>NC_091288.1:28391039-28709885 GCF_032444005.1 Ranitomeya imitator
AGTAACCCGATGTTTACCCTGGTTACCAGCGTAAAAGTAAAAAAAAACAAACAGTACATACTTACCTACCGCTGTCTGTCCCCGGCGCTGTGCTTCTCTGCACTCCTCCTGTACTGGCTGTGAGCACAGCGGCCAGAAAGCAGAGCGGTGACGTCACCGCTCTGCTTTCCGGCTGACCGACGCTCACAGCCAGTACAGGAGGAGTGCAGAGAAGCATAGTGCCGGGGACAGACAGCGGTAGGTAAGTATGTACTGTTTGTTTTTTTTTACTTTTACGCTGGTAACCAGGGTAAACATCGGGTAACTAAGCGCGGCCCTGCGCTTAGTAACCCGATGTTTACCCTGGTTACCAGTGAAGACATCGCTGGATCGGTGTCACACACGCCGATCCAGCGATGTCAGCGGGAGATCCAGCGACGAAATAAAGTTCTGGACTTTGTTCAGCGACCAACGATCTCCCAGCAGGGGCCTGATCGTTGGTCGCTGTCACACATAACGATTTCCTTAACGATATCGTTGCTACGTCACAAAAAGCAACGATATCGTTAACGATATTGTTATGTGTGAAGGTACCTTTAGGGCTCGGGCACATGGCCGTGTTTTCGGTCCGAGTGTGATATGACAAAATATCGGATTGCACTTGGACCAACGTTAGTCCATGGAGCCGTCCAGATGTCACATTTTTTTCCTTGGACCAAGCTGGAAAAATATCACTGTATGCCCGGGTGGTTTCCATTAGTCGAATCGCACTTGGCCATGCAAGTCAAAGAGAGCCTAGAAACCACCGGACTGCATTCAGATGACAATTCATGTTACTTTTTAGTAGTAGAAGTTCAGTACTGTCTCTTTAATAACTCCTCTGCACAGTGCCATCCCGTGGGTGGCGGGTCTTTGTGTGAGTGATATCCCGCCATCCTTCACCCCAGCACTTTGAGGCTCCTGTCTGATTGTGTTGGTAAAAGGTCCTGCTGCCCGATTGCGTTCACTAAGCCGTGTCCTCTTATGTTCCTCATCTGCAAAAACGTATTAGTTATGGCCAAATATCAGCACATTCTCTGCCAGTGGGCCGAAAATTGTCAGAATGTGTTACCTACCTCTGCTGTCCATGTAGAGAACTTCTGACTTTGCAGATCAGTGACGACTTTCCTGGACAAATCCGGTCATTTCCATTTGATGCTCCTTATTCATCTCACAAGGAGAAGGAGGCTGCCTTTTTTGCTATGAAATCTGACAGCAGCATGATGTAGGAACAGAAACCCTGATTGAAGTGATGTATCACTTAGTTTACTGGTTGCAGCAGCTGTGATAGAATCACAGTTTTCTCTGCAGCAGATCTAGCAGAGCTCAAATGCTGAGCTGTGTATAACCCCGCCCACATCACTGATTGGCTACTTTCTGTTTGCATTGCATAGTCAGAGAGCTGCTAATCAGTGATGGGGGCGTGGTTGGACCAGGAGGCATGAGACACCTAGTCCTGTAGTCATAATCTCCTGCTGATAAAACGCTGATTATATTGAAACAAGAACAGCCTAATAAGTGACACATCACTGGAATCAGGGTGTCCATTCATCATCTTACTTTCAGATAACATAGATAAAACCTGCTGACATATTCCCTCTAAGTACAGGAAAACCCTATTAAAATGTTCTGTTCCAGTACTTTGCTGAACTAACTGGAAATGTTTTCATTACTCTGGAACATGGATTATCCATACAGAGCCATAACCTCTGTCAGTAGTGACTGGTACCCCCATCATTTCTCAGATTACCTTGTGGTACCGTCATCTTCCTGATCTGTTCTAGTCCTTAACGATGTGATCTATATGATAAAATGTCCCTAAGGTGTTGCATATATTGACAATATGTCCGGATCTACAGAACGGATGATTCACGCTGGGCCTATTCTTCACAAGTGCAATAATGACATAGAACCCTGAGACACTGGAGCCTGAACTTCTCCTAAAATACGGGGGTTACGATCACACAGCATGGCTATTAATTCTGCAGGTTGTCTCATCTACACAGTATTGGGTGGGATGGGAATTAGATTTAGCCTTTGATGCTTATTTCTGACTAATGATCCCAAATGAATAAATGTAAAAATAGGTGTATTCATGGTCCATAAATCTGCTGCCTGTGATCCTGCACTGCATACAAGTACTGCTATATATTGATTAATAATAATATTACAGTCTGCAGTCAGCGCCATCTAGTGGTGATTGTGGGGAGGAAGAATTGGAGATATTTATACATTCAGTATATATACAGTGTGACCGTAAAGTCATGGTGCACTTTTGGCGCCCTTTCTCTGGCCCAATCATATCAGACCTGTTCATGAGGAGAGATAAAAAGAACCGATCAAAAAACAAAAACTCATTTAAGCTGTTGCTGAGCCCCCAGTCAGATTAACCCCTGATAAGCTGAACTCTGATTAATACACCGCCAGGTCTGTGACATCATGCACCCACAAGCTTATGCCAGTAGTGTGGTTTTCCATGCCAGTCGAGATGTGGACGGTACAGAGGAAAGTTCAGTGTGTTCTGTGAGATCGATAATGATGCAAGATTTTTTGCAGAAGATTGTGTTTAGCGATGAGGCGACCTTCCACATCTATGGACATGTTCATCGCCATAACGTCCGAATATGGGCTGCTGATCATTCCTCATGCCTATGTTGAGTACAAATGTAACACCCCTAAAGTGAATTTGTGGTGTGGCCTGATGCATGATACGGTGATAGGCCCATTTTTTTGGCGGAGCGGTCTGTGACAGCAAACAATTATCTTGACATGTTGGAATTGTATGAAGTGCCACAATTTCCAGAAGGTGCCATCTTTCAATAGGCGCTCCTCCACACTACATCACCATTGTTCGTGAGTTTCTGGATAGAACATTCCCCCGGCTGTGGATAGGCAGGAGTTCTGTCAAGCCATGGCCACCACGATCCCTGGATCTGACGCCCTTAGACTTTTACTTTTGGGGTTATGTGAAGTAACATGTGTGCATTGAACGTATCAAGGACATTAATCACAGAGAATCACTGACATTATTCACTCTGTTACACCAGACGTCCTTACCCGGGTGTGGCAAGAACTTCACCATCGTTTGGATGTGTGTAGGGCAACAAATGGAGCCCACATCGAACTGCACTGAATAGGTATGAAACTGGGAGAGTTTTCCTTCTATTTGGAGCAGATTTCACATTTCTATCGTCTTTTGTTGCTTTCCAGTGACTGGTCAAAAGTGCACCATGACTTTACGGACACACTGTATATATATCTATATATATAACTAGATTGTGGCCCGATTCTAACGCATCGGGTATTCTAGAATATGCATGTCCCCATAGTATATGGACAATGATGATTCCAGAATTCGCGGCAGACTGTGCCCGTCGCTGATTGGTCGAGGCAACTTTTATGACATCATCGTCGCCATGGCAACCATTATGACATCTACGTCGATACTGTGCCCGTCACTGAATCAGAAACGTGGGATTTCTACGTCCTTTATGATATCATCGTCGCTGTGCCCGTTGCTGATTGGTCGAGGCCTGGTGGCCTCGACCAATCAGAGACGCGGGATGTCTACATCCTTTATGACATCATCGTCGCTGTGCCTGTCGCTGATTGGTCGAGGCCTGGCGGCCACGACCAATCAGACTGTGCCCGTCACTGTCACCGACCGCTGATTGGTCGAGGCAACCTTTATGACATCATCGTCGCCATGGCAACCATTATGAAATCTACGTCGATACTGTGCCCGTCACTGAATCAGAAACGTGGGATTTCTACGTCCTTTATGACATCATCGTCGCTGTGCCCGTTGCTGATTGGTCGAGACTCAAATATATTGGTAATGGTGTGCACTCGAGTCTGGGACACGGAGGTGCTGGTATAACGGACCGTGTGATCCAAGTCAACAAAGTATAGAAAAATACCGCACACTCGATTTTGGTATGATGCAAAAGAGGTTTTGTGCCAAATTTATTTAAATGCAAGGTACAAGAAGTTGCCACATTGAAAGAGTGAAGGAGAGAACCCAACGTTTCAACCCTTCCCGGGTCGTATTCATGGGGTTGCTAGGAGAGTAGAAAAACAACAGTGTAAACATCTGTTTCTAATACAGCAATATAATTTACATAATTTACATAGGACATGAGATCAAAAATAAAGAAATAAAGATAAAGATTGACAAATGTCACAAGTTAACAGAACAAAAAAAACAAAATATCACCAATAAGTTAAAAATCAAAAATAGAAATAAAAATAAGAACAAGCAGCCAGAAGCCACGAAGGGCTGGCGATCGGAGGCGACAGGAGTCAGTTTCTCTGGACATGTTTAAGGTCAGTTGAGATATACATATTTAAGTTACCTCTGGTTCTTGTTACAATTGTATACAACAGTGGCAATGGTAGAGGAAAAGACAAGCGATCCCTTCCAGGTATGTCCTGTCATTATGATAAGACCCCATGTTAGACTACACAAGTTATATATAATATAGAGATAGACAATCGTGTAGGTATCAGACAAGAGTAAATCTATAGGTATAAGCTGTATGTTATAGGTGTTACCATATAGGTGATCCCATCGAGTATGGGCTAGGAACCAATTAGAGGGGTCCCCTATGATATGTCATAAAGTGTGAGAAAGGTCATAGTAGCAGTGGGAGGTCTGCTATAGAGGTACTAGATCCATATAGTGTGTCCATGATGCAGGGTGAAGGGATGATAAAGGAAAGGGGGGGAGGAGAGATAAATACCTTTGTATAGGGTCAAGTAAATATCCTGTGTCCCAAGAATATGGAGCCTGATAGGGAAGGCTGTCACACTGGATAGAAGGCCTAATTGTTAGGAGGTGCAATGAGTATAAAGGCTTCTATAAATAACAGGGCAGAAGGCTGGTGAGGTCATAGTAGCAGTGGGAGGTCTGCTATAGAGGTACTAGATCCATATAGTGTGTCCATGATGCAGGGTGAAGGGATGATAAAGGAAAGGGGGGGAGGAGAGATAAATACCTTTGTATAGGGTCAAGTAAATATCCTGTGTCCCAAGAATATGGAGCCTGATAGGGAAGGCTGTCACACTGGAAAGAAGGCCTAATTGTTAGGAGGTGCAATGAGTATAAAGGCTTCTATAAATAACAGGGCAGAAGGCTGGTGAGGTGCTGCCGTAGGGGATCTCCGTACCTGTTTAAGGCTTGTTCCTAAGTGTGTTGTCAGCGGCGCTCCCGCGCCCTGCTGTGGGGATATGGTAGGAGCGAGTGGCGGTGCAGCTTAAGAACATCGCCGAGCCGGAAGTCCCGGACCGGAAGTGGCGCGAATCGCGCCTGCGCAAACAGTGCTGAGCACTAGAGAGGGCAAACCTGCCCAAAAGAGGGAGTGTTATGTCTGACGTGTCATCCGCTGCTATGGGGAAGGGGTGGGAACTGGACAGGGAGTGGGCAGGGGTATAGAGACTAGAGGGAGCGCGGTATGAGCCGCGCATGTGCAGGTCGCGCTAGTACATAGTAAAGGCAAGTCTGACCAGATATAAGTGTGTATATGCGCTGTAGTAGGAATGCTGTGAACAAGGGTGGGAAAAGACTATAAGGGGGAAGAAGGGGGCGGCTATACAGAGGGAGACTGACTGAATGGTGGACCATATTGAATCTAAGAATAAATGGACAACACTAAGTCTGGATACAATGAGCGATAAAGAGCGAAAAAAAATAATGAATTAAAAATAATAATTAATTATAGTTAATTATAATGCAAAAGAAAAAAAGGGGGGGTAAAAATAATAGTAAAAAATGAACAAAAAGATAAAATATGAAAAAAGAAAAAACATGAAAAAAACATGAAAAAAAGTTGACAAGGATATGGGGAGAAAAAGAAAAAAAGAAAAAAAGAAAAAAAGAGGGGGGGGCAGGATGGAGAACTCACCTATATGGTAGGGAACTCAACGTGTCTGGAAGAAAAGACAAAATTGTAATAATATTATAACAGCCAATCCATTTCTCTATTCAGGCCTTTTGGGGTTAAGGTCCCCAGTTTATGGATCCAAAAGGTTTCTCTGAGTTTCAGTTGTTTGACATGGTTACCACCCCTCCTGGGTCTGCGTACCTGCTCAATAACTTGGTATTTAAGTTGGGCCACTGTATGTCTCATTTTAGCAAAGTGTTCGGGGATGGGGAGCCAAGTTTTATTGCAGCGGATGGTCGATTTGTGGCTCGCTATACGGTCCTTTATGTGTTGTGTAGTTTCCCCTACGTATAGAAGGCCGCATGGGCATTTTATGACATAAATGACAAAATTAGAATTACATGTGTGGTATCCCCGAATGGGATATGTTTTGTCTGTTCTGGGATGTGTGACACAATCAGATTTGATAACATTAGAGCAGGAAGCACAGCTAAGGCAGGGAAATGTCCCTTGGCGACGTGGAGCTAGTACACTTTGATTCGTGGTAGAGCGTCTGCTGCCGATGTCTGCTCGTACTAATTTGTCCTTAATGTTAGGGGCCCTCCTGTTACACATAAGAGGTGGTGTTGTGAAGCTCGCTATTTGGGGGTATGCTTTCGCTAAGAGAGACCAATGTTTTCTGATCACCGTTTCTATTTTGGGCATAAAGGGATGGAAAGTATGGACAAAAGGTACCCTATCATTTGTCGAGTTTCTCGGGGCTGATGTTTGGGGTTGCAGGACCCTAGATATTTCTTGATCAAGAAGGCGCTGGGGGTAGTCCCTCTCCCTGAATTTTTCAGACATAGTGTCTAAACGTGTGGGAAGTACGGCTGGATCTGAGACAATCCTAGCTACCCTAGAAAATTGGGAGCGGGGAAGGCTGTTGCGTGTGGCTTTGGGATGGCTACTGGAGTAGAGCAGAAGACTATTGCAGTCTGTAGGCTTGGAGTACAAATCCGTTGAGAGGTGGCCCTCACTGTCTTTCAATATTAATGTGTCTAGAAAAGAGATCTTATTGGTGTCATATTGAATAGTGAACTGTAGTTCAGGGTAAATAGAGTTCAGGGTCTGGTGGAATGTCCGTAAGGTATCGACCGGTCCAGTCCAAATGAAGAAAATATCATCTATGTAACGAAGGTAGTTTTTTACAAATTGTTTGTACCTATCGTCTGTGTAAATAAAAGTTTCTTCGAATGAATTCATATATGCATTTGCATATGCCGGTGCGACATTCGAACCCATTGCGGTCCCTTGGCGCTGTACGTAGTAGGTGTCCTCATAGAGGATAAAATTTTCATATAGGACTAATCTTAGTAGCTCTATACAGAAACGTATGGAATTAGTGGGTCTGTTGGAGTTTTCAAGCAATAGTTTGGACGCTGTGATTCCCTTCTCATGGGTGATAGACGTATAAAGACTGTTTACGTCCATGGTGACTAACAGGCTGTCAGGAGGAACGGTATCATATTGTTTGATTAGATTAAGAAAATGGCCTGTGTCCAGTACAAAGGATTTGGTAGACTTAATCAATGGTGTAAAAATTTTTTCTAGAAAGACAGCTAAGGGTGAGAGGATAGAATCTGTTGATGCCACTATGGGGCGACCGGGGGGGTTTGTAAGGGATTTATGTATTTTGGGAAGGACGTAAAATACTGGGGTTATAGGATGAGGGTTAGAGAGGAACCTAGCTGTTTGTTGGTCTATAGTGCCATTGTCGAGATAGATATTGATGATAGATTGTATTTTTTTACGAATCTCTGGGGTGGGGTCTCTAGGGATGGTGTTGTAGGTATCTGTATCAGATAATTGACGTCTTACTTCGTCAGAGTACAATGTGTGATCCATGATAACTATTGCCCCACCTTTATCTGCTGGCTTAATAATAATGGATTTATTGTTCTGTAGGGAGACCAGGGCTTGTTTTTCAGACGATGATAGGTTTGTGCGTGTGGGAAAGAGACCTAGTTGGTATTGATGAGATAGGTCTTTGACATCCTTCTCTACAAAAGAAATAAACGTTTCGACGGCATGTGATGTCTGTGGTGGGTTGAAGGAACTAGGGTTCCTCAGTCCCAGTGATGTAAGGGGGATTTCCGCAACAGAGACGTCCCCATTAGGAGACACTCTGTTCTCGGAATTGCCCGCCATAGTCCCAAAGTGAGTCTTCAGTCTCACTAGACGATAAAGTCGTTGTAAATCCCTCTCCAGCTGGAAGCTGTCCCAGATGGGAGTGGGGCAAAATGATAGTCCTTTCTCGCTCCTACCATATCCCCACAGCAGGGCGCGGGAGCGCCGCTGACAACACACTTAGGAACAAGCCTTAAACAGGTACGGAGATCCCCTACGGCAGCACCTCACCAGCCTTCTGCCCTGTTATTTATAGAAGCCTTTATACTCATTGCACCTCCTAACAATTAGGCCTTCTTTCCAGTGTGACAGCCTTCCCTATCAGGCTCCATATTCTTGGGACACAGGATATTTACTTGACCCTATACAAAGGTATTTATCTCTCCTCCCCCCCTTTCCTTTATCATCCCTTCACCCTGCATCATGGACACACTATATGGATCTAGTACCTCTATAGCAGACCTCCCACTGCTACTATGACCTTTCTCACACTTTATGACATATCATAGGGGACCCCTCTAATTGGTTCCTAGCCCATACTCGATGGGATCACCTATATGGTAACACCTATAACATACAGCTTATACCTATAGATTTACTCTTGTCTGATACCTACACGATTGTCTATCTCTATATTATATATAACTTGTGTAGTCTAACATGGGGTCTTATCATAATGACAGGACATACCTGGAAGGGATCGCTTGTCTTTTCCTCTACCATTGCCACTGTTGTATACAATTGTAACAAGAACCAGAGGTAACTTAAATATGTATATCTCAACTGACCTTAAACATGTCCAGAGAAACTGACTCCTGTCGCCTCCGATCGCCAGCCCTTCGTGGCTTCTGGCTGCTTGTTCTTATTTTTATTTCTATTTTTGATTTTTAACTTATTGGTGATATTTTGTTTTTTTTGTTCTGTTAACTTGTGACATTTGTCAATCTTTATCTTTATTTCTTTATTTTTGATCTCATGTCCTATGTAAATTATGTAAATTATATTGCTGTATTAGAAACAGATGTTTACACTGTTGTTTTTCTACTCTCCTAGCAACCCCATGAATACGACCCGGGAAGGGTTGAAACGTTGGGTTCTCTCCTTCACTCTTTCAATGTGGCAACTTCTTGTACCTTGCATTTAAATAAATTTGGCACAAAACCTCTTTTGCATCATACCAAAATCGAGTGTGCGGTATTTTTCTATACTTTGCTGATTGGTCGAGGTCTGGCGGCCTCGACCAACCAGAGACGCGGGATGTCTATGTCCTTTATGACATCATCGTCGCTGTGCCTGTCGCTGATTGGTCGAGGCCTGGCGGCCATGACCAATCAGAGATGCGGGATTTCTACGTCGATACTGTGGCGGTCGCTGATTGGTCGAGGCCTGGCGGCCTCAACCATTCAGAGGCGCGGGATTTCCAGGACAGACAGACAGACAGAAAGACAGACAGACAGACAGAACGACAGACAGACAGACGGAAAAACCCTTAGACAATTATATATATAGATTGTCTAAGGGTTTTTACGTCTGTCTGTCTGTCTGTCTGTCTGTCCTGGAAATCCTGCGTCTCTGATTGGTCGAGGCCGCCAGGCCTCAACCAATCAGCAACGGGCACAGCGATGATGATGTCATAAAGGACGTAGAAATCCCATGTTTCTGATTCAGCGACGGGCACAGTATCGACGTAGATGTCATAATGGTTGCCATGGCGACGATGATGTCATAAAGGTTGCCTCGACCAATCAGCGACGGGCACAGTCTGCCGCGAATTCTGGAATCATCATTGTCCATATACTACGGGGACATGCATATTCTAGAATACCCGATGCGTTAGAATCGGGCCACAATCTAGTTATAGATATAATTGTCTAAGGGTTTTTCCATCTGTCTGTCTGTCTTTCTGTCTGTCTGTCCTGGAAATCCCACATCTCTGATTGGTCGAGGCCGCCAGGCCTTGACCAATCAGCGACGGGCACAGCGACGATGATGTCATAAAGGACATAGACATCCCGCGTCTCTGATTGGTCAAGGCCGCCAGGCCTCGACCAATCAGCGACAGGCACAGCGACGATGATGTCATAATGGTTGCCATGGCGACGATGATGTCATAAAGGTTGCCTCGACCAATCAGCGACGGGCACAATCTGCCGCGAATTCTGGAATCATCATTGTCCATATACTACGGGGACATGCATATTCTAGAATACCCGATGCGTTAGAATCGGGCCACAATCTAGTATATATATATATATATATATATATATATATATATATGTATATGTATATATGTATATATATATATATTTCTATATAAAGGATTTTTCACTATGTATCAGGAAAACAGAGCTGTGCCCAAGATAAAGTGTATAAATAGTGAAGAGCAAATCTACAGACATTTTATTTTGGCAGTGCGCTCAGATTTGCCCACAAGATTTGGTTTGCATCTAATGTATTTGATGCAAACCAAATATACTCTATTATCCTCTGGTTTCTTTCCAGACCTCAGAATCTAATAAATTTAAGGGTTTAAAAAATAAATTCACTTTTCACGTACCTGTCTAACTTGTGCAGTTCATTCCCCTCCCCCACTCCAGTCTTCTTTTGGCTCCCAGCGACTCTACTTTTTTTTGTGCAAAAGAAAAACGGATGAGCACTGCTGCAGCAATCCTGAGAATTGTAGTACGACACCCGGAACAGGACACATAGGTGCCTTGTCACAGAAAAACAGCAGAGTGAAAGTCCTGAATCCTGAACAAGAAAAAACGTGGCAAAAAGGGCACTCACCGTCCTTTAATGTCCTTTATTGGTTAAAACATGCAGGTGAACATGGAGTGGAAAAGTACCAGACGACGGCCGTTTCGAGCACACACTGCACATGTTTTAACCAATAAAGGACATTAAAGGACGGCGAGTGCCCTTTTTGCCACTTTTTTTCTTGTTCAGGATTCTATAATTTTTTTTTTAATTGCAAAAATTGGTCCATGGTGGTCTTAAAATAAAAAGCAAACAAAAGAAAAAAGACAGATATTAACCTATAGGACCAACGCTATTCCTTGGCACTGTTGCCCTTGACTCTTTACTTGCTCTTTTACCAGGAGACATCACATGACTGCTGCAGACAATCAGCAAGCAATGACCGGCTGCAGCAGTGACACTCTGTACACTTCCTGCACTGTGTAGGGCTCAGGAGAATCATGACGTGCTTCCTTAGAGGCCTACTTAGCACAGGAAGTGCCGATGCACAGTCTAAAAAGATGCAGAAGAAGACTTCACCTGCCATGGAGACCAGAAGAGACTGGAGCTGGACGAAGCCATAGGAGGACTTGGCTCAGAGCTGCAGCGGCACGACAGATGAGCGGCAAGGTGAGTATACTAATATTTGTATTCCTTTACCCATTTCCCAGTTTTCTACAATCTAGAAAAATGCTGGCTGCTATTTTCCCAGATTTGCAAGTATCAAATCACTAAAAAAAATCAAAATATTTGTAAAATTCAAGGTGAATTTGATTTGCCTCAAACCCATTTATTCAACTAATTTCTAGTTAAAATTCTGCATTGATTAATTGCTGTATTAACCATTTTATATGTAAAACAAAACAATATTTAACAGTGGAAAAATTCTCTGTAAGTCTTTGGTCCAGACTGACTTTCTGAGAAAGAGGTACCAATACTACAAAGACCACCGACCACCGAAACAGGGGAAACTCTACTGTGGTTGTGCCATGTTTGAAAATTAGCTTTTTATTCTACTGATATTTTAAGGAAATGTTCAATTTGAAAAAAATGTCATCTTGTTCTTTCTAGTCTAAAAGAAATCCACAAGTGCTGGAAAACGAGCAGCTCTTGGTCAAGTCTACGTAAAGTCTATCCTCTGTGGGTCTTGTAGCGGAAAGACCTGCAGATGTAAACTTGGCCTTTACGACTGTGCTCCTCCAAACATACTCATCAGCAATTTACAGCATTCACTGCAGATGGGCAGACATAGCGGCATGGAAGTGACCTGTACTAAAACTGTCTCATTAAAGAGACGGAAATAATGGAATCTCTTTGCTTTGTCTTGGAATACACTAAACTTCTAATGCCCTTGTCAAAGATGTGAGACACAAACAATCTATAATAAGTGCCAGTATCTGGTTCAGTTCTTTAAAAATAATTCTATTCCCAGATGTCTAAGTAAAGACTTTGAAAGGAAAGGAAATCTTTAATTAGTTCCTTTGCATAAGAGAGAACACAAGAAATCAGCAACACAAAAAGCCACTAGTCATGTTACTTATTCCTCTTCTTGGCATCCTGAGCCGGTTTGAAGAGGTAAAGTTATGAAAGAGGCTTTGAGGGACATAGTCCATAGCTAGACCATCATTAAATAGTATTTTTAGCATATATAATGTTAGCAATGTTGAAACATTAAAGTCCTGCCCCATATACCACATGGAAAGGCCCGTAAACCAGGTGGGACCACTCACTTTGTTCTCCAAGTTTGCAACTTCTGGCAACTTTATAATTGTTGCATAAGACACATCTCCGTCATGGCATACAATGGATCCCATTGTATCTGTCCGCAGACCTATTGCCACATTCACACCTATATATGTACAGTATGGGTACATATATTTGCACTGAATTTGCAGAATGGGCAAAACAAAAATTGGAACAGGACCCTCAGTTTACACAGAACATTATGTTCAGTGATGAGGCAAACTTTTTTGGGTGGGTCATTTATATGGATACATATGTTATAAATAACATGGGAATGGTGACAGTTTTCTTGTGTAGGGTGTCTAGCATTGAAATCTGCTGCAATGACCCGGGTACTGTGTTCACCAAACATCAACACAATTTATATCCGCTCCTCATGTGTTAACCTCTGCGACATGTCATTGGCTGTAAACAAAGAGAAACTTGTAAATAACTCATGAAAGAATAAAATGATGTTAAAACCAAGCACACCATTGTTTTTCTTGTGAAATTCTCAATAAGTTTGATGTGTCATATGACCCTCTTCCCATTGGAAAAAATAAAGTTGGATCCAAAATTGCCAACTTCAAAATGGCCGCCATGGTCATCACCCATCTTGAAAAGTTTTCCCCCTCCCATATACTAATGTGCCACAAACAGGAAGTTGATATCACCAACCATTCCTATTTTATTTAGGTGTATCCATATACATGGCCTACCCTGTATATATATACTATAGCCAAGCAAGGTAGGATAAAGTTAAGTCCTAGCTCTGTAGGATTTGAATTTGATTAGATGCACCTGCCTAGCTTTTTTTTATTAGAAGCAAGGCCTGTGTTCACTAGTTGTGTTAGTCTGCTGGATGGAGCAGAGTCGAGTGTGCTGGAGCTGGCGATTGTCTAGCCAAAATGTGAGATGAACCTGAGAGAGATGTGCTAGGGTCTCTCTCTGAATGAAGACTGCACGGGTCAGCTAGGAAAGCTGAGCAGTCTGTGTGTTGGAGATGCTAAAACATGTGAAAGCTGCAGCCTCTTCAGTGTGAACTGTGATTAGAGTTGAACATTTCTGTTTGGCACTGGAAGCTGCTGGAGCTCAGGCTGAATGGGATACTAAGACTGGTGGGATGTCACCTCTTCTGTCTATGAAGTTTGCATTGGAAGAAAGGACTGTAATCTGTTCGGGTGAGCCCACACTAACCTATATGTGTCTGCTGAATGAACTTGTTGCTGTGATACCTTTGTGCCTAGAAAAGCTGTTTTTAATCCCTTCAGGTTTATGAAAATAATAAAACTGTACCTTTTTGGACCAAACCCTACAATATATACATATATAAGTATACAGGTTATTTCCAAATTAAGGTAGTCCAAATGCTACTTGTAGATAGGCATCAATATCTGATCGGCCGGGGTTTAGCACTTGACACCCCCGCGGAAAAGCTGTTATCGGTGCAGGAGGAGGCAGCCGCCAGACGGAAGTATTTACTTTTGGAGCCTGGTCATCTATTTGTAGTGGCCGGGCTTATTATTGCACATCAGCTTCCTATTGAATTGAATGGGAGACAGATATGTAATACCCCATGCCGGCTACTACAAGTAGACCGCCAAGTTTCGCAAGTAAGTACTTCCAGATGGAGGCCGCCGATAACTAATCGGCGGGGTTGCCGAGTGCCGGACTCCAGCCGATCAGATATTGATGCCCTATCCAAAGGTTGTGGCATCAATGTAAAAGTAGAGGACAACCTCTTTAAGGATTTTTTGCCAGTGTTGCTCGCCTTCACATCACACAATATCTGGCGGCTGTGCACATGTCCTGGCAGGCAACTGTTAACAAAACGTCTTGAGAGTTGCTTACCTCCCAATGCGAAAGTGAGAAGTGCCAGACAGGCTTCATTTTATAAGGAGCATTAGGGGATACTGATATATTTTTTGGGTTATTCTATTAAATGTTGAAAGGAGGATGATCACATTACTGTGTGCATGCTGTCATCATATTATATGTTATGTTAACAGGTAAACTAAACCAATAGATTTTGTTGAGCAGCAGCTGAAAATCTACAGGTTGTATGTGGCTAATCCAGAGAGAATTCAAGTTTCCAGTCCCTTAAACAAGAAATCAATCCCGGCAGCTGCCTCCACACCGAACACATTTCACTGCATTGATCTTTAAATAAAATGACGTGGTGGTTTTGTAAAGGAAGTATTCAGCCGCGACTTCAGTATTTCACCGCCACATGCAACCTCGGAAGCGCTACTTGTAGAGAATAGGAAGATATCACTTCTGAAATGGTTGCGAGAATTTTTTTTTGTTATCTCCATTATGTATGACAATTACCATTACAATTTTAAGGAAAACGTGTCTAACCAGTTTGGAAATCAAATTCATATCTATTAGATAAAGGTAAAGATTACGATTCGTTAACTGTAATGTCTCCAATAGCTTCATTTCATGAGATCTCTTCACAATTGTTAAATATATATCACGCAAGAAAAACTTCAAACTTCGGAAGAGAACAAAAACCTTGATAAACTGGCTGATATTACGGCATTTACTTTGGTGTCCAATAGAATTGAGCATGCCCGGGAGATTGTCGTTGCACAATTGTGTGAATTTTTTGAAGAGTGCCGTGAAGTCGGGGCAGCTCAGCCCATCAATCAATCAGTGGTGGTGACTACCGTCCAAGGAGCCTGACTGATCTGATCTCCAGTCCCACCCACATGACTGGAAGCCAGGGATTTACAATGAATGTAACTAAGAATTAAAATTGTTTTTCCTTATACATTGGGGTGCACATTACACAACCTTTATGGTATTGGGGGAAGGTTAGTAGGGCAAAATGATATAACAGATTCCTTTTAAAGAAGGTCTGTCTCCGCCAAAGCACCAGACAGACCATTCGACCAACACATAATGACCATTTTTTTTCTAAACAGTTTTCCTAGAAATGTTTATGAACAATTGTCAAATTGTAGAATATCCAGATTGGCTCCACCTGCGTCTTCTTCCAAAGAAGAAAACTCTGCCTAATTGTACCCAACAATAATTACTGTACTTTCCTGAATTTGTAGAATTGGCGAAATGCTTGGAGAATATATTTAATGAATGTTTTCTTCGAATTTCCACCCTTTATTCAATCATTTCCACTTCACATCTGCTGTTGCTTTGTGTTATTTTCACTTTGTACGTGGTACACGCATGAAAAGATCTTCACACTGCTGCCATATGGTTGGGCGAGACTATCTGGATTCACCAATTACAATATTTTCTGGAATAAAGGCAACTAAAAGATAGCAGATAACCAAGTGTAGACAAGACATAAAGGTAACCAAGACATTTGGAGAGTCATGTTAAATTAATTCCTTGTTCCTGGGGGGATTGTAAGTCTTGGCTTAAAATGACAAGTTGGATCTTTTTTAACATTTTTCTAAGCACGTAGAGAAGTGACTTTACAAAAAAAATCACATAGATCTCCGATACTATGGCCATGCATTTCAACAACACTATGCACAGCGCCAAATACAATTTTGATGATACATAGAACATACTTGACAACTCCTTTGAAACATCGGGGAGATCCACTGAAAAATAAAGACCTCTGGGACTACAAGGGAAATTGTTAAGTTTCGCAGGTGCCAAAGAAGACTCCTGCAAGTAATTTCTTGCCTCTAAACATTTCTTTTCACATAGTGGCGGGACGTTCACCATCAGATCCAGCCCCAACAGCAGGATGCACAGAGGGAGACTTTGTTCTACACTGCGTTGTATAGCGATACCAGCAAAAACACTCTGTCTTTCTAAGGCTCTGTCACATAACAGTACCTTTATGTAAGACATATATGTGTCTTTGTAACATGATACATATTAAAGTCTGTTAAATTCTTTAATATTTATTTTATATTCATTCTATTAATAGTCATTTGTTTTTTTTGTATTTTTTTTTTTAAAGAAAACTTGGATTTCTATGTTTTTATGATGATCCCTTAGAAATAAAATGCCATTATATTCTTTTCAGGAGTCACTAGAGGTTCCTCTGTAATGAAACTGCTTGGACTGTACCGCACAAATTCTCCATGGGAAGGAAGAGAAACTCGTTTGAACATTCCTGGTGATGATTAGACAACCCTTGTCAAACAGAATGACGATCACAGTTCAGCTTCCATTATTGTGCACATCAGGTCTCTTAGCACAATTAGTAAAGTATAGGGGGACGGATAATTACATGTACCTTCAACAGGTAGAGATGTTATTAGTTCTAGCTGCCCATCTGATACTGCCCATGTGGTACTGTACCATTCGAGTTCAACACAGGAAGGATGGAAACTACTATCAACATTCCTGATGATGATTAAACAGACCCTGTTACATAGTTATAATAAATATCACAAATTCAACTTCTATGTCTGTATACTTAAAGGGAACCCAACAGCCGATCCTTGGACAGCATGTATCAGCCACTCACTGCATGATTTCAGTCTAAAAAAACACAAAAATTGAGCTTAACTTGAGTTGGTACACATGCAGAGGTTAAACGCATGTTCACATTGGCCACAAAACATTAAAACCTACAAGAGAAAAAAGTAAGCAAAAACCCTGACGTAACATAGTAAAAAAAGCAAAAGTGCATTTAAATAACACAGAGTTTTTAGTAATACTGTTTTTTGAAAAAAAAAAATAGCACAAAAGCCATCCTACCGCGTCAAGGTAACTCTGATAGGGACAGTATCAAAAAACAGTATTACTAAAAACTCTGTGTTATTTAAATGCACTTTTACTTTTTTTTATTATGTTACATCAGGGTTTTTGCTTACTTTTTTCTCTCTTAATGATTTCAGTCTAGTATGTTTGACTCTGAAACGCTGAGACGTTTCAGAGAAGAACGTATTTTAAAAGTCGGCTGGGGACCGTGCTGTGAAGTGCTTTATATCCATAATCAAAGTTAGACGGTGAGTAATAGGTATATTTGCCATCCCCAATGACTGAATGAGGATATATATATATATATATATATTTATATATATATATATATATATATATATACACACAGGTGCTCCTCACAAAATTAGAATATCATCAAAAAGTTAATTTTTTTCAGTTCTTCAATACAAAAAGTGAAACTCATATATAGAGTAATTACAAACTGAGTGATCTATTTCAAGTGTTTATTCCTGCTAATGTTGATTATTATGGCTTACAGCCAATGAAAACCCAAAAGTCATTATCTCAAGAAGAGCAAAACAATTCTCTATACTGCTTCTTTAATCAAAAGTGTTTTTTTTTTTTTTTTTTTAAAAAGCGTGTGACTTGGGAAAAAAAGAGAATATGCATGGTGAGTGCAAAAGGAAGAGGATTGCATTAAAAACAATATTTTGCCCCTGAGGACCATTTCCAAAAGCTGATAGAATGCATGAGACGCTTATTCACAGATTTACAGCATAAATTTCATATATGTACCAGGAATTGAGGCATGCTATAACATAGAGCCAAATAAAAATTCACATCTAGTAAGAATGTTCTTTGCCACATCAAGTCATTTAACACACAGTCTATGTAAATTTGTTTGGTTGCGAGAATTGAAACAGACTATGTATAATTTAGAAAACAGATATTGTTGCCATGCATGAACGCGTTCGGAATAGTAATCACCTTGACTTGATATTATGTATTTTATGAAACAAGATATAAACATAATATGTGATAAATATTAATGCCACATGCTTGAATGAGCAGCAAAGAGTAGGGCTGCTGTCAATGGCGTCGTACAGAACATTAAGGATCGACAACTAAGAAAGAATAGCATTCCCAAGGTTGATTCTGACAGCCAAGTGCTCCGAATATCCGCATGGCCTTGAGGCAGCCATCGAAAGACACAACCATATTCTGAAGCTCAATATCTGCTTTTGTCTGCTCCGTGGAAATGTATGAGAGTTTGCAAATTTTCAAAAAAAAAAAAACACTGAAAGAAGCAATTCATATTTGTCCCAGTCATAAAATATGGCATTAAACTCCTTTCTGAAGGATGAACTGATTTTTATCATATTAATTAATTGCATTATATATATATATATATATATATATTTATGTGTGTGTGTGTGTGTGCATACCTGTTACAACGGGCTTTATGGTTACAGTCCACACTAGGTGATGAACTATGCTTCTTGTTAGTGAAACATAATGATATAAAAAAACAACATTTGAATTCTTTTTCATTAATCAAGAAAATGGAGCTTCCAAAGCTACTTTACATACCTCTAGATTCCACCAGGATAACAGCTAGTCACTCACTTGAAAAAACTGTCGTCCATTTGTTCAGCACACAGCTATCTCTCGCGAATCCCCTCTTAGACATGATTACTCAGCTCCATCATGCGTTCATGTGTTTTCGATGGGAAGCGAGAAGACAGGCAGAACATTACATTGGCAGGTGTAAACAACAATAATGCCTAGATGGGTCAAGTTTATGATAGGGTTAAGCTTCATAAAACCAACAGAACAATGTAAGGGTTGCTGCCAAAAGCCAATATCTGGTCTCAACTCTTGATAGACAAAAGTATTGAACAGTCCTATGAAGCATCTTAAAGCACCGCTCCAGTGTTTGTTTGATTGTTCAGCAGTGGAGTGGTGCTTCTAACGTAATGTCTCTGACAGTAGTCTCATGCTCCGGCATCTTCACCTTTTTTTGGTGCTGCTCGGTCCTGAGGTGCAATCTTGTGGCCACAACTTGTCATCGTCCAGAAGTCATAAGCTATGTCACAAGTTCTCATAGATTTGCATCGAAGAGTGACCTCTGACTCGCTCCACAAAACACTGAAGCAATCCGGCAGGTCACTAACTGCTAGAGACCGATGGGAGCAGCAGTTATAAAAGTTGAAGACGGCGGCAGGTGAGTGTAAGAGCAGGGTCAGCTTCTAGTATTGTGCCTTTAAGTATAATCTGTAACCATCAGGCAAGTTGTGCCACCCATTGTGAACTGAAACTATCAAGCATAATGAACCCCTTAAGTCATCGGTTCAACTCTTACAGTCTTTAATAATTTTCTGAAAGGAGAATCCAACCATTTCTTTCAAACTGGCTCTGTAGTCTTGAGCGGCTCTTATTACAACAGTCTGGAGGTATGATTACTAGTGATGAGCGAGTGTACTCGTTGCTCAGGTGGTCTCTGAGTATTTGTTAGTGCTCGGAGATTTAGTTTTCATCGCGGCAGCTGAATGATTTACAGCTACTAGACAGCTTGATTACATGTCGGGATTCCCTAGCAACCAGGCAACCCCCACATGTACTCAGCCTGGCTAGTAGCTGTAAATCATTCAGCTGCCGCGATGAAAAATAAATCTCCGAGCAGTCATAAATACTCGGAGGTCACCCGAGCATGCTCTGGAAAACCCGAGCAATGAGTACACTCGCTCATCACTAATGATTACTAACTTACAGCTCTTTGTTTTTTTTTAACACTTTTATTAGTATTATCAATTCCGGATTTAGTAAAGTTGGAGAATTCTAGTTTGTGTACTGGAAAGTGCATTACTTTCTGCCCACGCACCAACAATCTACATGTATATTTGAAGTGGTTGACAACTACTATGATATAGATGAGTCAGCTAATCAGTTTCAGATTGGGGGAGGTCCAATGCCTGGTACCACACCAATCAGCAGTTACGAGCTGATCTGTTGTGCCCGGGAGGAATTTGGCTGTGTGCTCCTTTCCGTACACCATTCATTTCCAATCTGATATTAATGACCTGTCCTAAGGAGAGGTCATTAATATCATAGTGGTGGGCAACTTATTTAACTTCAACAAGATTACATGTGACCATTTGTGCAATTTGTAGAGATAAAAGGACTTTACTCTTTCTGTGTCTTTGTTAAATTTGACTATAGTGATAATAATGAGTGTGACTAATAGACACCTCTCCATTACTATCCCCTGGGCTTGATGTCAGTGAACATATAACAGCTGACATCAATCCCACAACTACTATCCCACTTGCCACTGAACCAAGGAAAGTGGGAAGAGCTGGAAAATCTAATGGATGTGCCTTTTCTGAGATGGCTGCAGGCTGCTATTTCTAGGCTGGAGAGAGCCAATATCCATGGTTCATTCACAGTCTGAGAATACCAGCCCACAGCTGTCTGATTTAGCTTGGCTGGTTATCAAATATGGAATGGGACCCCACACCATTTTTATAAATTACTTATTTGAATGATTAAAAAAAACATCAGGGGACGCCTCTATTTTTGATAACCAACCAAGATAAAGCTGACAGATGGGGGCTGCAGCTCGCAGCTGTTACATTTGCCTGTGCTGGTTATCAGAAATAAACGAGACCCCACTTTTTCTTATTATTTATTAGCTTATTTGACAGTTGCCGACTGGTGAATACTCTCATCAGCGTATGCCTGCTCTCGCTGCTATCATCGAGAAAGGCGGATGCTGATGAGAGTTGTACTCTCGTCAGCTGGCGCCTGGAACCAGCAGTAACGTTTTCACCGCTGGTTACAGTTGCTGGCTAACACACCTTCATCTGTGTGACAGCATGGGAACTGCAGCGGTATGACTGGCGGTAACTTGTAAAGTTAACGCCATTCAGAGCCTGTGTTTTTCTTACTGTCATACAGATGACAGCATGGGAAATGCCAGATGTTCAGGCCCCCTATTCATTTGAATGGGGTCCGGGTTTGGTTTGAGTCCAGGTACCATTCTGATACCCGAACCAAACTTGTTTTTAAAGTTTGGCTGAACCCAACGGACCCGTGCATCCACGAGTCCGCCCATCACTATTGTAAACTAATTAAATTTTACCTTATCTATAGGATTGGTGTATTTGCTGTGGTTAGTAATACATGGCTTTGGAAAGGTTTTATATAAGTGGTAGCCAGGCGGCTGGATTTGCCTTAAGGCTTAGTACATTCCAGGACACTCCACGCTACAAAAAAATCTTCCCAGAGTAAACCTGCCTCCCTGTTACGGTACATAGACTATTCTCAGGCCGCTTTCATCACTAAGCCATGTGAGACGTGTGAACAAAATGAAATTTTAAATGACATTTTGATAATATTGCTTGGAGATATGGTGTCAAGGTCACGCAGCTGGCATAAAGCTTGCTTTCTATCACTCGGGAACCCTCAGAGACGTAACCCTCTGAGAAGTGACTTTTTGAAGCAGTTTATCTTGTGACCATGGGTAGCACTTTGAAAAGAGATACGACAAGTTGCTAATATATCAGTTTCTTGTATTTTTGCAATATGCCATAGCATAATGAGATTTTATTAAACACTAGATACAGTTGCAAACCTGCTCAACATTAGGAAATGGCCCCATCGGTTGCCCTTTTTGCTTCATTTTTGGACTTTTGAACAAGATAAATAACATAGTCTTCAAAAGAAACAAGTATAATAAAACGTAGGTGGAGAAAGCAAGTGCACACCTCAGAGGTTCGTAGACTTCTTTATCCAGTGGTTATTTCTTATTCGTTACTGATGCTGGTGAATCCCAACAGAAAGTCTTCACGCTTCATGTTGTCTCGAGGCTATGCTATTTGTTGGGCAAACACCTTCAAGTCTTTTAACACTTCACAGCTTGTCTAAGGGCAAAAAAGTAAGCCCCATTACTTTTTAGTGCTTACTCTCCTTCTGCTCACCCTAAATTACAGCTATTGGTCTCATCCATGGTCTGCAAACCTAAAATATGACGTGTCATGCAGTATATTATTGTAGATATGGTACACTTGAAAAGAAAAGTCAAATGGACAACATAAATATCAGATAGCCTCATGTTGCATGAATTGGATGATTTCAACCATAATGCACGATCATTGGCTAGATAGGTGAAATGATTCAATTCGATTGATCACCGACCAAAAAACATTGGTTATTGTTCAAAAGACTGATTGTACATAAGGGATTTTTTCAGATGATAATTAGCATAGGTGGTATCATTGGCTGAAAAACAACACTGCCAATTCAGTCTGAGATGTTTTTTTTCCTCCAACAAACAGTCGTTCATTGCCCATATTAGTCTCATGTGTATAGGGGCCTTAAAGGCTATACACAATATGGACCTAAAGGCTCCAGTACTGCTTATTAGTTTTGGAATCAAAAGACTAATTAGCAAACATAAAGGCTTTGTCAAACTAAATACATGTATGTCCTCTCTACGGGTCATGTAGGTGAATAGGGATACTGTGTCCAACAGATTGAATGGCGAGTTGGCCGAGCGGGTGCATCGCCACTCCATTCAAGCACTATGTAACTGATGATGCAGCCATCACCATCAGTCCCATGCAAGTAAATGGAGTGGTGGACAGGCATGAAAACGAAAACTCCATTCACACAGGGACTTTGTGACCTCCATTCTTAAGATAGCTATGGAGGTCCTAGTGGTTGGATCCTTAGCAATCATCCATTAGTTACCTACTCTATGGACCCTTTTCAAATGCAAGGTATCTACATTTCAATCTGCCTCTTACTGTATCTTCTGTGTTTAAATTAACAATGCAACCATACCACAGCAACTGAGCCCCCATATTAACGACTGTAGCGCCCAAAAATGGAGCACTAGCTGTAAGAATGACATGGATTTATGCCAATTCCCATCTCCCTGATGATGTAATGATGGACTGTTATTATCTTTCTCGATTAGAATCTTAACTTTTTTCTCTACCATTATTCTTGCTGGAAATTAATATGTTACACATGTTCAGGTTGAATCCAAGTCCACCTACATTATTAATTATTAGATATTGATTACTTCTGCTTACTGGATGTTTTACTGATTAACCTTCCTGAAACAGGTTGATTGATCACAAGTGGAAGTTCTTCTTCCAATGGCGTCTACTACATGTTTCGAAGAGATATATGGAAGGAGATGTATCGACTCATGTTTATGATTCTCTCGTAGAACTGCACTTGGCTTTCTTTGGTTGCCACCTAGGAAATGAATGGATCAGCAGCTGAGAATGAGCGCTGCTTCTCCATTTTGATACAGATAAAAGTGCCCCTGTTCTGACAATCGATGGGAGTCTCAATAATCGGACCCCTCCGATCTAGAAGTTTTCATCTAGCTACAGAAGATGATTGGCTACAAGAAAAGTGGCGAAGTTGGAGATCGGAGCCTGTTGTGGCCTTGCTTTATAGTATCAGGTTAGTCTACACACATTGATGAATATATACCTCATTTATCAATATAATGCAAGAATTAGTGTAGATGATTGATATTTATCCTTTGTTCTTCCCTGAAATTGGATGTCATTTATTGACACTACTGATATTTTATGTTCTAAAAAAAAAAATCAATAGATAGAAAGCTAGATAAACAGATACAAAAGTATTGGGCTGCCAATCTTAATTACTGAATTCTAATTTTTCATTCACTCCCTTTGCCTCAAGTGTACAACAGCCAGCCCACCACCATGCTTTTTGTCTTTACTAACATGTTTGATAGAATGGCTGGTGGTGCGGCGCTCACTGATACCACAGCAGTCCTGTAATACGAGCCACAAGGGTACATAAGTGCGCAAAAGTCTCATAGACTGCGCTGCCTCCATAAGTGCAGAGTCCAGGACTCCTCTGATATTAACAGCAGCACAAACAATGCAAACCCGCCAAGAGCTTCATGACAGGGCATCTGCATTCAGCCGTACATCACCAGGCACAATAAAAAAAACAAGAGCAACAATAGAATTGGAGTAACAAAACCACCAAGCCAAACATTAAGGCTTAAAAATCTATTTTTATTAATTAAATGATAAAAATTAATCATCAATACAGGTAGGTCTAAGAAGGAGGAAAGAATAAATAGGGGAACCTCACAGTCCAAACCAGTGCAGAAATTCCATAGCAACCAACATTATGTGTGTAAATCCCAGTGTTGAACCATTATGGCTGAGCAAGATAATGTTACGTCATGTACATAGAAGGTGCAAATGGAGCTAAAATGACACACGCTAATCAGCGTCAGATAACTTGCTCACCCATAGTTAGGCCAGGACTGGATGAACCCACCACCGCTGTCCAAAGTGCTTATCACGTGTTGCTTTTATTATCCAAGTGTCGGATGGAGTGGTGTAAAGCCGCCACCACCGGACTCTGGAGGAGACGATTTCTGGGCAGTGATGGATCACACTTCTCTATCTGGCATCTGATGGAGGAGTCTGTGATTCCAGGAGAACGTTACCCCCTGACTATATTGTGCCTGCTGTACAGATTTGTGTATTAGGGATAACCCTATGGGGATGTTTTTCAGGGGTCGACCACTGTCCCTTAGTTCCAGTGGAGGGAATGCTTAATACTTCAGTGAAATACATTCCGAACAATTGTAACTTTCATTTTTGTGGAAAGAGTTTAGAGAAGGCTATTTTCTGTTCCCCATGACTGTGCCCAGTGCATAGACATGGAGGGAGAGATTGATGTGAAAGAACATGACCGGATGCACAGAACCCGGACCTCAACCCCATCCAACATATTTGGGATAAAATAGAAGGGAGATTGTGAGCCCGGCCTCTCCCCAACATTAGCGTCTGACCCCATAGATGTTTCTCTGGATGAAGGGACAAACATTTCCACAGACAACCTTAAAAATCATGTAGTAATCCTTCCCAGAAGAGCGGGAGTTGGTATATCTGCAGAGGAGTCGACGCTATATAAATGTCTATGGGTGAAGAATGAGAGGTCAGAAAAGCTCCTGTAGATACAAGGTGTAGGTGTCCAAATAATTTTGTCCATGATAGATATAAAGATAGATAGATAGATAGATGATAGATAGATAGATAGATAGATAGATGATAGATAGATAGATAGTGAGACAAAGTCACTGGTAAAGTTCTGGAAGGAGATGAGTTTCACTAAGGCTATTATCTTCAGTGATTTGAAACCCAGAAGTTTGCTCCAGCACACTATGTGTTAAGAGGGGTTAGTCAGCAATTTTAAGGGCTGGGGTTTTGTGGACAACCATAGAGCAGGTGGGAGGTTGTCCACCTTATCTCCACCCCAGGGTGTGGTCTGTGGTTTAAATAGACGGCCTTCTGAGGCATTCAGTGTTCAGTGTGTCTGGAGAGGCTAACTCCAGAGAAGTGTTCATGTTTGTGCTAATCTGAACCATGTATTTTGCTAACCCTGATTGGGTGGATCCCCTCTGCTAGAAATGGGTGAACATGAACAGTAAAGTACTGACCACTTACTGTCAGAAAAGCTCTTGTACTCTTGTAGATACAAGGTGTAGTTGTCCAAATACTTTTGTCCATGTTAGTTAGATAGATAGATAGGTTTTCTCCTGAGTTCCTACTTTGCTCTTCAGTGAGTATAATAAATTCAGTTTCCTCTAAACTGTTTGGATTTTGTACATATGTTGGGCAGTAGCGACATCTACAATAATACCTGAGATTCTGTCTAGTTTCCACGAGGTGGTAATCCAGTAGCATCTACATAGAGGAGCTGATGAGAACAGCTTGTCCTCTGATACTGAGAAGAGCTGATCTCTTCTAAGAAGTCAGTTCTGGAAATAACTTGCATGAACAGGTCAAGTGTAATAATATTGGGTCACTGGAGAAAGACTACAAGATTAATAGTTATTCAAGTCTAATGAAAGCGGACAAATGTTTCTGGAATTGCCACAATAATTCTATAATTCACTGATTCGCAAAACAGGAGCGACGGCTGCGGAGCAATTAACTCTTGTTGCAGGGCATGAAAATCTAGAGATGAGATTCTGCAAGCGAATGATGGAATATTATCCAGACATGAAGTGGTAAGTGATGCAAGAACATGATTAATCAAGCCTGGATCGCTGACATTCACTGGCAGACAACAGAAGCGGGAACTATCCATCATGCAGGACTTGTATGATAACATAAGAGGCAAATTTGCACAATGGAGATTAGTGAATTCTAGGTGAGGAAACAAATGCAATTTTCCATTCAATTTCCAAATGCACAAATGGGGCTAAACAAAAGAATTACCATTTTTCTGTGCTTCATCATTGATAAAAAAAAAATGAATACAAAAAACCTGCTTGTAATCAGTCCATTAAGGAATCAAATTTGTTCCAAATTTCTACAAAATTTCACATTCTGGCAAATTCTAAATTTTGCTTGATTTAATTCAGGCATTTCCATTTTGTTGTTTTCTTTTGAAGGCCGTAAAGGGGGTAAAAATAATAAAGTACATTGTACTGAGTGGGGGTGAGCCATCAGACCATCACTTATCAATGTTGTGCATGGGATAAGAAATGAAAAACTTTAGGTTTTCAGTTAAAATTTCCATTAATATATGTAAATCTCCATATACTCGTGGATTAGAGCCATGCTTAAAAGACAAATTATTTGCTTGTAGCATTCAGATCTGACAAGAAGTAATTTTAGAGCGAGATCTAGTGCCGCCGTACTTTCCAGCAAATTTAGTTATCAGAAATTAATTCCAAAAAACAGCCGAATCTGATTTTCTCCTCATATTGAATATAAGGCCCTCGAAACTATTTCAATGAAAGAAAACAGCAAATTAAGCACCCAGGGGAGCGGCGTTCATTTTGCAAACATATTTAGTTACTGCAAAGTGTTTAAGTCATTAATTTGTTCCATCTTTACATAATTTTGTAATCAGCGTGTTGTGGCTTGATAATCTCCAAATTGTTCATTTAATGCAATGAAAATGCACACGGAGGTATTATAGATCCATGCCATACAGATTTGTAATGTGAAGAGTATAACATGCTTTGGTCCTAGGCTGTCTCTGTGCCTCCAAAATATGTAAATTGCCTCTTCAGAGAGGAAGAGGAATAGAACGCTAGCGCCACCTACAGGAAGTAGCGAGCCTAAAAGTCAATGTTGACCCTTTAACGAGCCTTGTCACATGACTTAGGATACATTTTATCCTAAGTCATGTGACAAGGCTCGTTGGAGAGTCGATATTGACTTTTAGGATTGTTACTTCCTATAGGTGGCACTAGATCCTAAGTCATGTGACAAGGTTTGTTGGAGAGTCGATATTAACTTCTAGGATTGTTGCTTCCTATAGGTGGCACTAGATCCTGTGTCATGTGACAAGGCTCAGAGGAGAGTCGATATTGACTTTTAGGATTGCTACTTCCTATATTTGGCACTAGATCCTAAGTCATGTGACAAGGCTCATTAGAGAGTCGATATTGACTTTTAGGATTGCTACTTCCTATATTTGGCACTAGATCCTAAGTCATGTGACAAGGCTCGTTGGAGAGTCGATATTGACTTTTAGGATTGCTACTTTCTATAGGTGACACTAGACACTAAGTCATGTGACAAGGCTCGTTGGAGAGTCGATATTGACTTTTAGGATTGCTACCTTCTATAGGTGACACTATACACTAAGTCATGTGACAAGGCTTGTTGAAGAGTCGATATTGACTTTAGGCTGCCGTCACACTAGCAGTATTTGATCAGTATGTTACATCAGTATCTGTAAGCCAAAACCAGGAGTGGGTGATAAATGCAGAAGTGGTGCATATGTTTCTATTATACTTTTCCTCTGATTGTTCCACTCCTGGTTTTGGCTCACAAATACTGATGTAAAATACTGACCAAATACTGCTAGTGTGATGGCAGCCTTAGGATTGCTACTTCCAATAGGTGGCGCTAGAAATGTGAAACTCCTAGACCTCAATACAAAGCTGGAAACTAGACGCCACCTGCAAATAACCTATACTGATGCTTTCTTATATGGCAGAGAGGCTTTTGGACCCTCCTGGACGCGAGACCAAAGGTGCAACGTCTGATTTTGTCAACCCCCATATATATGCCCCAAGTGTTATAGGTCCATACTATATCTCTACGTGCCTTCTGTTTTACATGGATGCGTGCATTGATTAATACTTTAAGTACCGTATTTTCCGGCGTATAAGACGACTTTTTAACCCCTGAAAATCTTCTTAAAAGTCGGGGGTCGTCTTATACGCCGGGTATCTATGGTGGGTGGGGGGGGAGTGGTCCCAATGACAGAGGGGGCGTCTCACAGGGAAGTGTGAGTATGCCCCATTACCTCATATTGTAGCTGCAGCGTCAGCGTGGGGTGCTGTGGGGCGGCAGCAGCGGCGTATCTTCAGGGAGAGTCAGTCGGGGCTCCTCCGGCATCTCCTGAAAGCCCGGAGGCGCCGGCAGCTCCATTGCTGCGATGCGGTGGCCTCCGGGAAAATGGCCGCTGGGGGCGGCGCAGGCTCAGATTCAGATCTCGTCCCGAGATCTCGGGAGACGAGATCTGAATCTGAGCCTGCGCCGCCCCCAGCGGCCATTTTCCCGGAGGCCACCGCATCGCAGCAATGGAGCTGCCGGCGCCTCCGGGCTTTCAGGAGATGCCGGAGGAGCCCCGACTGACTCTACCTGAAGATACGCCGCCGCTGCCGCCCCACAGCACAGAGCCCCGACGCTGCAGGAAGAGGAACCGCCGCCCCACAGCACCCACGCGGCATGAAGAGGAACAGCCGCCGCCGCTCCCCAGCACCCCACGCTGACGCTGCAGCTACAATATGAGGTAATGGGGCATACTCACACTTCCCTGTGAGACGCCCCCTCCGTCATCGGGACCACTCCCCCCCCAATAAAGGCACATTAGTCACCGGCCGTATAAGATGACATACGGCGTATAAGAAGACCCCCGACTTTTAAGATTTTATATTTTAACTGGAAAAGTTGGGGGGTCGTCTTATACGCCCAGTCGTCTTATACGCCGGAAAATACGGTATATGGTCACACAACGTTTTTTATGTAGATTTTGAAGCGAATCTGCTCCAAAATCTACAACAAAAGCCGCTTCAAAGACTCTTTGAGTAAGCTTTCTATCCAATTCAGAAGGAAAACTTGCTTATACTGCAGATGGTGCTGTCTTTTCACTGTGTTTTTTTTCTACAAGTGTGGAAAAAAGTCAATTCTTGGGGCATTTTTACTAGAAAAAAAGCTCCAAAATGTGACCACTTAATCAATAGCAGCAGAAAAAACAACCCATACACAAAAAATCGTGACACAAACATGCTATACAAAGGTGACAAATATCATGCTTTTTAAGCTTCTTTTGTCAATTCTTCATACAGGTCAAAATACTTAGATTTTGATGTGGATTTTAGACTTGAAAATAAACATCCCATGCACAAAAAAAATCCCGTAAAGACAGTGTAAAGAAAAAAACGCAAGCAAAAATGAACTAAAGCCTGAATAAAAAAGGCTCCATATGCAAAAACGGTGTCTTAGACCATGCAAACAAAAACAAAAAGGAAAAAACACTTGCTTTTTAAGTATTTTTTTTGTTTTTGTCGTTTTTTATCCAGAAAAATCTATGTAAAAAAATAATAGTACCCTTAAAATAGTATTATCTTTAATTTTGAAGCAAAATGCAGCTCCCCATGGAGATACTACACGAGGGTGCACCGGGTCTGTGCCGCTGAAGGTATAAGTTCATACTTTTGCACTTTTTTCACATTTCTTTTTTTTTTCTATCAACCTGGTGCTATGTATTTGAGTACAAAATTGCAAAGATCGCTTTTGCACACTTTCTGGGATTTTCATGTCTCATTTTTTCCCCCTATTGATGTAAAATCTGCCTGGCAAATCCCCAGTTGCACGGACTATTGTGCGAACCTCGAATTTCTCATTGGACGCTCTCCCAGGACTCGGAGCAGGTGTAGGGACCATAGAAAGAACAACTCAGTGTCAAATGAACCCATGTTTCATCACAACGAGCCTAATGGAGAGCTAGAATAATTAATGTTTATTTTATTTCTTATTACCATGTGTATTCGCTCCATAATCTGTAAATACAAGATTGCACTGAATCAATTGAACAAGTACAATACGAAACAAATGAAGTGAAAATCAAACATTGTCTTGTAATTATAAAACACACGGAGGAAAAAAATGATAGACAATAACCCGAAAGTGTTCTGTGCGATGTCCAGGTAATTGTGAAAAGCCGGATTACAGACCAGGTGGATCATCCAAATCAACAATCGGCAGGATGTAGTGTTCCCGTGTGGTTCTAGCTGAGAATCCAGGGATACAAACTTACTACGTGAATGGTTTTCATTTTTTTAATTAGCTAGACTTATAATTATTTATTATGCGCTGTCCCGTAAGTAGCCAAAATTATTATTTTTAATCATGAAGGGCGAAGAGGTCGGTCAGAAAGCTAACATACAAATACTGGCACTTCCAAGCTAATGTGAACAGGTGCAAACAAGGAGCAGCCACCTCCATATACAATATACAAAAAGAGTTGCCCTCTGTCGTGCTAAAGCAGGTAGCATGTTTTTTCTTATTATCCAGGGCAGTATTGCTAATCATATTTCATATAGTCCATGTCTACATGGTTTAGCACGACAGAGGGCAACTTTTCCTGTATATTGTAAATGGAGGCGGCTGCTCCTAGTTTGCACCTGTTCACATTAGCGTGGAAATGCCAGTCAGTCTTTTGTTATTTGCTGTTGAAGAAAGACAGCCTATTAGGGCAATCATATGTCATAAAGTAAAGAACCCTGCTATCCCCGACTATGACCCAGAGCATGGAGTCAGTCTCTTGGGGTTGATGCCACCTTTGTATTGTCAGCTGACATCAAGCTCAGGGGTTAGTAATGGAGAGGCCTCTATAAGACGCCCCATTACTAACCCCATAGTATGTATTGAAATAACACACGAGAATAAAATCATTTATTTGAAAGGAAACTCAACACTCTGTTTTACACATTTGTTAAAAAAAGTTGTTATACTCACCTTTACGCCTAAAATCCATTGAAGCCCATGTCCCCTGTAAAAAAAAACAAAGAAATAAACAACCATAACCCTCACTTGTCCAACGTGAAGATAATCCATACCGTCTCACGCCACAATCCATCTCTGTTACATCTGGTGTTACAACTTAATGATGGAATGATGAGACCATTCAGTCTGAAAAGCAGGAGACACTGAGAATGCAGCTTCAGTGACCAGCGGTGACATCATAGAGGTTACCGCTGGTCACTAAAGCTTCGTTTTCACGCTTAGTTCACTGTGAGCTGAGATGATGAGCTGCAGTGACCTCAATGAGATCACTGCCAGCACGATGAGAAAATTCACCTTCACACGTGAGAAATTTCTTAAGGTGATAGTGCTGATCTCAATGAGATCGCTGCAGTTCATGGTCCTATCCCAGGACGGTGGTCCTTAACTACTTTCTGTGGATGTTTTCATATGGTCCACGCCCACTTTGCTAATAAGATTAGATTTACATACAAGAAAGAGAGGACCATATCTCGGGAATGGAGATGAGTAGAAACAAAAGAAAAACAGCGCTGGATTCAGGAGAACAGTGGTATTTACACCAGTAAAAATATTTATTTGTTGCAAGTGATAAGTTTTCTATGGTAATTCAGGTCTCATATATTCCATATTCTCACAAGCAAAACAACGACATGAACTGTCGCATTATTTTCCTGATTCTGATCTAATTTTCTAGTAAGTCTTCAATCTGAAATTCATGGGAAAAATATAATTTCTTGTTTTCTATATTTAGAATCTGGTTATTTTAAGCCTCATACTGAATAAACAGCATTTTTTTTTTCTATTATTGCCATAGAAACTGATAACATAGCAGTAAGTTTGGTGTTACTATGACAACTCGCAGACTTTATATAATGTAAACACATCTTTACTCAGCATGATGTTTAGTAAACTATGTAATGAGTAATTCTCTGAGAGGATCACCGGATGCAGGGACCACAGTAGACATAGATTAATGGTGGTATTGATTTCCTGGACTGGCGTCACCTATTCAAGCCAATCCCAGGAGAAGCTCTAATTAGCCGCAACCACCATAGTGTGGGCATACATGAGCTAATTATAGGCGATGTAGTCAATCTGATCGATTCATTCATATCACAGGAAATTAATTCATATTGGGATAAGACTATAATGACTGTCTATTAAATGGGATGTTATCATCACAAAATGACCTATTGTTAAAACCAAGTTTTAGAGTTCAATTAGTTATTTTTTTAAATATGGCAATGCTTTCTTTTGTTTTGTTTGTTTTATTTTTGACATATCACAATTTGCAAAAAAAAAAAAAGAACAGAACACTTGCAATTCTCACTTTATCCACTGGCCACTGAGGCTTGTTTGACTCTAACTTCCTGTTGTTTCAGGAAACAACACATGTACAATCCCACCTTATCTTTTGCTTTGAGCAATGGTCATTGTGAAGGGAGTGGATGAAGGTGACCTGTGACACTTCCTATTGTGATTGCTGGATAATGTGTTATCAGCTGTGTATAGAGGTGTTTACCTATCATGTAATCCTGCCACTGATGATAATGATACCTTAGAAAACTCTTCCTGAAATGACCGTACGCATGAGTCTGAAATAGCCATAGTGGCCAGTGTGAAAATTGCAGGAGTACTATTTTACATTTATTTTTAATAAAGATTGTGATATGAAAAAAAACATTGGCACATTTAAAAAAAAAAATACATGTAACAGAAAAACTTGATTTAAACAGTGGGTCATTTTCTGATGTTAACTTACCTTTCAAGTAGTCCAGTGTTTGCTTTGTATATATTGTATTATGGAGTCTGTGCCTCCAATTTCTGCTCCCCCTTAGGTTACACCCCTGATATTCATGCTAAATAAATAAAAGTATTGAATTTTGAATCTCAGAGCTGAAAAACAAAAAGTTGTGTGGTCTTGATGGACAAAAAGTATTCAGCCTATAAGGAGATGATATATCAACCTTTCTGTCTCTGAAGAACTTCACCTTTATGTGTCACACATATTGAACTCCTCATTACATTTCTTCCACTGGCCGTCTATTAATTAGACTTCCTACTTGAATCTCTTTTCGACCTTGCTATCATCCACCTAATTCTATCCTCAACTTATAGACAGCATTTTGGCTCAGTAGTTAGCACTGTTGTTTTGCACCGCTGGGATCCTGGGTTCAAATCCCACCAAGGAAACATCTGTAAGGAGTTTGTATTTTCTCCATGTGTTTGAATGGGTTTGTTCCGGTTTCCTTCTACCTTAACCTCTTCCCGATATTTGCAGTGTATTTACATCATATTTGGGAAATGCTTCCCGAACAATGAAGTATATATACGTCATAGCGATCGTCTGTGCACAGGTGATTACCGCCAGGTGCTCAGATGATATGACAACTGACACCCGGTACTCACTGCTTGGTGCAGCACCGCTCCCATCAGGCAGAGGGAGGAGCCAATCGTTGCCATGGTGATGTGATGCCGGATGACATCCAGGTCACCAGAGCTAGAAAACTTGTTGCACCATGCTTCGAGCTTAGAGCATGGTGTATCAAACTTGTGTGTCAGTGCAGCCCTGACTGTACTTTATAAGAGATCAAAGCTGTTCAACTAAAAGTCCCATAGGGAGACTAAGTAAAAAAAATTGTAAAATTAGTAAAAAAAAAATCACAAAATAAAAAATATATATACAGTACAGACCAAAAGTTTGGACACACCTCATTTAAAGATTTTTCTGTATTTTCATGACTATGAAAATTGCACAAGTAAGGAAAAGGGAATATCCAGCACGTCCATCCAGTGTAAGTAAAATATCCAAAATTTATTAGAGCATTTTAAAAAACAATATTAAAAAAGAGAGAGAGAGACCCTCTCTGCCTGACGCGTTTCTTTCGCACCACGGCGCCCTTAGCCTATGATGTGGATGAACGTGCTGGATATTCCCTTTTCCTTTCTTCTACTTCAGCTGAAATCACCAGCAGGTACGGCACCCACCAGCTGCATTCATTTGCAACGGCTTACAGATGCATGTCTCGGCGTGTCAAGCTCCTAACCTTCCCTCTCCTCCCTCCTCTTTTTCTTGAATATGAAAATTGTAGATTCACACTGAAGGCATCAAAACTATGAATTAACACATCTGGAATTATATACTTAACAAAAAAGTGTGAAACAATTGAAATTATGTCTTGTATTCTAGGTTCTTAAAAGTAGCCACCTTTTGCTTTGATGACTGCTTTGCACACTCTTGGCATTCTCTTGATGAGCTTCAAGAGGTAGTAACCGGAATGGTTTTCACTTCACAGGTGTGCCCTGTCAGGTTTAATAAGTGGGATTTCTTGTCTCATAAATGGGGTTGGGACCATCAGTTGTGTTGTGCAGAAGTCTGGTGGATACACAGCTGATAGTCCTACTGAATAGACTTAGAATTTGTATTATGGCAAGAAAAAAGCAGCTAAGTAAAGAAAAACGAGTGGCCATTATTAGTTTAAGAAATGAAGGTCAGTCAGTCCGAAAAATTGGGCAAACTTTGAAAGTGTCCCCAAGTGCACTGGCAAAAATCATCAAGCGCTACAAAGAAACCAGCTCACATGAGGACAGCCCCAGGAAAGGAAGACCAAGAATCACCTCTGCTTCTGAGGATAAGTTTATCCGAGTCACCACCCTCAGAAATCGCAGGTTAACAGCAGTTCAGATTAGAGACCAGGTCAATGTCACACAGAGTTCTAGCAGCAGACACATCTCTACAACAACTGTTAAGAGGAGACTTTGTGCAGCAGGCCTTCATGGTAAAATAGCTGCTAGGAAACCACTGCTAAGGACAGGCAACAAGTAGAAGAGACTTGTTTGGGCTAAAGAACACAAGGAATGGACATTAGACCAGTGGAAATCTGTGCTTTGGTCTGATGACTCCAAATTTGAGATCTTTGGTTCCCACCACCGTGTCTTTGTGTGACGCAGAAAAGGTGAACGGATGGACTCTACTTGCCTGGTTCCCACCATGAAGCATGGAGGAGGAGGAGGTGTGGGGGTGCTTTGCTGGTGACACTGTTGGGGATTTATTCAAAATTGAAGGCATACTGAACCAGCATGGCTACCACAGCATCTTGCAGCGGCATGCTATTCCATCCGGTTTGCGTTTAGTTGGACCATCATTTATTTTTCAACAGGACAATGACCCCAAACACACCTCCAGGCTGTGTAAGGGCTATTTGACCAAGGAGGAGAGTGATGGGGTGTTACGCCAGATGATCTGGCCTCCACAGTCACCAGACCTGAACCCAATCAAGATGGTTTGGGGTAAGCTGGACCGCAGAGTGAAGGCAAAAGGGCCAACAAGTGCTAAGCATCTCTGGGAACTCCTTCAAGATTGTTGGAAGACCATTCCCGGTGACTACCTCTTGAAGCTCATGAAGAGAATGCCAAGAGTGTGCAAAGCAGTCATCAAAGCAAAAGGTGGCTACTTTGAAGAACCTAGAATATAAGACATATTTTCAGTTGTTTCACACTTTTTTGTTAAGTATATAATTCCACATGTGTTAATTCATAGTTTTGATGCCTTCAGTGTGAATGTACAATTTTCATAGTCATGAAAATACAGAAAAATCTTTAAATGAGAAGGTGTGTCCAAACTTTTGGTCTGTACTGTATATTGTAAAAAAAAAATAAAAAATGATGCTTTGTCGTCATATTGCTGAACAAAAGTGGAATAAAATGCAACCAAAAAAAACTAATGTGAGTAAAAATGGTATAGCTGAAAATATCATCTTGTCCCACAAGATGCCATACAGCTCCATGAGGGGAAAAATAAAAAAGTTATAGCTCTCAGAATAAAGTGATGCAAGAATATTTATTTTTAATATAAACCAGTTTTTATTGTATAAAAGCCCCAAAACATTAAAACATCTAAATGTGGTATCACTGTAATTGTACTGACCTAAAAAATACAGCTGCCTTATCAATTTTACCTCATGCGAAACGGCATAAAAAACAAAATTCCTGAATTGCTGGTTTTTGTTCATTCTGCCTCCCAAAAATCGGAATAGAAAGTGATCAAAAAATGTCATGAGCCTGAAAATGATACCAATAAAAACGGTAACTTGTCCAGCAAAAAACAAGCCCTCACATGACAGTTAGCCTAAATATGGAACAATTATAGCTATCAAAATATATGGATGCAAAAAAAAAACGCCTTTTAGTGTGCGACAGCATCCAAAAATTAAAACCTAATATAAATCTGGTATCACTGTAATCGCACCAACCCGGGGAATAAAGTTGTAAAAAGGAAATAGAACCAATTCTTGAACCACTACTGATTTTTTTCATTCTGTCTCCCAAAGATTGCGGTAAGGCTCGGCTCACATTTATCCTGCGCTCTCTGCAGAGCGCTTACACCAATGTTTCTGTGCAAATATCTGAAATATGTGATTCAGACAAAACCTCTGGAGTAAGATTCCCTATAAAGAGGCAGATGGGGGTACTGTGGATGCGGTTTGGCCTTTGATCCGACGGTGTCCATCTTTTTAGGCGTGCATAAAAGCTCGGTCAGCCACAGTTTTGTGCATTTCTGAAAAGAAAAACACTACTGAACAGAGACCAGACTAGTACAGAGTAGCTCTCCTGCCTTACTATAGTGAATGGATCTCATGGGGTTTTATCCAAATCACGTCACTCGGAGATTTAAATGGAAAAAAACAAAGTAAGTTCTCAGCATAGACGCAGGATAAATGTGATTTCAAACACTATGTAAAATGTTCCCAATAAAATCTTTAACTCAATCCACAAGAAAAAGCAAGTCCACACTCAGGTCCATCATCTGTCAATGGAAATATAAGGGGCTTCCATGTTACTGGTGGCGCAAAGGTTCTGGAAAAGCGCTATGGCTCTTCCCCCTCAAATGAAATCCAGTAAATTCTGCATTCCCGAATCCAAATGCCCTCCTCCCTTCTGAGCCCCAGTGTGCCTAAACAACACTTAGTGTCCAAATGTTTGGCAATTCTGTAGCGATGAGAGCCCACATAATTTACGTGTGCGTGTCTCCAAAAGCCTAAGCTGGGCACTACCATGTACTGGACACTACAACGTACTGGTGACTACAACATACTGGGCTCAATGGCAGTTGCAATTTTCACTCAGCAACATCCACTGTTGCTTGTTCCTGGAAAACACCCATGGAGTCAAAATCGTCATCAAACCTGTAGAAAAATTCCCAAAGGGGTATAATTTCCAAAGTGGAATCATTTGAGGAGGGATTCTGCTCTTCTAGCACTTAAGGGTTCTGTAGAAAGAGTTCACAAACTATTCTAGGTAAATCTGCACTCCAGGAGGCAAATTGCGCTCTGTCCCTCCTGTCCCTGTATGACTAAGCAGTAGTGTATAGCCATATATAGGATAATTCTACATTCAGCAGAAGGTGTGGGTCAAATTTTGGTCCCATTTGCCCATCTGAAAATAGAAATCTGGGGCAAAAACAGAATTTTGGTGGTAAAAATATAGTTATTTTTCTTCACTGCCCAATGGTATAAAATTATCTGACACACCTGTGGCTTCAATAATGTATAAAATTGAGTCACTTAGGGGGTCTACTGTTCTGGCATCTCAGGAGCTCTGCCAATGTGACAGGGCACCCTCAAACCAGTCCACCAAAATCTTAACTTCAATATGGTGCTCCTTCACTTCTAAGCTTTGTACTGTACCTCAAAAGTAGTTTTTGACCACATATGGGGCATTGGTGTAATCAGGAGAAATTGCACAACAATTTTTTGAGGTCCGTTTTCTCCTGCTATCCTTGTAAAAATGAAAAGAATTGGGGGCTAAAACAACATTTTTGTGGGAAAAATAATTTTTTCTAATTTTCACAGATCAACGTTGCAAAATTCTGAGAAGCACCTGTGGGTTCAAAGTGCTCACCACACATCTAGATAAATTCATTGAGGAGTCAAGTTTCCAAAATGAGGTCACTTGCGGGGGTCTTACACTGTTTAAGCATTAAGCACATCAGGAGCTCTCCAAACGCAACATGACACTTGCAGACCAATCCATCAAAGTTTTCGTTCCAAAATGTCGCTCCTTCCTTTCTGAGCCCTGCTGTGCACCTAAACAGTAGTTTTCCCTCACATATAGGGTATAAGCATAGTCAGGAGAAATTGCAAAACAGCTTTTGGGGTCCTTTTTCCCGTTATCATTGTGAAAATACACGGGGGGGTACACGGTACCGGGTTCAGTACTTAAAGGAGATGTGTCACGGTGGCAGCGACCCCATCCGTGACCCTGGGCGCCCAGGTAAAAGGGGTTTGAATAAAGTTTGTTTGTGACGCCACCTGTGGTACTAGGTCAAGGGTGATCGATGCTGCTTAAAGGGGTCCTTCTGGGGTGATGTTGCGGCAGCAGTGATGGAATGGCTTCCCACAGGTAAAGCTGGGTCCCCAGGGCTCCCAATGTAGTTGAGACAGGTGGTAGGTGGTAAAAAAATAAACGGAGGACACAGGGTTGCAGTATCTTTACCTGGTTTACTGAAGGATTCAGGCAGCCACAGTCCAGGCTACCGAATCACAGGTGCAGGTATGGTCCGGCCAGCTTGTAAGAAATTCTGGGATCCCCTTTACCAGGTGGGGTTGGAAGCCTTCCTAGTGCTGTGGTGTGTTTTCTTGCTGCCTTAGGCCTCACACAAGGTCCTCACGTTTCTTGTCTGTCCCCCCTGTTGGTAGGACACTACCCGTACGACAGGTGGCTTGAGCCTTTTTACAGGGTCTCTATCACGACCCGAGCTCTACTTGCCACTATGTCCCCAGGTGTTAATGGTGGACAAGTAACTTGCAATCAGCTGTCCGCCAGTTTTTGTTATGAGTCCTAACATCCTGCACAACCTCGGTCTTCCAGCTACCAGTATCTGCGCTCAGCATGGAGGAAGCCCAGTTGCAGCTTCCCTCTCCAGCTCTTCACTCTCCTGTGCTTCTTTCCTTCTTCACGCTCTCTACAGCTTGTTCCATTCCTTTTCCTTTCAGGAGCTGCAGCACCTCACGTGGCTGCATGGCCCCTTTCAGTCTTCTTGACTCTCACTGTCTGACTGCTCTCTCCTCTGTCCCTCTGACAGACTACTCACTAACTTCCCCTAAAGCTAGAATATATATAGGGGAGCCACCCACAAGCTGGTTTAGAGCTCCCCCTTCTGGCCTGGAGTAAGAACATGTTGCATGTTTGTGATTACCTAATAAAAGAGATCCTTCCTTGCTTCCAAGCGTGATATAACTCTCCCCGTAAGGAAAGCAATGCCACTGCAACAACCGGAAACCTGGGGTGTTACACTTACACTGTTTATGAGCATCAGGGGCTCTCCAAATGCGACATGGCTTCCGTTAATGAATTCAGGAAATTTTGACCGCACTCAGGAGAAATTGCGTAACAAATTGTATGGTGCAATTTCTTCTGTTACCCTTGTGAAAAGGAAGTTGATATCACCAACCATTCCCATTTTATTTAGGTGTATCCATATACACGGCCCATCCAGGTGTATCCATATAAATGGCCAACTCTGCAGATTATTCTTTGAGCCAATAAATATTACAAAATATAAGAATATGACCAACAGAGAAGAAATAACAAATACACAAATAACCAATATTAACAATACCTAGAATAACCTAGATGTTCTAGAAAAAGTAGAGAAATCATTATGAGAAGAAGCCACTTACCATGTATACCTAACGCTACTGAAATGGGATTTTCTGTGATCGATATGAACATCACTTAGTGGGAATTTACAAATCATTTTCCAGTTGAAAATCATTATGGAAAAAAAATGCATCGGAGGTAATGGGAAAAGATTTAGAGACAGATCGCTTGCTGTATAAAATAGTGTTGTTGGTGCGCAAGGATGTGCGGTACACAAACTGTATATTCCATGGCTTTTGATAATGACGAATGGCCGAGTCACCATATAAGACAGTTAGGGAAGCAGAAAGTGGAATATGTTTATCTAAATTTCTTATAATTGACGTTGCACAATGCCGGGTTCGGAAAGTTCGCATGCACATAATCCATTCTATTGGGGAGATAACAGATAGCACATGATACATTTCACTTGAGTAATAAAATCCATATTTTCATTTGCATTTTAAGAGGCTGAAGTTGAATCAATCGTGATGAGTTACATTGCGGGAAACTTGCGAATAATAAATAAAACGTATGATCGTTTTATGCTCCAGGCTTACTGCCTAAGAGGAAAATAGGCAACTAATTAGAGCTTAGCTTTTAATGAAAGCAGCACTTTGCTTTTGGCATCAAGGGTAGTTTTGTTTTCTTTTAGGCTTAATACTGGTGCATTTTGTGCCCAAATTATGGCCAAGTATCCAAGTCCAGCCAGGAATCTAATGAACCAAACTAGCAATATCACGACATGGAGATTTATTTTCCTATTATGGACAGGTGAAAAAAGCACCCAAATTATGATTTTCTCAAACTTTTTTGGCAACATTTGTCATCTAGAAACATATGCACAAGGTCTAAAGTAGAATTTTACACTGCCGGACAATCCCCTTTAGAAAAGACTCACATCACCACCAATTACTTAGCTGTAATGAGGGGCACTGGCAAAAGATCAGAGGCACAAACGCCAACGAATATGTCTCAATACACACACACCACCACTTATAATAGAATATTTACATATATGGTTATCATATAACATTATTGCTAATATTACCTACATTTACACTTATCCCCGTGCTATTTCCCAGCTTTTCCCCTCTATCACTCCCTTTACTGGCTCCCCATTACCCAAAGGCTCCAGTTCAAAACCCTAACCATGACATACAAAGCCATCCACAACCTGTCTCCTCCATACATCTGTGACCTTGTCTCCCGGGACTTACCCACACACAACCTCTGATCCTCACAAGATCTCATTCTTAAGGGTACCGTCACACAGTCCCATTTCGATCGCTACGACGGTACGATTCGTGACGTTCCAGCGATATCCATACGATATCGCTGTGTCTGACACGCAGCAGCGATCAGGGATCCTGCTGAGAATCGTACGTCGTAGCAGATCGTATGGAACATTCTTTCATCGCTGGATCTCCCGCTGGCATCGCTAGATCGGTGTGTGTGACACCGATCTAACTCCCCTCTTATAAGCTCTTCCTACAATCGCATACAAGATTTTTCACGCTCATCCCCCTACTCTGGAATTCTCTATCCCAACATATCAGACTCTTGCCTACCATGGAAACCTTCAAAAGGAACCTGAAGACCCACCTCTTCCGACAAGTCTACAACCTGCAATAACCAAACCGCTGCATGACCAGCTCTACCCTCACCTACTGTATCCTCACCCATCCCTTGTAGAATGTGAGCCCTCGCGGGCCGGGTCCTCTCTTCTATTGTACCAGTCGTGACTTGTATTCTTTAAGGTTACTGTGCTCGTTTTTATTATGTATACCCCTCCTCACATGTAAAATGCCATGGAATAAATGGCATTATAATAATAAATAATAATAATCTAAGCACATTTTAACAAAACACACTATAATAAGGCCAATATTACAAAAAAGTCTTCATCCCAACTCTAACACAACTCTTCAACCTCTGAATTACAAACGATGTCTTTCCCTCATCCTTCAAACATGCATCAATCAAACCTATCATCAAAATAACCTCCCTCGACCGATCCTCTGTGTCCAGCTATCACCCGATATCCCTTCTCCCTTATGCCTCAAAACTACTGGAACAGCATGTCCATCTTGAACTGTCCTCCCACCTCTCCTCCTGCACCCTCTTTGACCAGTTACAATCTGGCTTCTGACCACATCACTCAACTGGAACTGCCCTAACTAAAGTGACCAACGACCTACTAACCGCCAAGAGCAAGCGACACTACTTTGTCCTCCTCCTACTGGACCTGTTTTCTGCCTTCAACACTGTGGACCACTCCCTCCTGTTACAGATTCTCTCATCTCTTGGCATCACAGACTTGGCCCTAGCCTGGATCTCATCATATCTAACAGACCGAACATTCAGTGTCTCCCTCTCCCACACCACCTCCTCATCTCACCCCTTGTCTGCCGGTGTTCCCCAAGGCTCAGTTCTAGGACCACTACTCTTCTCCATCTACACCTTCGGCCTGGAACAGCTCATAGAATCCCACGGGTTACAATATCATCTCTACGATGATGACACAGATCTACCTATCTGGACCTGACCTCACTTCCTTTCTGACCAAAATCCCACAATGTCTGTCTGCTATTTCATCTTTCTTTTCAGTTCTCTTTCTAAAACTGAACATGGACAAAACAGAATTCATCACCTTTCCCCCACCTCACTCTACCCCTCCACCTGACCTATCCATCAATGTCAATGGCTGCTCACTTTCCCCAGTCTTGCACGCTCGGTGCCTCGGGGTGATCCTTGACTACCCTCTCTTTCAAGCCACATATCCAAGCTTTTGCCTCCTCCTGCCGATTCCAACTCAAAAACATTTCCCGGATCCGTGCATTCCTTGACCATGAAACCACAAAAACACTTGTACATGCCCTTGTCATCTCTCGCCTCGACTACTGCAACCTCCTACTCTCTGGCCTTCCCTTTAGCACTTTGGCACCGCTCCAATCCATCCTAAACTCTGCTGCCCGTCTAGTCCACCTGTCTCCCCGTTATTCCCCAGCCTCTCCTCACTGCCAGGCCCTTCGCTGGTTTCCTATTGCTCAGAGGCTACAGTTCAAAACACTAACAATGACATAGAAAGCCATCCACAACCTGTCTCCTCCATATATCTGTGACATGATTTCCCGGTACCTATCTACACCAACCTCCAATCTTCTCAAGATCTCCTTCTCTACTCCTATCTCATCTCTTTCTCCCACAACCGCATCCAAGACTTCTCCCGTGCTTCCCCTATACTCTGGAACTCTCTAACCCACCACATCAGGCTCTCGTCTACCACGGAAACCTTCAAAAGGAACCTGAAGACCCACCTCTTCCGACAAGCCTACAGCCTGCAGTGATCCTCAACTTACTGAACTGCGGCACGACCAGCTTTACCCTCACCTAGTGTATCCTCACCCATTCCCTGTAGACTGTGAGCCCTCGCGGGCAGGGTCCTCCCTCCTTATGTTCTTGTGTGTGCCTTGTTTTACTCATGTTTATTGTACTTGTCTATATTTGCCCCGTTCACATGTAAAGCGCCATGGAATAAATGGCGCTATAAAAATGTTTATTAATAATAATAATTAAAATACGACTGTACCCCTACCGCTACAGAATGACTAAAATACACCCCCAAACTGTTACTAAATAAAGAAAAACACTATAAATGCGACCTTCAAACTTCAAGCAATAATTTTCCTAGACTGCCCACTTCAACTATTAATGTCCTTTGAGTCCCCCTTTAAGTAATTATTGACTTTTCAGTGCACCTTTTAGGTAATAGTGTCCCTGAGTGTATCTTACAAGTAATAATTCACTTTAAAAGAGATACTGCGGCACCTGGGCTGCGCTTACGAGAATGAAGAATCCTTGATGTGATAAAATTAAGGTTTTTATTACACTAACGCGTTTTAGTGCCACACTGGTGCCTTTTTTAAGGTAAAAAACAAATGTCACAAATGATACAAGTACTAATGGCCTTTGTGTGCCCCTTAAAGTAAACGCCCCCTGAATTGCACAATCAAGTAATAATGTTCCATGAGTGCCCCCTTCAAGTAATAATGGCCCTTTGAAAGTAATAATGCTGCCTAAAAGCTCTCTTCACATAATAATGCCCTCTGATAGCCTCATTGAAATAATAATGTTGGATTCAAGTAATAATGTCCTTTGATTTCCCCTTCAATTAATGCTACCAATATACCGCAGCCTCTGAGTCCTCCTATGTCTTATGGGCAAGTGCTGGTGCAATGTTATGACACTCGCATGATCCGAGGCACCGGGTTTCATGCTAGTCACAACCCATGGACAGGCTGTGGCTCAGAAAAGTCAGATGTTCCGGGGTCAATACCAAAAGAGCATGTAGTCAACCAAGGGAAAATACGAAGTCGTATATCAGGTCACATGCCAGGATCAGTATACCAGAGAAATAGCGGATAAAGCAAAGGGGCAATAACAAACGAGTAGTCAGAACATGGTCGAAAGGTCAGCAGCTGAAGACCAGAACTTACAGCACAGAGTTCAGGCGACCACACACCAAAGAGCATAAGGCTTTGACTGGAAGTGATCTGGGCCAGAGTGCTCACCCAAATAGCAGGGCAATTACTAAGAACAGGGAGCACCTGGTGAAATCTCCCAGTCTCAGATAGGTCAACTGAGCTGTCAATCAAAGCACTGACTGCTCAACATGCACCAGCTCAGGATAGGATGACAGAGGTGTCCATCACCAAGTCCCAGACACGGAGGAGAGGAATTGTGACACCGGGCAAGGAATCTGCATCCTGACCCCAGGACCTTTGGTGCTAGCAAGACCACTAGCTGTAATCATTTTGTGATATTGAAATGTAAAAATGTGTAGATGCAGGTAACAAATATCAAGTTATAACAGCCAGAACATTCAATCTGAATTATTAAAAAAGTTTCATTGTTTGCTTGATCCCATAGCCTTGAGCAAGCAGATTGAGCCAAGAGGGGGGGGGGGGGCAGTCTGAAAAAAGTGGGGTGGAGTATTATAAACAATTTTTTGGGAGACAGATTTGCCTCATAAAACCTACTATGAATGACCACTGTACATTTTGCATAGTTACTGCCTTTCCCGGAAAGTGAAGCATGGATAACACATGGTCAATGATAAAAGAGTAGGGCTGCACAGTTACTGAATATACAAAGTCACAAAAAAGTCACAGGAAGTCAATTTTGCCTTGCTTTTGATAGAAGACGTTGAGAAAAGAAAGACTTATGGGTAAAAAAAAAATCATAGTGAAGATATCATGCAAAGAAATACATTTATGCCGCATTTTTAAGGCACGACACATAAGACTAGACCATTGGCTTTGCACACAACTGATTACTTTTATCTGCCATTTGACACATCTAACTGGATAAGGCATTGCATGCAGATCATCTTACTTCCTAAGGACGTTCTTTCTTATCTATCCGCATTCTTCAGCCCCAGAACTCTTCATGTAGATATTGCATTCCAGACTGAGCTCATTTCACACTCAGCCTTCATTTCTATATTGTGTCTCTCCGCATAACAAGAAATGCCAAACTTTCAGATATAACCCCGTAATTACTTCAAGTCAAAGTCCAGCCTCAAAGTGGTAATAGTATAAAGCACAGCATTATGTAATGCAATTGCCTCTGGCAAGAAAGGGGTTAATATTGTCTGTCTTTCGATAGACTCCCAATAGTGCACAGTGAGGTGGATGGAGTCATAGCGGAGATGCTAACAGTTTGTTTGGTGGTTTACCTGTTCATTTTGGTGGTGGTGGCTAATCTGCTCAACCAAGGACATGGTCAATGACCATGGGATCATGTACAAGCTGTGATAGGAGATTGTTTTAGGAGAAACAATACTTCATTATCTACTTTGTATTTGTGCTGTGGCTTACACTTGCCGATACAAAGAAAATTGTGTGATGTATTTCTCTATATTATTTTTTTTTCCCTATGGATCGAGTAAGACCACCTATTGGATAGTGTGATAGTCCTTCATTTTTAAGAAGTTATGCCTAATTTAGATGGTTGTAAGTTCAACCCTGATGGCCTTTTGACCCTTTGATGCTACTACTTGAGGTCATAAGACTTACAGGTGCAATACAGCTATCTAAATGAAGCTTTACTTTAAGGTAAAAATGGGCTCATGCCATGCTACAAAAGGTAAATTCTTTAAACGTATCATTTAAGTTTTCTGAGCAAACTTTGGAATTGGTGTTCCTTGATGATTTAATGATTAAGAGCAAATTTCAAATCTCATCTATGACCTTGAGGCATACTTCCAAACACTGTGAAATTCATTCCCATTCCACCCAGTAGTTCCCACAAAACAGCCTAGAAGTGTATTACCCCTGAGTATACAAAAACATCCTAAAAGAAAACCCATGATAAAAGGGCTTCAAAGAAAATAAATCCCAAATATTGCTGTCTACAAATGGGTCTTTTGGTAGACTGATAATCCTAATTGTGTGTCAAGGATTGGAAACTGAGATACATGCAAAGGTGTGAGCCAGAGCCTGCTTAAAATGGTTATCCAATAATGTAATAAAATGACTCTTGTCACATAATTCAAATACAGCTCATCCTCCTAGTGAAGTGTCAGGATGGGCTGCAGTCTGAAGAAGCACAGCTCCTGAGACTTGCGTCTCAACTGACAGAGGAGCTGTGTATCGTAAGCATATATTCCAGTGTGCTGCCAGAAAAGGGATGTGACAGGAGAAGAAGTAAATCTTCTCTCTCCTCTGCTGTCTGCGCATGGTGGACTGAAGCTGGAGAAAAAAAATCTTTTGGCTTGTGCTTAGTTAGCCGGAGAAAATATTTATTTCATCTCCTGTCACAGCCCTTTTCCGACAGCTCAGCTGTATGTGTGCTCATCATACAGCTCCTCTCTCAGTTGCAGTCTGTACTGACAATGACTTGGATGAGTTGCCATTTGAGGTATGTACAGGGCTTTGGTGTTCCCATTCTACAACTTAGCTGGAGTTATGGGTGTACAGCCACTATCTAAAGTATGAATCAACTTTGATTGTGGAAGTGGGAGGAGAAACTCCTTCAAAGATCCATACTAGTTGAGAATCAGTAACTTTTGCAATGCTTTTTGTGATACAGTACAACCTCAAAATGAAAGCTTTTCATTCTGAAGGATAGAGCACATTAAATATGCAAACCACATTTTTTTTTCAAAAAAGTCTCACTTTTGTGAAAGTGAAAATTAAAATGAGAATTGGGAAAGTTCTGCAGTTCTGGGTATGATATCATTTTGACAGTATTATTAAGCTTTGAAATTTTCATTAGAATTTTGTAGATGGTTTTGCAAAGTCTTTTCATTTCTGTTGCTAAAATCCACAAGGAGTTGCAAGGAAATTGATATTCTCAATTTGTTATATGTTAAAAGAACATCTTACCACAATTAGTGCCAAGGCCTGCATTTATATATGTGGGAGCATATTTCATACTCTTCTGTGACTTTTATAAGAGGCTGTATTTAATTACAGCTGGAATTGTTTATTTTGAGAGCTATAATGTATAAACCTGTAAAATTGGCTGAAAATGCACTTATCTTAAAGGGAACCTTTCAGCACGTTTTTACTTTTGGAAGAAGTGGTATGGCAGCTTGGGTACTTTTCCACCCTCCAAAAATATATCTGTTTTATTGAATTCGGATGTGCCAGTCATGAGAAATCTAGCATAGAAGACTTTTGGAAATCCATGTGGAAGTGCACTAGGGACAAGTAAATGCAGTTAGATTGCTTCTTTCTTCTCCATTACTCCTTGACACCATCTGTCTTTCCCAGGTCGACAGCTTTTGCCTCCCTTTATGTCATCCCTATAGGTGTACTGTAGCTGTCAGTAGTATTTGGATGGGAACCTTGTAGTGTCTTCATTGGGGAAATGAAATTCACATCATGTGACTCGGTGGTCGCTGGCATACATACTGTGGCACCGCAACAATTTCTATTTTACTCTAAGTCCCTTCCTTAACCCAGCCTAGTCCTTTATATATGCCCACACAGAAGGCTTACCCCTAGTGAGGCCCATTAGTGTCCCCTCACAGTATGGTACCCCTTTCAAGGCCCACACAGTGGCTTCCGCGCACACACACATAGTGTGATGCACACACGCACAATGTGGCACTTACAGTTCACTACAAAGAATGACTGCCACAGCCCCCTCCCAAAACATACACACACAGTATGATACCCCAAAAGCATATTTCCACACAACAATATTATTTCCCCACATTACCTCTCAGACACTGTATGATGCTCCCACTGTGCCCCCACACCTCCCTTAGAAAGAGTTATGCTTACCACAGTCCCCCCAATGCAGTATGATACCCTCACCATGGCCCCCACAGTCTCCTATGTTGAATGATGCCCACTAGTGATGAGCGAGTGTACTCGTTGCTCGAGTTTTCCCGAGCATGCTCGGGTGACCTCCGAGTATTTGTGACTGCTCAGAGATTTAGTTTTCATAGCGGCAGCTAAATGATTTACAGCTACTAGCCTGCTTTATTACATGTGGGGATTCCCTAGCAACCAGGCAACCCCCATATTCACTCAGCCTGGCTAGTAGCTGTAAATCATTCAGCTGCCACGATGAAAACTAAATCTCCGAGCAGTCAAAAACACTCGGAGGTCACACGAGCAACGAGTATACTCGCTCATCACTAATGCCCACCATATTCCCTCTGACACATAGTTTGATGCCTCCACAGTCCCACAAAAACAGTATGTTGTTCAAAACAGTCCCTCAAATACAGTATGATTTCCCTACACACAATATGATGCCCTCTATAAAACCTAACACAGTATGATGCGCTCTATAAAACCCCAACATAGTGTGATGCCCTCTATAAAACCCCAACACAGTATGATGCCCTCTATAAAACCCCAACACAGTATGATGCTCTCTATAAAACCCCAACACAGTATGATGTCCTCTATAAAACCTCAACACAGTATTATACCCTCTATAAAACCCCAGCACAGTATGATGTCCTCTATAAAACCCCAACACAGTATTATACCCTCTATAAACCCTAACATAGTGTGATGCCTTCTATAAAACCCCAACACAGTATGATGTCCTCTATAAAACCCCAACACAGTATGATGCTCTCTATAAAACCCCAACACAGTATGATGTCCTCTATAAAACCTCAACACAGTATTATACCCTCTATAAAACCCCAGCACAGTATGATGTCCTCTATAAAACCCCAACACAGTATGATGCCCTCTATAAAACACCAACACAGTATGATGGCCTCTATAAAACTCCAACACAGTATGATGCCCTCTATAAAACCCAACACAGTATGATGTCCTCTATAAAACCCCAGCACAGTATTATACCCTCTATAAAACTCCAGCACAGTATGATGTCCTCTATAAAACACAAACACAGTATGATGTCCTCTATAAAACCCCAACACAGTATGATGTCCTCTATAAAACCTCAACACAGTATTATACCCTCTATAAAACCCCAGCACAGTATGATGTCTTCTATAAAACCCCAACACAGTATGATGTCCTCTACAAAACCCCAACACAGTATGATGTCCTCTATAAAACCTAACGCAGTATGATGCGCTCTATAAAACCCCAACATAGTGTGATGTCCTCTATTAAACCCCAACACAGTATGATGCTCTCTATAAAACCCCAACACAGTATGATGTCCTCTATAAAACCTAACACAGTATGATGCGCTCTATAAAACCTCAACACAGTATTATACCCTCTATAAAACCCCAACACAGTATGATGTCCTCTATAAAACCCCAACACAGTATAATGTCCTCTATAAAACCCCAACACAGTATGATGTCCTCTATAAAACCCCAGCATAGTATGATGCCCTCTATAAAACCCAACACAGTATGATGTCCTCTATAAAACCCAACACAGTATGATGTCCTCTATAAAACCTCAACACAGTATTATACCCTCTATAAAACTCCAGCACAGTATGATGTCCTCTATAAAACACAAACACACTATGATGTCCTCTATAAAACCCCAACACAGTATTATACCCTCTATGAAACCCCAGCACAGTATGATGTCCTGTATAAAACCCCAACACAGTATGATGTCCTCTATAAAACTCCAACACAGTATGATGTCCTCTATAAAACCCCAACACAGTATGATGGCCTCTATAAAACCCCAACACAGTATGATGGCCTCTATAAAACCCCAGCACAGTATGATGCCCTCTATAAAACCCCAGCACAGTATGATGCTCTCTATAAACCCCAACACAGTATGATGCCCTCTATAAAACCCCAACATAGTGTGATGCCCTCTATAAAACCCCAACACAGTATTATACCCTCTATAAAACCCCAGCACAGTATGATGTCCTCTATAAAACCCCAACATAGTATGATGCCCTCTATAAAACCACAACACAGTATGATGGCCTCTATAAAACCCCAGCACAGTATGATGCCCTCTATAAAACCCCAACACAGAATGATGCCCTCTATAAAACCCCAGCACAGTATGATGTCCTCTATAAAACCCCAACACAGTATGATGCCCTCTATAAAACCCCAACATAGTATGATGCCCTCTATAAAACCCCAACACAGTATGATGCCCTCTATAAAACCCCAACACAGTATGATGCCCTCTATAAAACCCCAACACAGTATGATGTCCCCACACTGGACCATACAGCCCACATTCATAGAATGATGCAGAATGATTCCAATCAGTCCCCCTTGCACACAGTATGCTGACTTTCAAACTCACCACACACAGTGCGATGCCCCACAGTACATTTTCCCACGCACAGTGTGATGTCTCCACAGGTCTCCACATAGTATAATGTCATCTAGCAGTAGTACTAACAGAGGTTATAACTGGCCTTGTTTCATCCTGCAAGTGTATTAATAGGCGTAGAAATTGGGAGAAATTGCAGAATATATGACACATCACTTATTTCAGTCACAGCAGGATGATGTTACGTCTAACAATGACACCACCATGAGTCAGTGTTCTATACAGTCCTCATCCTCCACTTTCATAATTGTAAATTTTTTACATTGCGGACTTTTAATTCTGTGAATGACACCTCTTATCTGTTCTGCCCCTTTGTCCTCTAAACCATAGCACTCTGGGGGCTTAGGAAGCTTTTTTACAACAACAATTTCTTCCAGTTAACTTATTGGCTGAGATCAACAGTCAGCTTTTGTACTCGGGTGAGAGGGGGGGGAAGAGATGGAGGTCATTATTCAAATGACTAGCTATGATGGTGGTTTTGTCAGCTGTGATGAAAGGAACACTTACAGTTGCAGCCAAGGTGGTAGTAGAAATCTAAGTCAGGGCAAAACTAGAGGTGGGAATAAAGGGAGGGAGATGAAAGGCGCACTGAACATTTTCCACACTGAGACAACTGTCAGCCAAGTTAGGTATTATCATGGTGATTGTGTGGTGGGCAGAGACTGGGAACCAAATCAGGGTGTGGAAGAGATTAAGTCATCAGTGGAAAAGGGTGGTGGCATCGGCAATAAAGAGTGGAACTGACTTCTGGCCAAATAATCTTTAAGGGTGCCTACAGAGGAAGCAGATCTTTATATCTGGTTCCTCTGCAGTCTCATCCGAAACAGGTGATGATGCAACTACTGTTGATGGAGGAGGCTCAACAGTGCTGGCGAGGTCTGGTCATGGTTGTAATCCAACCTGCAGGTATCTTGGGTGTGGTAAATATTTTTCATGTTTGCAGTTGGCAGGATCTACAGTAGGAAAATAAGCCATGGCCATTAAAGATCAAATCGACTGGGAGCTGTGGATCATCATCGGCACATGACATGGCATCACCTGTTAATGTGGGAAAAGCAAAACCTGAAACAATATGTGCGAGGCTCAACCTGTTCTCCTACCCCTTTTCCTCGTCTTTCTGATAGCCAGGCTCCATTCTCGAGTATTACCTTGTGGGTGATATCATCATCATCTACTGCTTATCATACTCTGACCACTTCTTTTTCTTTGCCAGATATCCATATTGAGTGGACAAAAAACAACCATACATTTCCAGTCATGCGGTAGTGTGCCAACTCAACTCCAACCTGGTCAAGTTCCGACATGTGCATATCAACCCAAAGACAAAAGCAGAAGACCTTGTGAAGATGATGGCAGAAGCTGGTAAGATTCTATCAAAATCCACAGTGAAACGAGTACTGTATCAATATGGGCTGAAAGGCCACTCTGCCAGGAAGAAGACATTACTCTAAATGAAGCTTAAAAAAACAAGACTAATGTTTGCAAATATACCCAGGAACAAAAACCTCAATTTTTAGAGACATGTTCTGTGGTCTGATGAAACTAAAATTGAACTTTTTTGGCATGATGACCATTGTTACATTTGGGGTAAAAAGAGAGAAGCTTGGAAGCCTAAGAACACCATCCCCACTGTGAAACACGTGGGTGGCAGCATCATGTTGTGGGGTTGTTTTGCTGCAGGAGGGATTGATGCACTTCACAAAATAGATGGCATCATGAGAAAAGAAGATTATGTGGCAATACTGAAGCAACATCTCAAAACATCAGCCAGGAAGTTAAAACTTGGGCAGAAATAGGTCTTCCAAATGGACAATGACCCTAAGTATACTGCCAAAATGGACAAAGTGGCTTAAGGATAACAAAGTCAATGTTTTGGAGTGGCCATCACAAAGACCAGATCTCAATCCTATTGAAAATTTATGGGCAAAGCTGAAAAGGCCGATGCGATCAAGGCGACCTACAAACCTGGATCATTTATACCAGTTTTGTCAGGAGGAATGAGCCCAAATTCCGACCAACTATTATGAGAAGCTTGTGGAAGTATATCTGAAATGTTTGACCAAAGTAATTCAGTTTAAGAGCAGTGGTACCAAATACTAATGAAATGTATGTAAACTTTTGACTTTTCAGTAAGTAATAAAAATGCCTTAAAATATTCTCTCTCTCATTATTCTGGCATTTGGCAAATATTAATAATTATGGTAATCCTAATTGACATAAAACTTGAAAGGTTTATTCTGATTTCATGTCAGATATTGAGAAAAACATGCAGATGTGTCTTTTTATATAGTGTATGGAAACTTCTGGTTTCATCTCTATCTGTTTATTTGACTTTCTTTTAGCTTTTACATAAGTCATTTTGAAAGATATCGACTTTAGCAGAAAAACATACTGCCCAATTACATCATTTGTGTGTTTTTTAAAGTTTCTTTTCTTTTTTATCTTGTGGCAGTTGTTGCTGTTTTTTTATTCCACCAAATTCTTCAAAGTGGTGCACATGTAAGAGTGAATATTGAGTAAAAACCAAAATGTTTTTTATTTTAGCTTTTTACACTGTTTTGCGCCTTATTAAAGCAAAAAAAAGTTGCATGATCCATTGAAATGAACTTCAAAATAGATGCAACTTAGAAGAATTTAGTCCAAAGACAAAAAACAGCCTTAACCCCTTAGCGACCGCCGATACGCCTTTTAACGGCGGCCGCTAAGGGTACTTAAACCACAGCGCCGTTAATTAACGGCGCTGTGGAAAAAGTCCATAGCGCCCCCCAGAGGCCGATTTTCTCCGGGGTCTCGGCTGCCGAGGGTAGCCGAGACCCCAGAGAACATGATTCGGGGGGTTTTTAACCCACCCCGCATTTGCGATCGCCGGTAATTAACCGTTTACCGGCGATCGCAAAAAAAAAAAAAAGCGATCTCTTTTTAATTTCTCTGTCCTCCGATGTGATCGCACATCGGAGGACAGAGAAAAGGGGTCCCAGGAGGCCCCCCAATACTCACCTAGCTCCCCCGATGCTCCTCGTGTCTCCCGGTGGGCGCCGCCATCTTCAAAATGGCGGGCGCATGCGCAGTGCGCTTGCCGGCCGGCACCGGGAGAATCTTTGGGGTCTCGGCTGCCGGGGGTAGCCGAGATCCCAAAGAGCACGATCGGGGTCGGTATTACCGACCCCTGTTTTGCGATCGCCGGTAATTAACTGTTTACCGGCGACCGCAAAAAAAAAAAAAAAAAAAAAAAGTAAAGTGTAATTCTCTGTCCTCTGATGTGATCGCACATCAGAGGACAGAGAAATAGGGGGATTCGGGGACCCTAGCATACTCACCTAGGTCCCTGGATCCTCTTGCTGCTCCTCCTGGCCGCCGGCAGCAGAACATGGCGGACGCATGCCCAGTGCGCCCGCCATCTGTCTCCATCTGCCGGCCGGCAGGAGAACAGCAGTTGGGGCTAAAATTAGGGGTAGGGTTAGGGGTAGGGTTAGGGGTAGGGTTAGGGTTAGGGGTAGGGTTAGGTTAGGGGTAGGGTTAGGGTTAGGGGTAGGGTTAGGTTAGGGGTAGGGTTAGGTTAGGGTTAGGGGTAGGGTTAGGGGTAGGGTTAGGTTAGGGGTAGGGTTAGGGGTAGGGTTAGGTTAGGGGCAGGGTTAGGGGTAGGGTTAGGGGTAGGGCTAGGGGTAGGGTTAGGGTTAGGTTAGGGTTAGGTTAGGGGTAGGGTTAGGGGTAGGGTTAGGGGTAGGGTTAGGGTTAGGTTAGGGGTAGGGTTAGGGGTAGGGTTAGGTTAGGGGTAGGGTTAGGGGTAGGGTTAGGTTAGGGTTAGGGGTAGGGTTAGGGGTAGGGTTAGGGGTAGGGTTAGGTTAGGGTTAGGTTAGGGGTAGGGTTAGGGTTAGGTTAGGGGTAGGGTTAGGTAAGGGGTAGGGTTAGGGGTAGGGTTAGGTTAGGGTTAGGGGTAGGGTTAGGTTAGGGTTAGGTTAGGGGTAGGGGTAGGGTTAGGTTAGGGGTAGGGGTAGGGTTAGGTTAGGGGTAGGGCTAGGGTTGGGGCTAAATTTAGGGTTGGGGCTAAATTTAGGGTTAGGGTTGGGGCTAAACTTAGGGTTAGGCTTCTTTCACACTTACGTCGGTACGGGGCCGTCGCAATGCGTCGGCCCGACATACCGACGCACGTTGTGAAAATTGTGCACAACGTGGGCAGCAGCTGTAGTTTTTCAACACATCCGCTGCCCAATCTATGTCCTGGGGAGGAGGGGGCGGAGTTACGGCCACGCATGCGCGGTCAGAAATGGCGGATGCGACGTACAAAAAAACGTTTCATTGAACTTTTTTTGTGCCGACGCTCCGCCAAAACACAACTGATCCAGTGCACGACGGACGCGACGTGTGGCCATCCGTCACGATCCGTCGGCAATACAAGTCTATGGGCAAAAAACGCATCCTGCGGGCACATTTGCAGGATCCGTTTCTTGTCCAAAACGACGGATTGCGACGGAATGCCAAACGACGCAAGTGTGAAAGTAGCCCTAGGGCTAGGGTTAGGGTTGGGGCTAAAGTTAGGGCTAGGGTTGGGGCTAAAGTTAGGGTTAGAGCTGGGATTAGGGTTAGGGTTTGGATTAGGGTTCGTATTAGGGTTAGGGTTGGCATTAGGGTTACGCTTGGGATTAGGGTTAGGTTTGGGATTAGGGTTAAGGTTAGGGTTGTGATTAGGGGTGTATTGGGATTAGGGTTAGGTTTGAGGTTAGGGTTGAGATTAGGATTAGGGGTGTGTTGGATTTAGGGTTTTGATTAGGGTTATGGTTAGGGTTGACATTAGGGTTGTTTTTGGGTAAGGGTTGTGATTATGGTTAGGGTTAGTGATTAGGATTATGGATGAGGTTGGGATTAGGGTTAGGGGTGTGTTGGGGTTAGGGTTGGAGCTAGAATTGGGGGGTTTCCACTGTTTAGGTACATCAGGGGGTCTCCAAACACGACAGCCAATTTTGCGCTCAAAAAGTCAAATGGTGCTCCTTCCCTTCTGAGCTCTGCCGTGCGCCCAAACAGCGGGTTACCCCCACATATGGGGCATCAGCGTACTCAGGATAAATTGGACAACAACTTCTGGGGTCCAATTTCTCTTGTTACCCTTGTGAAAATAAAAACTTGGGGGCTACAAAATCTTTTTTGTGAAAAAAAATATTTTTTATTTTCACGACTCTGCATTCTAAACTTCTGTGAAGCACTTGGGCATTCAAAGTTCTCACCACACATCTAGATAAGTTCCTTGGGGGGTCTAGTTTCCAAAATGGGGTCACTTGTGGGGGGTTACTACAGTTTAGGTACATCAGGGGCTCTGCAATCGCAACATAATGCCCACAGACCATTCTATCAAAGTCTGCATTCCAAAAAGGCGCTCCTTCCCTTCCGAGCTCTGCCGTGCGCCCAAACAGTGGTTTACCGCCACATATGGCGCATCAGCGTACTCGGGATAAATTGGACAACAACTATTGCAGTCCAATTTCTCCTGTTACCCTTGTGAAAATAAAAACTTGGGGGCTACAATATCTTTTTTGTGGAAAAAAAAATATTTTTTATTTTCACGACTCTGCATTCTAAACTTCTGTGAAGCACTTGGGCATTCAAAGTTCTCACCACACATCTAGATAAGTTCCTTGGGGGGTCTAGTTTCCAAAATGGGGTCACTTGTGGAGGGTTTCTACTGGTTAGGTACATCAGGGGCTCTGCAAACGCAACATAATACCCGCAGACCATTCTATCAAAGTCTGCATTCCAAAACGGCGCTCCTTCCTTCCGAGCTCTGCCGTGCGCCCAAACAGTGGTTTACCCCCACATATGGGGTACCAGCATACTCAGGACAAATTGGACAACAACTTTTGGGGTCCAGTTTCTCTTGTTACCCTTGTGAAAATAAAAATTTGGTGGCTAAAAAATCTTTTTTGTGGAAAAAAAAAATATTTTTTATTTTCACGGCTCTGCATTATAAACTTCTGTGAAGCACTTGGGCATTCAAGGTTCTCACCACACATCTAGATAAGTTCCATGGGGGGTCTAGTTTCCAAAATGGGGTCACTTGTGGGGGATTTCTACTGTTTAGGCACATCAGGGGCTCTCCAAACGCGACATGGCGTCCGATCTCAATTCCAGCCAATTCTACATTGAAAAAGTAAAACGGCACTCTTTCTCTTCCAAGCTCTGCGGTGCGCCCAAACAGTGGTTTACCCCCACATATTGGGTATCGACGTACTCAGGAGAAATTGCACAACAACTTTTGTGGTCTAATTTCTCCTGTTACCCTTGTGAAAATAAAAATTTGTGGGCAAAAAGATCATTTTTGTAGAAAAAATGCAATTTTGTTTTTTCACGGCTCTACGTTATAAACTTCTGTGAAGCACATGGGGGTTCAAAGTGCTCGCCACACATCTAGATAAGTTCCTTAAGGGGTCTAGTTTCCAAAATGGTGTCACTTGTGGGGGGTTTCCACTGTTTAGGCACATCAGGGGCTCTCCAAACGCGACATGGCGTCCAATCTCAATTCCAGCCAATTCTACATTGAAAAAGTAAAACGGCACTCCTTCTCTTCCAAGCTCTGCGGTGCGCCCTAACAGTTGTTTACCCCCACATATTGGGTATCAGCGTACTCAGGAGAAATTGCACAACAACTTTTGTGGTCTAATTTCTCCTGTTACCCTTGTGAAAATAAGAATTTGTGGGCAAAAAGATCATTTTTGTGTAAACAAAAGCGATTTTTTATTTTCACGGCTCTACGTTATAAACTTCTGTGAAGCACTTGGGGGTTCAAAGTGCTCACCACACATCTAGATAAGTTCCTTAAGGGGTCTAGTTTCCAAAATGGTGTCACTTGTGGGGAGTTTCCACTGTTTAGGTACATCAGGGGCTCTCTAAATGTGACATGGTGTCCGATCTCAATTCCAGCCAATTCTGCATTGAAAAAGTCAAACGGCGCTCCTTCACTTCTAAGTTCTGCGGTGCGCCCTAACAGTGGTTTACCCCCACATATGGGGTATTGGCGTATTCAGGAGAAATTGCATAACAAAATTTATGGTTACATTTCTGTTTTTACACTTGTGAAAATAAAAAAAATGGTTCTGAATTAAGATGTTTGCAAAAAAAAGTTAAATGTTCATTTTTTCCTTCCACATTGTTTCAGTTCCTGTGAAGCACGTAAAGGGTTAATAAACTTCTTGAATGTGGTTTTGAGAACCTTGAGGGGTGTAGTTTTTAGAATGGTGTCACACTTCATTATTTTCTATCATATAGACCCCTCAAAATGACTTCAAATGTGATGTGGTCCCTAAAAAAAAATGGTGTTGTAAAAATGAGAAATTGCTGGTCAACTTTTAACCCTTATAACTCCCTAACAAAAAAAAATTTTGTTTCCAAAATTGTGCTGATGTAAAGTAGACATGTGGGAAATGTTATTTATTAACTATTTTTTATGACATATCTCTCTGATTTAAGGGCATAAAAATACAAAGTTTGAAAACTGCAAAATTTTAAAAATTTTCGCCATATTTCCGTTTTTTTCATAAATAATCGCAAGTAATATCGAAGAAATGTTACCACTAACATGAAGTACAATATGTCACGAAAAAACAATCTCAGAATCAGCGGGATCCGTTGAAGCGTTCCAGAGTTATAACCTCATAAAGTGACAGTGGTCAGAATTGCAAAAATTGGCCTGGTCATTAAGTACCAAATTGGCTCTGTCACTAAGGGGTTAAAAGAAGAAAAAATAACTAGTACAAATACAATAATGAATTGAATGAATGAGTGAGTTGCAATACAAAGCACAACCAACAGGGATGAGAGGCGCTGTTTCCTTTTTCTCCACTAGTCTGATTCCTTCTCATTAAGGCCAATACTTACAAGGTTAAATGTATGCTCATAAAGCATCCCTCTTCTTGACCCAATTATAACCACTTTCCTCTTTGTCTACAGATCAAGTGAACAACTTGGCAAAAGTAGCAGTCTCATTTTTGGGCTGGTAAGTGGCACGGTGCCAGACGTATTCACTTTAAATGCAATCTGTCCTCAAGTCTTATAAAATCACTATGTACAGTAGATATAAAAAGTAACCTAACAAAGTCTGGCATACCTCCAGAATTGGATTCGACTACTGAAAGCTGCCAACACATTTCACCTCTACGAAGTTTAAGAGGGATGAAAAGTAAAATGTGGGTGTTGAAATATGTCTATGTCCTTTGCCTACAATAATAAAACATGGTATTCACCTTTTTTTACTAGGGGATAACTATCCCTATAAAAATGTAAAAAGCTTGTATTATAATGCAAATATACATTTATAATTCTGCAGGCTCCAGAGCTGAAATCGCCCAGATCATATGCTAATTGTAGAGTCTACAAAGGTATCAAAATGCTCTGTGGTCATCTATGATCAGAAGGGTTGTGTGCTTTTGAATTCATACTTGACTACTTTACGAAGATGGCATCTGAGAGGGGAGAGATATGTGGGAAATTTGGGGTTATAACCACATCTCTTTTATAATCCATGCCCTCTAAATTAGTGTCATACCGACTGTAACCCCAGTCCTTTCCCCCAACCTTGGAGCCATGCTCTTCCAGATTCTGAGCAAGAAGAAATCTCTCGGAATGGCTGGTTTTCGTAAGATAATGCCTGGGCCCATGAGATTTTCCTACTCTTCCAAGAGGTTATAGGAGGTCTCCACTTTTGACTTGGTTCCACCTGGACATTCTGGGGAGAGTTATCTAATGTGGTTCAGTTGCCTCAGAGCTATGATGTAAACCAGGGTGGCAAAACATAGGAAAGAATGTTCCTTTTTTTCCCCTCAACCTTGGAGCCATGCTCTTCCAGATTCTGAGCAAGAAGAAATCTTTCAGAATGGCTGGTTTTCGTAAGATATTGGCTGGGCCCATGAGATTTTCCTACTCTTCCAAGAGGTTGGGAGGTCTCCACTTTTTACTTGGTTCTACCTGGACATTTTGGTGAGAGTTATCTATGGATCAGTTGCCTCAGAGCTATGACCTAAATCAGGGTGGAAAAACATAGGAAAGAACGTTGCTGTTAGTGGCTAATTTGAGATAAGTTCATTCCATCAGGAAAAGTTTGATGGGAAGTTTTGGGTGATAACCAATCCTTGCTTACAAGCCAAGCCTGATATTCAAAATTTCTCCCTGAGTCCCCGAACCAGAAGAACATCTTCTAAATGATTGATTTTTAGACAGCTTCAGCAGGGTCCAGGATATCTCATGACTTTTTTCAGTAGTCCAAGAAGTCTCTCCTTTTTCAGGGATCCTCTTGGTTGTTCGGTGAGAGGGAGTTACAAGTATTGTTCACTTGCCACAAAGCAGGTCAATCAAACATTGGAAATCACATTTTCATTAGCAGCTCCATTCCGATGAGAAGATCCGTCATGTGTGAAAGGAGCTACGCTGCTCTGTGAAGGATTAATACTGCTCTCTTTATTTGGTCAATTAGAATCCATTATTGTCTCGTGCATTAGGCGTCTTTATATTGTGTGCTGTTTGTATCCACCTTTGCGTGGTCTCAGCATTTGGAAATCTGACCCTCATGCAATTACCAAGTCTAGCAATTATGTTCCCTTTTTGTAACAGTGTTGTTCATTAAAATGTTCTCCTGTCGGGACAGAGAAAACAATCAGATGGCAGAACCGTAATAAATTATTTACACTGAATAAATCAGACTTAAGGGTCTACAAGATATTAAGGATGCCTGCAGCTAATATTTCATTACTTGTCATTCCGAAAGCACTACCTAAGAAAAGGCTGCACATTGTAGGAGACATAAGAGCTTCTGCTCCAAATTATGGAATGGTAAGATGAATGTAGGACTCACGAAGCTGTGACAAGGCTTCCATAGAGGTTTCAACTCTATCTCTGCATGCCTCCATTTTTATACACTGTTTTTTGTTAGATTCATATATTGGACCCAAGGCAATCTGTTTATTTAGACCTTAAACCCGAGATAATATTCTGGCTCCAATTTGTATGGAGCCATAAAAAAGCTCCTATTCGGCATTTGATCTTTATTATACCTTCCTATCTGATTCCATACAATTCTAACAGCAAAAAAAAAGAGAATACAATTTTGGCATGCTCCTTCTGAAGCTTTATGTTCAGAGCCTATTCTCCTCAAGAAGGCTTCACAGAGGATTTATGGGTTCACGTTTGCCGTGAGCGCTATATGAAAAAGGTCTCAAAGAAAAAGTGCCCTTGTTTCCCAAAGAAACCACTCAATGGCCACACTACGATGTAAGAATAGAGTGTGATGGTACGTTAATCTCAATGGGCCAAAAGTTCTACTATATTTGCCTTGTAGTGGCTAGCATTGGCAGTGAGTTGCCTATCTGATAGGACAACTTTTTTAATGCTAGCGGTACTAGGGCTAGTCCTTCTTTTGATCACACACTGTTGGCTTGTCCTCTAAAGATAGCCCAGCAATGTTATATCCCAGAAAACACACTAACTGGACTAACATATTGGGACACACATTTTAATCATTCAGTTTAATGCCCCCAGTGTATAAGATTTGGCCCCAGTGTATAACATCCGGCCCCTCGCCCCTGGAGTATAATATCTGTACCCTCGGCCCTGGTGTATAACATTCGGCCCCTCTCCTCTGGTGTGAAACATTTAGCCCCCCGACCTCCAGTGTATAACATTTGGCTCCTCGCCCCCAGTGTATAACATCCATCCCCTCGCCCCTGGTGTGTAACATCCATCCCCTCGCCCCTGGTGTGTAACATCCATCCCCTCGCTCCTGGTTTATATCATTGGGCTCCTGATTTATAACATTCGTCCCATCTCCCCGGTGTATAACATCCAGCAACTTGCCTCCGGAGTATATCATCTGTACTCTCGCCCCTGGTGTATAACATTCAGCCCCTCTCCCCTGGTGTATAACATTTAGCTCCCCGCCCTCCAATGTATAACATTTAGCTCTTCGCCCCCCAGTGTATATCATCCATCCCCTCACCCCCGATGCATAACATCCGTCTCCTCGCCCCTGGTGTATATCATTGGGCTCCTGATTTATAACATTCGTCCCATCACCCCTGATGTATAACATCCAGTAACTCGCCTCCGGAGTATAACATCTGTACTCTCGCCCTTGGTGTATAACATTCGGCCCCTCTCCCCTGGTGTATAACATTTAGCTCCCCGCCCTCCAGTGTATAACATTTAGCTCCCCGCCCTCCAGTGTATAACATTTAGCTCTTCGCCTCCAGTGTATATCATTCATCCCCTCACCCCCGATGCATAACACCCGTCTCCTCGCCCCTGATGTATAACATTCGGTCCCCCGCCATGCAGTCTGTCTTGACTATCTTGTGACAGAATGGCTGGTGGCTATTGATACTAGCGCGGTCCTGTAATAGGAGTCACTGGTTTAACAAGACCATTCATGACATTTCTTCCTTGTAAATATTCACCTGTGAATGATATTATTGAGAAGTAGAAGGATCCTCAGCAACTCAGCCATGACCTAGAGACCCCCTAACATTACAGTGTGGGGGGGAACAAATTGCAGAAAAGTCACCAACACTCTTGTGTTAATATTAGCCATGAGCCAGGTTTCAATAATCAAAGACTTGCATGCAAGCCTTACATCACAAAGCACAAGCATTAGATGGAGTGATGTAAAGCCACCACCTCTGGACTTTGTGGCAGTAAAAACGTGTTCTATGACATAACAAAGACCAGTGTGGTCTTTTTTGCACAAGTCTTCGTCTTTACAGTTTTGTCCTGGTCTTCAGCACTGGCTAGGCTCTATAAATTATCACACTATGGGGCAATGTACATCATAAGGCGTGAGGTCTAACTACTTGGATGAGAAGGTAAGGGATGGGAAAATGTGAATATATCAATTTTCTATTTTTTTTTAATACAAGTAAAATGTCGGCAATTTGTCTGTCCTTTTGTTGGATTCACGCAAAGTGAAATTCAGGGGTAAATTTAATTCAATTTTAAATTAATTTTCGCATCTCTAGTGTTGAAGAAAATGACCTCAACTCCATGTAACACTTATCTGATTGACTAAACTGGAGATTGTGAACCCTAAACCGGAGATTGTGAGCCTAGCTTCTCCTCATCATCGGGGACTGACCTCACAAATATGCTCTTCAAGATGAATGGCATAGACTCCTCCAAAATCTTTTAGAAAGTCTTCCCAGAAGGGTGGAAGCCGTTATACCTGCAGAGGGGCCGACTCCATAATAATGTACATGGACGTAGAATAGGAGGTAAGGAAGTCTCCGCTTTGTGGATTGTGTAGTGGGCACAATACTTTTGTCCGTATAGTGTATCGTAAAAGACAACTGTCTTTGAAGTAGAACACCAGAGCAGTTTTTATTTTGCACGTGCTTACATTTTGTTTGCATATGCTAAAATTTATTTTATGTGTTCAACTTGCAAAAATTATATTTATTCCCCCCCCCCCAAAAAAAAACCCCAAAAACCTATAACCATGAAAAGTTGTATTGACACAGTAACGGGAATGCAACAGGCTGCGTCCTCCTCGTCGCCTTCATGTTATTTTTGACTATAGATGCTATTCTTGGTTTCCTACATTTGATCCTTACTCGAGCTGCTCTGCTGAGGTTTTGTACAGGATACAGGAAAATATCCGAAAATAAAAGGTAGGTTGCAAGTTTTTAACAATGAGGCTACAGAACGAATGGAGAATGAAGCTGTGGCCATTTAGGAATTGTATCTAACCCAGCAGAAATACCATAAAACATACAGAAAGAACATGAAATTCTTTCTTGTGGGGTGCTAAATATAAGGCAGGCGATATTCGCAGGCATTTCTATCCTCAGTTGCTAGGTAACTGTTCTCCTAAAAAAAAAATATAAATCACTTTCCTCCTTTACTTGTAATCCATATTTCACTTATATATGTAGTGGGCGCAAATGTGTAACTATAATAATTGATGCTCCTACTGGGACTCGTCACAGGAAGTACCCCGGGATCATAACCAGTATGAGGTATTACTGCTCCTCTATATGTGAGCAAAGGACATTGGACAGCAGAGGACAGCATAAGCCAAAAAGCAAGTGTAATTTTAAAGGGGTTGTCCACTATTAAGACACTTCTTGATCTAAATGTTTGGGGCCTACAAAAAAGCTTTTGCTCTCCTCCCAAGCTGGTGCCATAACGTGCTGCATTCATCTTTCCATCAACTTTGACCAAATTTCCAGTGCCTTTGTAGCTAACACATCCCCAAAACACCAGCAATCCACCTCTGTGCCTTACAGTAGGAATGGTGTTCCTTTCATCATAGGCCTTGTTGACCTCTCTCCAAATGTGACGTTTATGGTTGTGGCCAAAAAGTTCAATTTCGGTCTCATCACTCCAAACTATCTTGTTCCAGACGTTTTGAGGCTTGTCTCTGTGCTGCCGTATTGTAGGCGAGATATTTTGTGGCATTTGCGCAGTAATGGCTTTCTTCTGGTGACTCGACCATCCTGCCTATTTTTCTTCAAGTGCATTCTTATTGTGCATCTTGAAACAGCCACACTGCTAGTTTTCAGAGATTCCAGTATTTCAGCTGATGTTATTTGTGGGTTTTTCTTTGCATCCCAAACAATTTTCCTGGCAGTTGTGGACGACATTTTTGTTGGTCTACCTGACCGTGGTTTTGTTTTAACAGAGCCCCTGATTTTCCATTTAGTAATCACAGTTTGAATGCTGCTGAGTGGCATTATCAATTCCTTGGATATCTTTTTGTATCCCTTTCCTGTTTTATATAGTTCAACTACCTTTTCCTGTAGATCCGTTGACAATTCTTTTGCTTTCCCCATGACTCACAATCCAGAAACATCAGTGGCTGGATGAAAGATGCAAGAGTCTGTCTGGATCCCAGAAACTCACTCAGCTTTTATGCACACACACTGATTACAAGCAAACAGGTCACAGGTGAGGATATTACCTTTAGTAGCTATTCAATCCCACTTGTGTCAAGTTCTGTGCATGCTATCAGGCCAAAATCACCTGGGTATGTGAACTTTTGATCAGGGTCATTTGGATGTTTTGGGTTGTTATTATGATTTCAAAAGAGAAAACACAGTAGTTTGACAATAAATGGCTTCACCCAACCACTAACCATGAGTGGAGAAAAAGTTTTGGTGTTATCGTTCATATTCTCTGAAAAAAGGCCAAGAAAGCAAAAAGTCTGCCGGGGTATGTAAACGTTTGCGCACAACTGTAGTTGAGATTTTAGGTTCTTATTGTTCAGGTAACCCGCAGCTTTACAGACTTCACTCCGACTGAGAGATAATCAGTTGTTTTGTCCAACTTCAGGCTGAGAAGCTGTCAATCATCTTCACGAGTGCTGTACACAACAATGTCTATAGCACACCTATGGCGTGCAGTATCATTAATCACACAAACCAAAGGAACATGATCGCTTTTTTACTGTCAGTAAAAATGATTTTCTGTTTTTTTTTTTAAATACCAATGGGAAGCCATTTTGAAAAGAAGCTTTACTTAACACGAGATTGCTTCAACCATCTCAACTGGACCACAAATGATAACGTTGTGATCACCGGTCAACTGAACGCTGAGGCTGCTAATTGGTTCCATCAGTGCTCGGGATGTCATTGCTTCAAATCCAGCGGAGCTAGTGGAGTGAAAGCACTTGTGCATGGAGGCTTCCTGTTCCAAGTAACGCTTCTTTAATTATTTTATTAAAAAAGCCAAACAATTACCTCTATCGAGTAAAATTTCTGATTTTTTTTCATTTTCATTTTTTCCTCCTTTTTCTCCCAAGACCCATGACTTTTTGATTTTTCCATCCGCATATCCATATAGAGGTTTGTTTTTTTGTGGCACAAATTATACTTTTGAATGACGTCATTATTTTATACTGCATTGAAAAATTTCAAGTGCATCGAAATTGCAAAATAATTCCACGATGGTTCTTTGTGTTTTTAATTTATATCATTCATTTTATAGTAAAAATTGCCTGGCAATATGATTATCCAGGTCAGCACAATTACACACGTACCAAACATGCACAGGGTTGATTTTATTTTAAGTGACAAAATATATTTGAAAATTCGTAAAGAAAAACATTTTTTTAAATTTTTTTTCTCCATTTTCCCGAGACCCGTAACGATTAAAGTTTTTGGTCAATATTCGTAAAGAAAAATATTTTTTATTTGTGTCTCCATTTTCCAAGACCCGTAATGATTTACATTTTTAGCCAATAGGGCTATGTGATGGCTTATTTTTTGCACACTGGCCTAACGTTTTTGCCGATTCAATTTAGGGATAGATATGATGTTTTAATTGCTTCTGATTGCATTTTATTACAGTGTGTTATGGCGGCTGAAAAATCGTAATTTTGGCATTTTGTTTTTTTTTCTCATTAAGTCTTTACCAATTTATTTAATGTTTTTAAAGCTAGATTGGACTTTTTCAGACTTACAAAACCAAATATGCGTACTTTATTATTTTTTTATTTATTTGAGGGTGGATTTGAAGTTGTTTTTTTTTTTTAAACCTTTTTTTTTACTTTTTACTGTATTTCTTAGTCTCCTTAGGGGACTTGTGGAGCCTGCGTAATATGCAGGAATAACTTATTAATTGCTGGAGGTCCAACCGTTGGGATCCCCACGGATTTGGGGAATGTGGCTTATAGGCATTGGCGGTGCTACAGTACAGTGTTTTTTCATGGAGAATTGCTACCAATGGGATTTGCAGATGAAATTTGTTTTGCTATGTATTTTTTACAATGTAGCTGTAATATACAATACTATCCTGACCGTAAAAGATGAGTAAACACACACATAGTGTAGACAGAGTGAAAGTATTTTTGTTTTAAAAAAAGAAACTATGGGGTAGCGGCGCTATAGCGTAATGTTCAGGGTCAGCTGCAGGTGAAGCCCTATATCACATAGGGAGTGAAAAACTACAATAAACAAGAGATTTATGCACCTGCGCTATACACCATGATACATTGAATAACCAGTACTGATGTTGATTACCTGTTGGGTAGAAATAGTGCCCGAGTTGCTCTATAGTGAAGTGAATTGGAGCAAGGATAATGTAGGGTCGAGCTAAGATAAGATAATATACAGGTCCTTCTCAAAAAATTAGCATATAGTGTTAAATTTCATTATTTACCATAATGTAATGATTACAATTAAACTTTCATATATTATAGATTCATTATCCACCAACTGAAATTTGTCAGGTCTTTTATTGTTTTAATACTGATGATTTTGGCATACAACTCCTGATAACCCAAAAAACCTGTCTCAATAAATTAGCATATTTCACCCATCCAATCAAATAAAAGTGTTTTTTAATAACAAACAAAAAAACCATCAAATAATAATGTTCAGTTATGCACTCAATACTTGGTCGGGAATCCTTTGGCAGAAATGACTGCTTCAATGCGGCGTGGCATGGAGGCAATCAGCCTGTGACACTGCTGAGATGTTATGGAGGCCCAGGATGCTTCAATAGCGGCCTTAAGCTCATCCAGAGTGTTGGGTCTTGCGTCTCTCAACTTTCTCTTCACAATATCCCACAGATTCTCTATGGGGTTCAGGTCAGGAGAGTTGGCAGGCCAATTGAGCACAGTAATACCATGGTCAGTAAACCATTTACCAGTGGTTTTGGCACTGTGAGCAGGTGCCAGGTCGTGCTGAAAAATGAAATCTTCATCTCCATAAAGCATTTCAGCCGATGGAAGCATGAAGTGCTCCAAAATCTCCTGATAGCTAGCTGCATTGACCCTGCCCTTGATGAAACACAGTGGACCAACACCAGCAGCTGACATGGCACCCCACACCATCACTGACTGTGGGTACTTGACACTGGACTTCAGGCATTTTGGCATTTCCTTCTCCCCAGTCTTCCTCCAGACTCTGGCACCTTGATTTCCGAATGACATGCAAAATTTGCTTTCATCAGAAAAAAGTACTTGGGACCACTTAGCAACAGTCCAGTGCGGCTTCTCTGTAGCCCAGGTCAGGCGCCTCTGCCGCTGTTTATGGTTCAAAAGTGGCTTTACCTGGGGAATGCGGCACCTGTAGCCCATTTCCTGCACACGCCTGTGCACGGTGGCTCTGGATGTTTCCACACCAGACTCAGTCCACAATCTTCCTCAGGGTCCGGTCTCCTCTTCTCGTTGTACAGCGTTTTCTGCCACATTGTTTCCTTCCAACAGACTTACCATTGAGGTGCCTTGATACAGCACTCTGGGAACAGCCTATTTGTTGAGAAATTTCTTTCTGGGTCTTACCCTCTTGCTTGAGGGTGTCAATGATGGCCTTCTTGACATCTGTCAGGTCGCTAGTCTTACCCATGATGGGGGTTTTGAGTAATGAACCAGGCAGGGAGTTTATAAAAGCCTCAGGTATCTTTTGCATGTGTTTAGAGTTAATTAGTTGATTCAGAAGATTAGGGTAATAGGTGGTTTAGAGAACCTTTTCTTGATATGCTAATTTATTGAGACAGGTTTTTTGGGTTATCAGGAGTTGTATGCCAAAATCATCAGTATTAAAACAATAAAAGACCTGACAAATTTCAGTTGGTGGATAATGAATCTATAATATATGAAAGTTTAATTGTAATCATTACATTATGGTAAATAATGAAATTTAACACTATATGCTAATTTTTTGAGAAGGACCTGTATTATGTTGCGTCTAGATATATACGGCACCACTTTTTACCAGAAAAAGTGCTTGTTAGTGCATCTACAGGATAAATAGCTAAAAAATGTCCTATATAAAAACAAATACACTCAAGTGTGAGCCTGAAAGGACCTTGCGATGTGCTAGTTAGAATTCCCAAGACCTGAATAAGAATGTGACAAAGTAATTACTTTCTACCTGTAATACAAGTACTGCACGGGTTAGAACAGTCCATAGATCCCAAGCGGTGTTGACAAAGCAAAGCTACTTATCTGCCGCTTGTGTTCGCTTGTCAGTTGCTGTGTGGCTTCGGCGAGCGCCGTCAAGGCCGGTGACAGACGCTCGCGCGGTCAGGGATCCTTGCGCACTGTTCAGCAGGACCTTCCCGCTATTCGGGTCACGTGATCAGCAGTCACATGGTGCCCCTGTAGAAAGTACGGATCGTAGTGGGAGCCAATAACCTACGCGTTTCGGAATTACAGCGGATTCCTTCATCAGGGTCGGCTCCCCCTGTGCTGAATAGCCTTAAAAACCTGCGGCTCATCCTGCGTAATTTGTTCTGCATAATTTATTCAAAAGCAAACAGCTCCACCTCGTTGTTCAGACTTTTCAGTATCAATGTGTCCAACTCAAAGATGTATCGGGTTCCTTCACGGGACATTAGTTTTATAAAATCCCCATTTCTCCAGTCCTTTTGGACCAATTTAACACCCGTTACCTTTATTTCTTGTACTGATCCCTTATGATAAATTGAGAAATGTTTGGACAAAGGGTATTCATCGTATTTATTACGTATATTGCGTAAATGCTTGTTTATCCTTTTACATAGGGGGCGTTTGGTGCATCCTACGTATTGTTTCGTAATCCGTAATGTCAATTTGTGTGCCATTATGAGATAGCGCAAATTTTTGATTCGTCAAGCAAAGTGATTGGCACATTTTACATTTTTTTACTTGGAAAGAAACCCTTTAGTAATGAAAACCAGAAAATTTTTAACACATGTAACAACTCTGCTGGCATCATGGCATGGCCTCACATCTCTCACACAATCTTACCCACTGCTCCAGGCCATGATGTGGTTTCTGTTTCATGCCAGCTCCATGTTCTGTGTCTCAGCTCTCTGCATGCTTCATGGCTATGTGTATAGGGGGCCGGCGCCTGAACTCTCTGGTTCTTATAGGAATCAGGTGCATCTGTCTAATCAGTTCCTGACCAATTACCAAGAGGCCTCCTGTATATAGTGCAGCTCCACCCTGTGCTCTGGGCCTGTGCAACTTACTCCCTCAGTCAGTTCTTGCTGCTGAGGTGCCAGGTCCTGTCTCGGTTACTCTCTCTTGTCTGCCACCCAGGGGGGCGTTGTACCCTGGTCTTGTCCTGTGTAGCCACCCAGTGGGGCTTAGTACCCTGGTCTCTGTCTTGTGTAGCCACCCAGAGGGGCATCATACCCTGGCTTGTGTCTATGTCTCTGTGTCTTGTCTCGTTCCTGACTCTGTCTTAGTCTAGTCCTATTCCTCTGTCTGTTTATATCTGTCTTGGTTTGCCTTTTCTGCTCTGTTCGTCACTGTCTGTGGCTCTGCTTCTCTTTGCTCTGCACTCTGACCTTGCTTTACACTCTGTGGCTTTGCTCTCAGCTCTGCACTCAGACCTTGCTCCAGACTCTGTGGCTTTGCTCTGTGGCTCCGCTCTTTGCGGTTCTACCTGGCTCCACTCTTTGCGGTTCTACCTGGCTCCGCTCTTTGCAGTTCTACCTGGCTCCGCCTCCTGCGTTTCTGCACTTGGCTCCATCTCCGCTCTTGGCTCCGCCTCCAGCATCTCCGCTCTTGGCTCTGCCTCCAGCGTCTCCGCTCTTGGCTCCGCCTCCATCATCTCCACTCTTGGCTCCGCCTCCATCATCTCCGCTCTTGGCTCTGCCTCCAGCGTCTCCGCTCTTGGCTCCGCCTCCATCATCTCCACTCTTGGCTCCGCCTCCAGCATCTCCGCTCTTGGCTCCGCCTCCAGCATCTCCGCTCTTGGCTCCGCCTCCATCATCTCCACTCTTGGCTCCGCCTCCAGCATCTCCGCTCTTGGCTCTGCCTCCAGCGTCTCCGCTCTTGGCTCCGCCTACAGCATCTCCGCTCTTGGCTCCGCCTCCAGCGTCTCCGCTCTTGCCTCCGCCTCCAGCATCTCCGCTCTTGGCTCCACCTCCAGCGTCTCCGCTCTTGGCTCCGCCTCCAGCATCTCTGCTCTTGGCTCCGCCTCCAGCATCTCTGCTCTTGGCTCGCCTCCAGCGTCTCCGCTCTTGGCTCCACCTCCAGCGTCTCCGCTCTTGGCTCCGCCTCCAGCATCTCTGCTCTTGGCTCGCCTCCAGCATCTCCGCTCTTGGCTCCGCCTCCAGCGTCTCCGCTCCGCCTCTTGCGGCTCCGCCCTTGGCTCTGCCTTCTCCTTCTCTTCTCTTAGTTCCACCTTCTACTCGTACTCAGCCTACAGCGTTTCTGTTCTTGGTTCTAGCTCTTGTGCTTTCGCTCTGCATCCGCTCTTGCGGTCTTTCTCTACTTGTTACTTAGTCCTCCTGTCTGAACAGGTTCCAACCTGTTTCACATACCTGCCTGCAGACCGGTCCCTACCGGTTCTTCCCATGTTCCAGCCGTACCCGCCTGCCTACCAGAGAGCCAGCCGTGTCCGCCTGCCCGCCAGTGTGTCTGTTGTACCCGTCTGCCTGCCTGTGTCCCAGCCGTGCCTGCCTGTCAGCCAGAGTGCCAGCCGTGCCCGCTCCGTTCCTTAGTGGGATCAGCAGCCACAGCCGGACATCACCCTGGAGTGGCACCTGGTAGCTTCCTATTGCACAAGTCTGACCTCACCATCAGAGGCTCCAGCGAACACCTAGGAAGCTACTTAGTTACGCCCCTTCCAGGGAAGTTTGGTCTGTGGTCCAGTGGGGCCACACCCCCGTATGCCCACGCCAACCAGTCTGGGCGCATGCGTGACAGCACACATGTACTTAAAGAGGATGAAGTGACTCTATTGAACAAAGGATTCAAATTTGCACCGGCATCCAAATGTAATAAATTTCAAGCCTTTCTAGGCATCAAACAATTTATGCGTAAATTAGCAATAAAGAAGCACTTTCTCAAGGAAAACCCAATCGGTGAAAGATCACTAACACAACATAATGAGTACACATCCACACTTGTTTTTTGTTTGGCTTTTTTGCTAGGTTCACTAAATGCAAAAACTGACCTGCCATTATGATTCTCCAGGTCACTTCGAGTTCATAGACACCTAACATGTCTTGGTTATTTTTTATCTAAGTGGTGAAAAAAATTCCAAACTTTGCTAAAAAAAAAAGTAAAAAAATTGCGCCATTTTCCGATACCCGTAGTGTCTCCATTTTTCGTGATCTGGGGTCGGTTGAGGACTTATTTTTTGCGTGCCGAGCTGGCGTTTTTAATGATACCATTTTGGTGCAGATACGTTCTTTTGATCGCCCATTATTGCATTTTAATGCAATGTCGCGGCGACCAAAAAAAACGTAATTCTGGCGTTTCAAATTTTTTTCTCACTACGCTGTTTAGCGATCAGGTTAATCCTTTTTTTATTGATAGATCTGGCGATACTGAACGCGGCGATACCAAATATGTGTAAGTTTGATTTTTTTTATTGATTTATTTTGAATGGGGCGAAAGGGGGGTGATTTAAACTTTTATATGTATATTTTTTTTAACTTTTTTTTAACTTTTTTTTTTTACTTTTGCCATGCTTCAATAGCCTCCATGGGAGGCTGGAAGCTGGCACAACTCGATCGGCTCTGCTACATAGCAGTGATCATCAGATCGCTGCTATGTAGCTTAATAACAGGCTTGCTATGAGCGCCGACCACAGGGTGGCTCTCACAGCAAGCCGGCATCAGTACCCATAGAGGTCTCAAGGACCTCTATGGTTACCATTCTGATGCATCGCTGACCCCCGATCATGTGATGGGGTCAGCGATGCGCTCATTTCGGCCGGATGGCTGGAAGCGCCGCTGTCAGCGTTTGACAGCGGCATTTAACTAGTTATTAGCGGCAGGTGAATCGCGATTTCACCCGACGCTATTCCGGGCACATGTCAGCTGTTCAAAACAGCTGACATGTCCCGGATTTGATGCGGGCTCACCGCCGGAGCCCTGCATCAATGCGGGGGATCTGACCTCGGACGTACTATCCCGTCCGAGATCAGAAAGGGGTTAAATTGGTCCAAAAGGACTGGAGAAATGGGGATTTTATAAAACTAATGTCCCGTGAAGGAACCCGGTACATCTTTGAGTTGGACACATTGAGATTTAAAAGTCTGAACAACGAGGTGGAGCTGTTTGCTTTTGAATAAATTATACAGAACAAATTACGCAGGATGAGCCGCAGGTATTTAAGGCTATTCAGCACAGGGGGAGCCAACCCCGATGAAGGAATCCGCTGTAATTCCAAAACGCGTTGGTTATTGGCTCCCACTATGATCCGTACTTTCTACAGGGGCACCATGTGACTGCTGATCACGTGACCCAAATATCGGGAAGGTCCTGCTGAACAGTGCGCAAGGATCCCTGACCGCGTTAGCGTCCGTCAGCGGCCGGGACGTCGCTCAATGAAGCCACACAGCAACTGACAAGCGAATACAAGCGCAGATAAGTAGCTTTGCTTTGTCACCACCGCTTGGGATCTATGGACTGTACTAACCCGTGCAGTACTTGTATTACAGGTAGAAAGTAATTACTTTGTCACATTCTTATACAGGTCTTGAGAATTCTAACTAGCACATCGCAAGGTCCTTTCAAGCTCAAACTTGAGTGTATTTGTTTTTATATAGGACATGTTTTAGCTATTTATCCTCTAGATGCACTAACAAGCACTTTTTCTGGTAAAAAGTGGTGCCGTATATATCTAGACGCAACATAATATATTTATGCAGGCATAGAAAATAACCCCTCTCTTTCCTTATCTTAGCTCGACCCTACATTATCCTTGATCCGATTCCCTTGAGTATAGAGCAACTCGGGCACTATTTCTACCCAAAAGGTAATCAACATCAGTACTGGTTATTCAATGTATTATGGTGTATAGCGCAGGTGCATAAATCTCTTATTTTTGTTATTTTGTGCATTAAATTGGCTTAGAATTACTTTTTTGGGGAAATAATAAATAACAATAATAATAACAATAATATTATGCGCCAATTGGCAAATTCAAACTTTACCTGATCTGCTCATCCCTACTTGGATCACAGGAACCAACAGTGCCAAATTTGCCCTTGACTCACTCGATTAAAAAAAAAAAACAATTTCCATAAATTTTTTAACACCCAGGACTAAAAAGAGATGGGGTTTGTTTAAACTTTGCCCAAGGTAGGCAGTCTCACATGGTGAAGGGTGCGTTCCCCATCAGCATTCTCAGTAGAGGATGGGGCCGGGGACTTAAATGTTCATATTTTACTGGCAATGTTAGCTACATACTCAGAGTGAAGTTTTGGGCTATTTTAGCTTTATGTAGAGATTTATAGAACAAATTTCCTGCGTAAATAAAGCATTGTCACCTCTGCAGATGAAAATAACTTTCATTATCTAATATAGACACATTATCAGTCACTTCTCCAGGTTCTCAAAAGTGACAAATGAGATCTGAATGATAAACCAAACAAGACAATTTAACGTTACTGCCAGGGACAGGTTGACAAATGATTCTCAGCTGCCAACATATCCAACCGCCGGCCGCCCGAGCCTTCCCGCTGCACTGTGTACACAGGAACGGAAAAGACAATCCCCTATGATCGCCTCACTTCGTGCTATTAACACCGGGATATTAAACTACCGCCAGCAGTATTTAGGCTGAGGTTTATAGACAAATCTATAAAGCCTCAGTTGATATATGGGTTTTTAAGATAATTCTTAGTGGTCAAAAGGACTTAGGGATTGGTCAAGGGAAGTCAATAGTTATGTATAATTCAGAGCGCAGTTGCTGGAAGGTCGATTTAAAGTAAAACAGGAGTTTTGTGCAATTACAAATAGTCTACAATCATTGAAGGAAAAAAACCCACAATCCATTGCCAGAAAAATTATCGCGTTTGGAGACTTTGTTTCATTTGTAAAATATGCGACACATTACTCCGGTATGTCAGATGATTGCTTATTCAAGCCTTTCTTAAAATAAGCATATGTAACACAAAAAGCTATTTTTCTATTACTATATGATATAAAATATCAAAAACTTAAAACCTGAAAATCAGAAATGCTGTCCCATAGCGAGGTATTGGAGGTTTTTTTTTACAGCCAGTACCCAAAAAGAAGATCTCACATTGCACCTCACCGAATACATGAGCAATAATATGTTTGGTTGCTTAGGTAGAAATACTGGTGTCAAATTTGCACTCATCAGCCCGGAAGCTGCGTATGGGATGTACTTGGACGTTCTAACATGACAACGATCCAAAACACAAGGCCAAGTCGACCCGTCTTTGTCTAGAGCAGAGCAAAGTGAAGGTTCTGGAGTGGCCATCTCAGTCTCCTGACCTCAATATCATTGACCCACTCTGGGGAGATCTCAAGCGCGCAGTTCATGCTAGACAGCCCAGAAATTTACATGAACTGGAGGCTTATTTCTAAGAAGAGTGGGCAGCTTTACCATCAGAGAAAATAAAGAACCTGATCTACAACTACCTCAAAAGACTTCAAGCAGTCATTGATGTTAGAGGGGACAATATACGGTATTAAGAAATGCGGTATGTGACCTTTTGATCAGGGTTATTTGGATGTTTTGGGTTGTCATTATGATTTAAAAAGAGAAAACACAGTAGTTTGACAATAAATGGCTTCACCCAACCACTAACCATGAGTGGAGAAAAAGTTTTGGTGTTATCATTCATATTCTCAGAAAAACGGCCAAGAAAGCAAAAGTTCTGCCAGATATGTAAACTTTTGAGCACAATTGTAGTAGATAAAGTCTGATTGTTTTGGGACTTTCTGGGTACAATTTCCATAAACAAGAGCCAATTATATAGTTTAGGAAAATAATAATAAGAAATTAGTATCTTGGTGATGAAAAACATTCTACCATGATGTGTCTAAAGCTTCAATGCCAACCTATATGTCTCAAAGGATACCTACTACAAACACGGTCTAATATATATCGGGCGCTGGCCGACTAATGGTCCAGGAAGATGTCAATCATGCGTGTCTAATTTCGGACTGCCTGTTGCATTGTTCTCCTGAAGATAAGCCACCGGCCAACATGTCAGCCGGTGGCTTTCTCTAAGGGAAAACACCTTTACCTTTACAGTATTTTCTCCATTTCCCTGATTGACAGCTCCGGCTATACAGGAGGGCGGAGATAGTTGTAAAATGAGTCGGTGGGAAGGTACACTGAATGGCTTGACCACCCCAATGGTGCACTGAGCTCTTGGGCTTGGTTTTTACAGTCATTTTGTGCTGATAGACTCACTTTAGCCCATTTTAGTTTTTGGATTTCTGTTTTTTGCTCCCCTGTTTCCCAGAGCCATAACTTTTTTATTTTTCCGTCAATATGGCCATATGAGGGCTTGGTTTTTGCAGGACGAGTTGTACTTTTGAACGACGTCATTGGTTTTCCATATCGTGTACTGGAAAACAGATAAAAAATTCCAAGTGGGGTGAAATTGCAAAAGAAGTGCAATTCCATAACTGTTTCTATTTTAGCCTTGTTCTCCAAATGCTAAATCTGGCCTGCCATTATGATTTTCCAGGTCAGTACGAGTTCATAGACACCAAACATGTCTAGGTTATTTTTTATTTAAGTGGTGAAAAAAATCCAAAGTTTATTTTAAAAAAATGGCCTCATTTTCCGAGACCTGTAGCATCAACATTTTTTGGAGGATCTGCGACGGGGTGAGGACTTATTTTTTGCGTAGCAAGCTGACGTTTTTATTGATATAATTTTGGTGTAAATACAATCTTTTAATGCAATGTTGCAGCAATAAAAAAAGCGTAATTCTGTAGTTTTGACGTTTTGCTACGCCGTTTACAGATTGGATTAATACTTTTTATATCATGATAGATCGTGAGATTCTGAACACGGCGATACCAAATATGTGTATTTTTTAAAAATTGTTTTATTTAGAATGGGGAGAAAGGGGGGTGATTTGATCTTTTATATTTTTTTTAATTTTTCTTATATTTTTAAAAACATTTTTTCTTAGGCCAGGTTCACACTTCGTTACAGCAGCCCGTTCAACACATACGTTAAATGGGCTGCTGGAACGCAAGTGCCGACTTTGGCACATCGCTAGCGCAGATAGAGCATCTGCTAGCTCTATCTGCGCTAGCAGTGACGGACCCAGAAACGCTGCAGCCCGCGTCTCCGGGTCCGTCACTCATTGACGGCACATCCCTAGCGCATGCCCATTGTGGGCATGCACTAGCGATGCATCCAAACATTGCAGTCAATGGCGGCAGTAACGGACTACGTTACACCGCATTTATGCCGCGGTGCAACGTAGTCCGTCTAACGGACGCCACAGACGCAATGTGAACCCGGTCTTACTTTACACATGCTTCAATAGCCTCCATGGGAGTCTAGAAGTTGCGATCATCCAATCGCTTGTGCTGCACACAGCAGAGCTTCAGCCCTGCTCTGTGAAGCAGAAATGCTCACTTGCTATGAGTAACGATCACTGGGCAGTGCTCATAGCGATCCAGTAATGAGAACCCAGGTTCTCATGCCAACCCATCGGCGACCTGCGGTCATGTGACACGAGCGCCGATGAGCGAGATTAATGACTTGCTTCACATTAAATACCACTTTCAGAGATTAACAGTGGCATTTAACAGGTTAACAGCCGCGGGGGGATCTTGATTCCACCCACGGCTGTTAGGGGCACATGTCAGCTGTTCAAAACAGCTGACATGTCCCGGAAAAGGGAGAGACGTGAAATGCGCAGTGCACGTCGTGAAGGGGTTAAATTTAAATTTGAACTAAGGACTGAAGGACGGCAACTACCGGGCAACCGTGCAGATGAAAATAACACATATTTGGATAACTAGGTCGGTTTACTCGCAGTTCTAAGAAAAAAAGATATCATGATATTATACTGAGCTTTGCCACCCAACTTACTCAGCGGCACTGATACGTCTGGATACAGAACAAGCGTATCAGGACTTTTAATTGCATTGTCAACCTTGCTGATTTCATTGCGCACACAAGTCATATAATCAATAAGAGCAGAAAAGTAATAAATCTCAGCAGCAATGAGGGATCTTTGGTGGGGCGGTGTGACCCGGAGATTTACATTATTCTGGATGTGAGTATATTTCGTTGCTGAGCAGTAACCATTAAATATAATTTTCCTTTCTTCTGGTGGTTGTCATCAGGATTATGTATTTTGCTGCGTTTTTTTACATAGAGCATGTCACTTCTTTCACGTATTTTCAGCGTTTTTCACCCATTGACAAGAATGGATGGTGAAAAAACACTGCAAAGACACAGGTTGACGTTTTTGCAGCGTATTTGCTGCAGAAAAGTCAAGGACAGCAAGATGTGACCTCACAGTCAGCTCTGCTACATTAGATGGCAGGCTGCATGGTTGCATGATGCGACCAAACAGCCTGTTATCTAGCAGACACAATGAGCAGTGGACTCGAACCCCATTCACTTGAATGGGGGACCCAAACATACAGTGTTTGCCACGCTGTCTTAGATCTTCACCATAGTGGAGTTTGGCGTGTGACTGTTTGAGGTTGTGGACAGGTGTCCTTTATACTGATAACAAGTTCAAACAGGTGCCATTACTAGATTGTGAGCCTTCACGGGCAGGGTCCTCTCTCCTCCTGTACCAGTTATGAATTGTATCGTTTAAGATTATTGTACTTGTTTTTATTATGTATACCCCTCACATGTAAAGCGCCATGGAATAAATGGCGCTATAACAATAAATAATAATAATAATAATTACTACAGGTAATGAGTGGAGGACAGAGGAGCCTCTTAAAGAAGAAGTTACAGGTCTGTGAGAGCCAGAAATCTTGCATGTCTTTTGGTGACCAAATACTTATTTCCTACCATAATTTGCAAAAAAAATCTTGCCAAATCAGACAAGGCAATTTTCTGGATTTTTTTCTCAGTTTTGACTCTCATAGTTGTGGTCTACCTCTGATGTCAATTACAGGCCTCTCTCATCTTTTTAAGTGGGAGAGCTTGCACAATTGGTCACTGACTAAATACTTTTTCCCCACTGTATATACATATATATGTGTGTCACTGACATCTATATATCTATTTATTCTATGTGCATATATCTATTCTCTCTATTCTATTCCAACCTGTCAGTGTGATTTTACTGTACACGGCAGATGAATTGCCGACTTTTCAAAGGATCTCGAGGTATGGTTCTCCTGACGAAGATACGGCGAAACGCGCGTAGAGGCAGCAGTTCGGGGTCCATCTACTCTCTATAATATGCAGGTATTAGCCCATTATATTATATGTTTAGTTCTCCGTGTGCACAGTACAGCAAGCACTTTATTTCCTAAACGCTGCATATTATTAATTATCTCCATCTCACATGAGCATGCACTTTGCAACCTTGGAGAATGGAAGCCCACATTGAATTTTCTTTATTTGTATTAGTATTGGCACTTTGCCTTTATTTATTTTTTCAGTATGGTCTTATGCACACTATGAATTGCATTTTTTCATACTTTTTTTTTCTATTTTGCACTTGCACTTTTATTGTGCTGCTATTAGAGATTAAACTAGATTCTATGGTTATACTCCTACCCTATTACCCCATATGCCACCCTGCTTGTTTTTGGTTGTGTTACTTTGTTTAGTATTGTTGTTACTTTTAATGAACTTTAATAAAAATCTTTTATGGTTGAATATACTCTCTTATTCCCTCATTGACTTAATATCTTTGATAGGGAATTTTTGTATATATAGTGCTTTTTGAGTTATACTTTATACTTTTGTGATATCCTTTTTTGGGGAACCTTGTATTTGCCTATGGTTCTACATGAAGTAGTTTTTTTCTCCTCTGGGGGCACTCAACTTTATTAGCATGCACAAAGAGACACAAGTTAGTCCCAAAATGCATGAAAAAAACGCACCAAAAGCACAACAAAACATTCCTGCCAAAAATTCAGGTTTTGCTGCAGAAGTCTGTGATGATAATAGATTGCTGAAAAGTCTGTACAGAACAGGAAATAGGAGTTTAATTTTAGGCTGAGCATCTTAAAGGGAACCTGTCTCCCCGTTTTTTCAATATGAGGTAAAAATAGTGTTCAATAGGGCCTGAGCTGTGTTGTACAATAGTGCCATTATTATCGCCTGATTCCCCACCGTTGCTGCCAAAATACCTTAGTAAAGTCGCCGTTTTCGGCTGTCAATCACGCAGGTCTGGTCAAATGGGCGTGGTGAAATAGCTGTTTCTCCCCACCTCTAGCTTTTCTTCCCGGCGTTGGAGTAGTGTTTCGCGCCTGCGCATTACAGTCTCTTCACTGTAACCTCTGTGTAATACATACTGCGCATGCACAACAGCCGAATGCACTGCGCAACGGCTAAAAAAGAGTGCGATCTGTGCTATTCACCGGTTTATCGGTGGTGGCGGCCATCTTCCTGAGGCCGCGCGTGCGCAGATGGAGTGCTCTGCTTCCCGGGGCTTCAGGAAAATGACCGCCGCGATCTCCATCTGCGCACGCGCGGCATCCCGTGGCCATTTTCCTGAAGCCCCGGGAAGCAGAGCACTCCATCTGCGCACGTGCGGCCTCAGGAAGATAAACCGGTGAATAGCACAGATCGCGCTCTTTTTGAGCCGTTGCGCAGTATGTATTGCGCAGAAATACGAAAACAGCGACTTTACTAAGGTATTTTGGCAGCAAAGGTGGGGAATCAGGGGATAATAAAGGCACTATTGTACAGCACAGCTCAGTCCCTATTGAACACTATTTTTACCTCATATTGAAAAAACGGGGTGACAGGTTCCCTTTAAGTGAAAATTGCAATATTCCTGATTTGTTTTATGCCATTGATATGGCTTTATGCAAATTGGAATATACACAGAACCATAATATGTACGAGCCCTATATACTGACAAACAAAAGGGTAACAATACAATACAATGGAGCCTGAAAGTCCAAAGTTCAAAACATTGTCACCCTTTTGCTCGTCAATGTAAGAACCTTCTTCCATCCAGCTGATTTCCTTGCCTGCAGTGATGTTAATCATGTTAGCACCCCGCTTCTTTTATCAATTTATGATATCCACCTAGTTAAACTATGTTCCAATAAAACACGACAAATATGTAAATTTTGTCGCGGGCACACGGGTGTCAGCGGGATGCGTGTTGTCACGAATAGGAATCAGCACGACATCGGCATTAGGGACCGAGGAGCGAAAGGGCAGAGAAAGCGAAGATCAAAGATCGAAGGCACTGATGAAAGGCACGCGGAGTGGAATTAGCCAAGATGAAAGTCGTATTAAACAGCGGTGATTATTGTGAGGAAAGATAGAGGAAGGCTCTTTAGTGAGATAATTATAGTTCTGTAGTGCAGGCGAAAAGAATCTCGGAGACATTATATTTAATTGAAAAGAAAAGGGATTTGTAAGAAAATATTTTTTTTCCAAGAAAATTCAAAGAGCGGCAGCGCTGATCCTCAAAGAGAGAAGCATCGGTGGAAAGGAATTACCGTGTTTTTGTTTTCCAAGTTTCACTAAAATGGAAGCGAAATGTTCATGCAGGAAGATGCGACCTGGTAATGTTTAATTAATTAGATAAAATGGAAGATTAAATATTTTACTAAACGAGGAGGGACATAGAAGGCTAATCTAAGGTTGTTCGTGTGCTGTCAAAATGAATGTAGTAAGAATCCACCGTTATAAGGATTTTCATTTTTTGGACATAGGTAAACTAAAATTTGGGGTGAGTTACTCAATGAATACCGCCATTCCAGGTTCCATTAATACCGTAGTGTTCAATAATGCCACCATCCAAAAATTGGATATTGCAGCTATTGAGTGATCAATTTATGCTTCCACTCATACTGAAATTAATCCATAATTAATGTTACCACCCACCCATTTAACAATTAAAGTTCCTACCCAGAGAGCAATCAAGAACAGAACAATCCACTCTACAAGTAATGCTGCCACCCACCACCTGTACAATAATACCGCTACTAGAAATAATTCTGGCACCCACATACAATACAGTGCAATTAATCTCAAAACCCACCCCCAGTATAATTAGCATTAATAAAGGAGCACCTGTCATTTCAGGTGACAATTCCCGCATTTTCATTAGTCTTCCCCCCTACAGATTCAATACTTAATGTTCAGTTGTTTCTGAGCGAGTGGGTAGAAATCGGCTGCTATTATGTCTCCCATAGACAGCCCGCACATAGACAAAGTGAATTCCTGCTCTCCTGCATCTATGAAGCATATGTTCCAAAAGCAGCAGTGATGCTGTGAGTCCAGCTCTAGGACAGGACTGTGTGTCTGTGCTTCCTTCTTTTACTTCACATCTCGCCAATCTTCTCTATAGACTTCCATAGGCAGCTATAATCTGATCTCTTTGTGAGCTGGCTGTTCGGCTTCTCAAGATAGATTTTAGCTGTATTTCTAAGTAGTTCAGGAATCAGGGAGGAGGAGAAGTGGCTCATAAATGGATTAGCAAACAGATTTCTCTGATAATATCTATTACAAAGTTTCATATATTCACTTGTATTATTGGTTTATGCAAAATTCGTTGAAATGACAGAGCTCATCTAATGCTGCCGCATACAGTGCAAGATTAAACATAAGCTCAGCGCCAGTGGTCCAGCTTTTCGCTGCAGCGGTGATATCATATCCATGGAGCGCATTACCACTGCAGACAGTCATTGATGGTCAGTCCTCCAATTGTTTCTAAATTACAATAAAACCCAGATGTTGTCAGAATTACTAAAAGGGGGTTTATGGTTTAGGAAAAGTGGTCCCTGACTGGTCACTCTTTCCAGTCGAGTAACGCCACCTCTGTCATGCACACGGATAACTTTTCCTCCATTTATAAATACTGCTGTTCATCTGGTTATATAAAACAATGATGTTTCGCCTAGCAATGAGCAAATCCATGTTGCGACTGTCAGATGCCGCAGGCTACCTCGGACAGAATTGGTATAAGCCACTCCATCCGGCATATTCCAGAGCTACCTCGTCCTTCACCCTTCAGTCCCTAAACAATGATCTGGTCTTAGGGGTCCTGTGGGGTTTGCTTCCATAGAAGGGATGTCATCTGTTGTGAATTCTGCTTTTGGGCTCCCTCCGGTGGTTGTAGGTGGTAATGCAGTTGTCCCTGGATTGCAGTCCTGGTCAGGTGTATCTGCTGATTGCAGTTCTGACTGGGGTATTTAGGTGTGCAGGATTCATTAGTCCTTTCCAGTTGTCCATGGTTGTTGGGAGGTGTTGGACCTCTGTCTGGTTCCTCCTGCCTTGCTGCCAATTCAGCAAAGATAAGTGTCTGGTTTTGTTTCTGTGGCACACATTCTGTGTGCTTTATAATTCAGTGCTATTCTTTTGTTTTTTCTTGTCCAGCTTAGATTGTGTCAGTATTTTCTCAGTCTTGTTGGATTCTCAGGAGTTGCAGATATACGTTCCACGTCTTTAGTTAGATGGTGGAATTTTTTGTATTATCTGCTGTGGATATTTTTGGAAGGGTTTTAATAGTGACCGCTTAGTATTCTGTCCTATCCTTTCCTATCTAGCTAGAGTGGCCTCTTTTGCTAAATCCTGTTTTCTGCCTGCGTGTGTCTTTCCTCTCCTACTCACAGTCATTATTTGTGGGGGGCTGCCTATCCTTTGGGGTTCTGCTCTGAGGCAAGGTAGAATTTCTATTTCCATCTATAGGGCACAAAAGCGCACAGAGAGTTCACTTCTTCACTTTGCAAGTAGCCCATGTGCTTTTGGTTCCATCTATAGGGGTATTTAGTCCTCCGGCTGTGTCGAGGTGTCTAGGGTTTGTTAGGCACACCCCACGGCTACTTCTAGTAGCGGTGTTAGTTCAGGATTTGCGGTCAGTACAGTTTCCACCTACTCCAGAGAAAGTTTCATGCGGTTGCAAGGTAACCGGATCATAACAGTCATCCAAAGGAGCATTCCAGAGGCAGGAAGGGTCTCCAAGCAATATCAGAGCCAAGAGTTCACGTCAGGAACAGAATTGTAAGACAAGATGATAAAAAAGCATACAGAATTAGCAAATCACTACTAGCAAGGACTAGTGCACAAGTCAGGTAGCAAAAACTAATTTACTGGCAGTGGAAATCAGAGACCCAGGGGTTTAAATAGCAGGCAGCCCAAAACTCTCGGAAAGGAGCCATCAAAAACCAAACAATTAATCCCATACCTCCCTAAACTGGAAGCACCAAAGGTTTGAGGAATTAAACAGAAAAAAAAGTACCTGGATTGGAAGTGTTTCTGCGCCCCCTGGAATTACGACATGAATTATAGTAGATAAAATCGCAGGTTTATTGTCGACGCATTTCAGAGTCCACTGACGCCTTCCTCAGGACAACCATATAAAATAGATTAATATTTTTGTATGGTTGTCCTAAGGAAGGAGTCAGTGGACTCCGAAACGCGTCAACAGCCTTACAAGGTGAGCGCTTTTACCTTTCAATCATCCAACCTTTAACCTGTCTAAGACCCTATTGTTCTCTTATATTTTTGATGGTGTCACGCATCACCCGAAGCAAAGGCGTGGCAACACCTAGCAGTCGACAATAAGGAAAGGCGCAGAGGCTACAATTAGCAGCCATTTTGTGCTGAATCTGGATAGTGAGAGGACGTCACAGCTCATGTCTCAGCAATAGACATAGGGATAGAAAGTCATAGAACACAGAATAAACATTACTGATAGTGTGTGACAGCACAGCATCTTCATGACAACCAGCTACCATCAGTACATGTTGAAGTCACTTTTCCATTATTAAGGCTGTGCTTGCGGTAAAAAGTTTGAAAGGGGTTCAATACAGACCTAGGGGACCTCAGAGTGTTACACACAACTTTAGAAGGTAATTAGAGGCTCTGGAGTATTTTTTACTAGATTCGCCACAGATTGAATTTAAAAAAATAAAATTGTGGGGATGCTGGAGAATCTGAACTTCAGGAGATCACTCATCTCTAGTATTATCACATGTCAATTGAAGGTCTGACCTGAACATCTCATGTACAGCTCGACTATATCTGCCAGGTTTCTCTGCTAATGTCTTTTGGAATCAATGCCTGAATATAATTATATGGAGAATTTCTGATTAGGAATCCCGTGTGGATATTTTTAGGTCCCAATGAAAATTAATTTTCTATTTTTGCAAATATTTTTTTCTGGATTATTATTACTTTCTACTGACAATTCTGGTTGTCATCCTAATTGACTATTAAAGAGACACTACAATATAAATAGATTTTTGCCTCGTCGGAGCTTGCATTTTTTAACACCACTTATCATGCAGAACATTTCTCGCTCCTCGTCCTTTATTTACAAGCAGATATCGCTTTTTTCCCTCTCTTGTATGAAGGACTATTTAATTTTTTTCATCCCTCACCAAAGAAAATGAATGTAAACCATCGCATTGCTATTCCTTTATTTCTTAGGGAATGCTCACACGTTACTTTGTTGCATTGGTTTTTTTTTTTTTACTACACCAAAAACTAAAGAGGTGGCAGGAAAATCTACTATATAATTGTCTCAGGGTCACTTCCGTCTTTCTGTCCTTCTGTCTGTCTTTCTGTCTGTCTGTCTGTCTGTCTGTCTGTCATGGATATTCATTGGTCACGGCCTCTGTCTGTCATGGAATCCAAGTCGCTGATTGGTCTCGTCAGTTGCCTGTCATGGCTGCCGCGACCAATCAGCGACGGCCACAGTCCAATTAGTCCCTCCCTACTCCCCTGCACTCACTGCCCGGCTCCCGCTCCATACTCCCCGCAGTCACCGCTCCCACAGGGTTAATGCCAGTGGTAACGGACCGCGTTATGCCGTGGGTAACTCACTCCGTTACCGCCGCTATTAACTCTGTGTGACCAAGTTTTTACTATTGATGCTGCCTATGCAGCGTCAATAGTAAAAACATCCAATGTTAAACATAATAAAAAAAATAAAAAATCATTATATACTCACCTTTCACAGCGCTCCGGTGACCGCTCCATGCAAGCGGCAGGTTCCGGTGCCAAGGATGATATGGGAGAAGGACCTGCCATGACGTCACGTTATTACATTGTAATAAGAGGCAATTAGAGACAATTAAAACATCGTATCCATCCCAAAATGGTATCAATAAGGCCGGTTTCACACGTCAGTGGCTCCGGTACGTGTAGTGACAGTTTTCTCACATACTGGAGACACTGACACATGTAGACCCATTCAAATGAATGCGTCTATGCACATGCCTGCGTGTTTTCACGGACGGTGTGTCCGTGTGCAAAACACGGAGACATGTCCGCTTTTCTCCGGCAGCACGGTCCGCAAAGCGTCCCGCACACATGCACACAGAGAACAGTGTGCACTCTCCTCCGTGTGCACGTACCGTCGCAGGAGAAACTGCGCTACAGTTAAGCGCTGTCCCCAGCGTGTGGTGCTGAAGGCGGCATTCATCTCTTCTCCCCTGCAGGAGAGAAGAGATGAGAAATCAATTTTTTTTTGTTAAAAATAAAGTTTGGGGTCATCTCCCGCCTACCACCCCTCCCCACACACCCCATGCGCCCGCCCGCTTGCAGAGAAATACTCACCTAGCTCCTGCGATGCCTCCTCTCAGTGCCGGCAGCTCGTCCTGTGTGAGCGGTCACATGGTATCGCTCATGACAGTGATGAATATGCCGCTCCACCTCCCATAGGGGTGGAGCTGCATATTCATCACTGTCATGAGCGGTACCACGTGACCGCTCACACAGGACAGGCTGCCAGAACGGAGAGGAGGCATCGCGGGAGCTGGGTATTTCTCTGCTAGGGGGCGGGAACGCGGGGGGTGGGGGGGTGGTAGGCGGGAGATGACCCCAAACTTTATTTTTTACAAAAAAAACTTGAATTTTCATCCCTTCTCTCCTGCAAGCGCTGCTTTCAGCCGAGCAGGACAGAAGGGATGAATGCCGGCTTCAGCACCACACGCAGGGGACAGCGCTGTCTCTCCTGCATGGTCCGTGTGGTCATCAGGTGGCACACGAGCAGCACACAGCTGCCGCAAGTGTGCCACACTGATGTGCCACGTGAGCACACGGATACATGGACACAGATAACTCTGGTACCGATTTCTCCGGTACCGGAATTTTCTGGACCTGTGAGACTGGCCTAAGACCGTCATCCGAGGGCGCAAAAAATAAGCCTAACACAGCCCCAGATCCCAAAAAATGAAAACGCTACAGGTCTCAGAAAATGGAAACAAAAGCTAATTTTTTTCAACAAATAATTTACATTTACATTACATTTTTTACATTTCTGTGCATATGTTCAATTTTTGTAGAACTTTTTTTTATCGCTTTTTCAGGAAGGTTCCAAGTGTAAAGTGTCTGAAAAAGATGTGTGCATGTACCTTAAGGGGAATTTATACAAAAAAAATCTAATTAGCTTGTGTGCATATCATACTGTTGTAAATTATAGCAAATTTGTCATGCTGCTGTTTTAACCGCGTCGTCTGGAAAATTGTGGCAAAAGCGCACGTATTACATACAGCATCGAAGAAGCTCCTAATGAATGAACCTCGGCAGTGCTCCACCTATATATCATTTTTACAGGCCTCTCCAGTCACAGGGACTGTAGAGACCATTGACTGTGGACCGCGTACATGGCACAGATGTAATGAATTGCAGACCCCACTCCAGAAATCATTGTTAATAAATGTCATCACTGCTATTTTTATTGACCTCCGCAGAACAGCCGTGGCCTACTGTGTACGAGTCTCCGAAAAATAATTTGTCCTTATGTAGAGGCTAACGTGAATATATGTGCACGCCCCACCTCGATCAATGCTGGGGGATCTGAGAGCCATAAATAATATGTCAGCAGCAGAACAGTACTTAACACCGGGAGAGCATCGATGTGTAATGAGTCACACATGGGCCTCCGCACTAATGGCGAATATCTGCGCATTAGTGATTATTCGCTTGCTATAATCTGGCATTACAAGATTTTTCTTCTTTGTATTAATGTAGCTATACAAAAAAAATCTACAAATTGGGAAAAAAAGTATGTAAAAACGTTTTCGCGACAGTCCGATTCATTGTGCAAAGTAACTCCGAGTACCATCTATAGAAACCAACAATAGAGTTGACCAAAAGAGTTGCGTTGTCTTAGTTCGGCGGTCTATGGTGGCAGCTCAGATGATGTTGTGGGGTCTACTAAGTGCAAAAGGCGCCCACAATGCTGGGTTCCTAAGTGAAGGCTGCCCTGCATATAATATACTTTAGTTAAAAAGTCCATACCATTCCCTCATTACACTATCTAAATGCTTTTTTTTCTACTTCTTTTTTATTATGTTCAGCCCCCTCCCTGAAAGGAGCATCATCGGTGAAGTCAGTTTCGGAGGCTGGTCTAGTCCCTGCTCCTCTACTGAGCATGCATCGGTTCTCAGTAGATTACTGTCACTGTTAGGATGTGCACAGTGACAGTGCGCTCTCTTGGCAGCTCTGGTCAGATATAACAAGCCGTTAACAAAGAGGAATATTTTCAACTCTTCAGTATTTTTTGAGGAGGTAAAAAAAAAAATACACTACCATGAGAATTAATATTGTCAGTTCTTGTCGTATGATTTCACACATCAGAATATAATTTTTTCTATTTTTAAAAATTCAAAAACTATTATGTATCACGTCACAGCATCCAACAATATCATACTTCGTCACGGTAAGAAATTGCCATTAGAGCACCACGACTTTCTGTGTTTTTCCCAGTAATATTTCTACAATATAGTATATATTTGACTGGATGCCAAGATGACCTCCTGCTGAAGCCAGACATAACAGCAACAAAATGTTAGTTGCCCTTTGTTCTTCTTGACTTGATTCATGATTAATTATTTTGTAAGAAGGTCTGGTCATCTGGGATTAAGAAATAAGGTTAAAATGGGAGCTGCTGTCAGGTAGAAGCAGCATCGTTATTGTCTCGGGGACATTTTCCATGTTTATGATGATTAATGACTGAAAAAACCCTGTTTATTTTATTAGAATGGTAATTATCCTTGCACGGTGGCCCAGTGGTTAGCACTGTTGCTTTGCAGCGTTGGGGTTCTGGGTTCAAATCCTAACAAGGGAAACATCTGCAAGGCATTTATTTGTGTGTTTTCCAGGTATTTGTTTGGGTTTTCTCCAGTTTCCTCCCACTCGTCAAAAACATAGAGATAGGGAATTTAGATTGCGAGCCCCAGTGATGATGTTTGCAAAGTGCAATTAATGGTGCTTTGTAAGTGAGGAAAATAAATATTTGGACAGAAATAAAAAAAAACAAAATTAAATTTAACTTGGATATTAAAAAGAAAATCAAAATTGTAATATTTTGAAAATGTAAAGAACATAGAAAAAAATAAGTCTTAAAAATAGCCTAAAGAAAGTGAAGCTTTCTGCATATGATACCCAGTGGGTTGATATGGAGGATGGTCAGCCTTACCGATACTTATCAATGTGAATTTCTGCTTAAGTACATGTTTATTGTCGTTGTCTGAATGTGAATAAATGTGCTGTGTAAGGGTTAATGCTGCAATAATAATTGTTGGAAAAAAGATAAGTAGTTGAAGATATTGAAGAGTCTAAATAAGGATCTGCTACCAAGAAATGAATCAATGTGTTCTTCTACCACAGGGGACTTCTGCCTGCCATGGGGATTAGCAATAAGATACATGGCAGGCAGAAGTTCCCTATATTAAGAGGAGACAAGAACAGGACTGGTGGCAAGGAACAGTTTCCGGAAAGGTATGCTGTGATGTTGCTCACAGAGTACATAAATGTATATGGTTGGCAGATGGCACCATCATGGAACCACCATGGACATGACACCTTTAGTGGGACTCTGTACGAGTTTGATGCTGGTATAGGTGGAGAACACCGTGGAGCTTAAACCAATGTAACAATGGAAGGATTGTAATTAAGAGAGGTTTCAACTCAAACCGCAGGATATGTAGTTGGATTGTATGTGGTGCTTGGAGAACCTGGGATTATTTCCCAGTGTCTGTTGGTGAGTTGGTGAGCTACGTGGTGGATTGCCTGGTGTGTTCTTGGGAGACCTGCTGGCATGAGATGCTATTGCTCAGTGCAAGGCATAGAAGACATGGAAATTTGTCGTTGCATGGGCGGAGGTTGTGATAGCCCACATGTGGAGAAGAACCTCTCGTATGTTGTCACCAAATCGGTGTTGGCTGTGCATGCCGTTCCAGATAAAGAAGACACTGAGAGATGTTTCACCTACACAAATGCTATCCAACACAAGCTGAGGACCTAAAGAAAATAAGAATCTCATCAAAGTCTCTGGAAATAGTCAGGTGACTTGAACGTTATAAACCCTGTACTACAGTGATAAAGTACAGTATTGGCTCATCCATCATCTATGACATTCGGAAGCAGAAGGTCCAATTATGTTCAGCTATAACATGAGGTAAATTCATCCAGGGCCTGATGAAGCAGCAAATGCTGAAGCAGCAAAAAACATTCCAGTTGGATAAGATGGTGTGTGAGTGGGTTACACCAATGGTTCACCAAGGAAAGATTTTCTCCAAGCCCATGATTAATGAGAATCGAAGAGCTTTCATGAAACATGCAAATGTGAACGCTTTCTAGTGGCCTGCTGTGAAACTTTATGAAAACTTCATAAAATTAAAAAGTAAAATATAGGTCTCCTGTGTATGGTTACAGAAGGAAGAATTTGTGAAAGCTGAGAAACCAAAATCTTTTAAAAACATCTATGGAAGATCACTGGATGTAAAATTGTACATTGATTTTTTAAAAAGGTATCCCAGGATCAGAACAACTTGGCTACTTTCACAAATACAGTGGAGCGCCCCCAGACACAGGGCCACAAATCACTCGGTACCGGTCCCTTCTCCTTCTTCTGTTCTGCGGTTGTCACGGTGGCTGGACCCGGTCGTGACCCTGCTAAGAGGTGTCCAATGAAAATGGTAGTACAGTCTGTCAGTAGTTCGTGACGCCACCTGTGGTGTTCGGTCAGGGCGACCGACGCTGCTGTGGGGTCCGCTGGGGTGATGGAATGGCAGCTGGATGGTATACCTTCCCACAGGTGAAGTCTGTCCCCAGGGCTTCCCAGTAAGGTGGATGGTGATGGTGTGAGGTGCAGGCAATAACGAGGACACAGGGTTGCAGTCTCTTTACCTTTTACTGAAGGCTTCAGTACACTCAGTCCAGAGCACGTTCAACCGGGCTATCAGAGACCGGCCGGTCCGATGGGCACATCCAGAGTTTCCCTCGCAGATGGAAATCGTTGCCTACCAATAGCACCTGTGTGTTGTAGTCCTACCCTTCTGAGCATTCGGAATAGTCCTCACAACTGCTGTTTCTCTTCGTTCGTTCTCTACAGCTTTCTCTCTCTCTCTCTCTCTCTCTCTCGTTCTTTGGTTCCAGATGTTGCTAGTTTCTAACGTCCCCCAGATAAAGTATGGCTAGGACGCCACCCATTTGACGGGAAGGCTTGGAGGTCTTCCGGGACCCTAGAGATGCCCCTCTCCCAATGTTGCCCCCTATGTCTTCGTAGGTGTAAAAGGTAGACAGCCAACCTATAATCAACTGTCCAGCGGAATTTGAAGTAAGGCTTGAAGTCAGTTACTCCTACGGTGATCCGGCCACCGACTACGCACCTCAGTAAGATGTTGCCTTCCTCTCTCGGCACGACTCTTACTGGCTCTCCTTTGTGCTGATCTCGTTTACACTGTTCCACAATATTCTTCCCCTCTTGTCTCTTCCTTAGGATACCGCCGCAAGGTGTGCTGGCGCGGTTCCGTAACATTCTGTTCTGTCGCTAGGCACCTGCCAGGTTCCCACGCCTGACAGGGACCCCCCTGTGTCTTCTCCCCGCAACACCCCCTGCCACGGGATGTTGCCTGGTTCCAACCCAGTCAGCTTCTGACTAACTTCCTCCCCAGCCCCTAGTTTTACCAGTGTGAGGAGTGGCCCAATAAATAAAGCCTTTTGCTCCCCCTAGTGGCCGGAGTGTGAAGTGTAATGTGTTCTGGTGATACCTGATCAGGAGAACTCTTTAGTGCCATCGGACGTACCGCTACTCGCCTTGGGGCCATACTGCAACGACCAGGTCTCTGGGGCGCTGCATACAGCATCATGGGATGTGTCTGGTTTACAGCTGAGCTACAATAAAGCAATAAAGTAAATGGAGTTGTGTCGGTGAGGTATTTTTTTGGCAAATCAGATAAAGTCTTTAGAAAATAGCGAGGATCAGATCCATGGTCTAGGCAATGGGTGGAGGTTGACATGATGATGGGTTGTAGGGATGGGTGGGTGAAGGTAGGGCAATACTTGATAAGGAGTATATATAAAAAAGGTTTTAGGGAGAGGCCTATCTTTCCCGCTAAGGAGACAACAACTTAAATCCAAGCTGCCTTTGCTAGTTTTAGAGACTTGCTTTGGAAATATGGAACAATAGGAATGGTTTATCAGGTCATGGTGACCATGGTGATTGGGGGTTCCTTATAGTTGTCTTAAATTGGTCTGGGGAGTACATCATGGGTATGAGTCCCAAATTTGCGCGTAACAATTACTAGTCGGTTTGTTGATTTTTTTGTGATTTTTTTTGGCTCCTGGCAAGACGTGTCCCTGGGAGTCAGTTAATAGAAAGCAAACTGTTATTGTTTATGTTGCTCCTGATTCAACGAGGTCACGGCTGGTGGCAATTATCGGTTTATTGGTTATTTGGTGGTCTCCAAATGTTACGATCCAAAATACAAAGCAATGTCGACCTGTCATTGGCAACAGCAGAACAAAGTGAAGGTTCTGGAGTGGCCATTTCAGTCTCCCGACCTCAATATCATTGAGCCACTCTGGGGAGATCTCAAGCGTGCAGTTCATGCTAGACAGCCCAGGAATGTACAGGAACTGGAGGCTTTTTGCCAAGAAGAATGGTCAGCTTTACCATCTGAGAAAATAAAGAACCTCATCCACAACTACCACAAAAGACCTCGAACTGTCATTGATGTTAGAGGGGGCAATACATGGTATTAAGAAATGGGGTATGTGAACTTTTGATCAGGGTCATTTGGATGTTTTGGGTTGTCATAATGATTTAAAAAGAGAAAACACAGTAGTCTGACAATGAATGGCTTCACCCAACCACTAACCATGAGTGGAGAAAAGTTTTGGTGTTATCATTCATATTCTCTGAAAAAAGACAAAGAAAGCAAAAAATCTGCCGAGGTATGTAAAATTTGAGCACAACTGTATTACTTACACAGAGGGGATGCACAGGTGAGCAAACAAGTATCCTCTGTTATTCCTTGTAGAAAAGTATGAAATAACTAAAATCTGGGTGCAACCAGTTGTGTGTGTGTGTGTGTGTGGGGGGGGGGTCCTTACACACCGTCACTGTCCAATCAGTGATGACAGTGTCAGACACACCCCTTTGATGGAAAAAATATATATTTTTTTTATAAACATTTTGAAAGACTTACAGAAGAATAGTACAATGCAGAGTTAGAAGAAAACATGCTTAAGAATTGTCATCTCTTATGGAATAAAAGAATTTACTACAGACATGTCCCGTCAAAAGTGTTATTTGTATTTTAGCAAGTTATCCCTACCTAAAGAATAAGAAAGAGGAACACCTTCTGCCCTTATTTTTTGGGCAGCTATGCCACACCCCTAACCTACCCAGTCCTTTTTGTGCACCCACACAAAAATATTGCCCCTAATAAAGTCCCTTAGTATTACATATAACCTTCCAAGACCTCCATGCAGTATGCCATCCTAAAGATGTCCCAATATATTAATGCCCATAAATTGCCCCTTAGGTTAACAGTATGCTGCTCCGATAAATAATGATGCTCATATGATGCCCCCATGTTCATTATAATACCTCCAGTCCTCCCCTACATAGTATGATGCCTCTAGTTCTCCTCACACATAATATGATGACCCAGAGTCTTCCTTAAAGTATAATGCACCCATAGTGTCCACAAGTTGATCATGAGGTCATCAGTGACCCCCACAGTGCCGCACCCCCACAGTCCATACCCTGCTTGCCTCAGTTTGGTACCCCTCCACTCCACCCATTCCCACGATGACAGGAGCATATCTACACTCTTTGTTGTGTCTGTTCTTGTAATGTACTTGAGTTCATCATTAGGTGGACTGTGGGGACATCATGGAGGCATCATTGTTTGTACGGAACTGTGGAAGCATCATATTGTGTTGGGGGCATTGTGGGGGCATCATAATATGATGGGGCACTGCAGGAGCATCATACTCTGTGTTTGGCACTGTAGAGGCATCATACTTTGTTTGGGGGAAAATTTGGGGGCATCATACCATGGGGAAGCACTAATGGGGCATCGTATTGGTAGGGCCACTGTGAGACCATCATACCGTTTGTGGGAAACGTGGAGGACTCATACTGTGGAGGTTAGGCACTGTGGAGGCCTGATTATATTGGAGATATTGTGAGAGCAACATTCTGTGTGGGGAGAACTGTGGGCATCATAGTGTGTGTAAGAGTATTGTGGGAAATCATTGTATGGTGATCCTGAGGGAACAACATACTGTGTTGGGAGGAATGGGCAGGACATCAATGTATGGCGGGTCACTGTGGGGGCATCATAATGTGCATGAGGTCATCTTTGTGTAAGGAAGGCAATCAGGGCATCAGTGTGCGAAGGACAACATACTGCAGATCTGGGCAAAGTGAGGCCATAACCCTAACCCTAACCCTAAGCATCCCTTTGGACCGGACAGCCAAAGGGCAGGATACAATGGCGTCCCACCCCCCAGCTGATAACTCACACCTGTATTTTCATCCTCAGGATGGAGATACCAGTGAAAATAATTATAGAACAGGAAGCTGTCAGCTCCCTCTTCCATAATTGAGCCTGTGCACCTTAGAGCGCAGCAAGCGCTCTACATCATGGCAGCTGTGCCTCAGTGCAAACCTCATATCGGAGCAGTGGGGGAATGTGGTCAGGTGATTAGCTTTATTTTGTTTAATTGGCAGTACATTGTAGGAAATGTTGCATACGTTATAATGTGTAAGTGGAGCATCATGCTGTCCAAGAGGACTTTGTGGGGACATCATACTGTGCAAGGAGGCTGCGTGTGTACATCATATTGTGCAAGGGGGCTGTGTGTGGACATCATACTGTAACACCGTGCATAGGGACTGTGTGGGGACATCATATTGTGCAAGGGGGCTGTGTGTGGACATCATACTGTAACACCGTGCATAGGGACTGTGTGGGGACATCATACTGTGCAAGGGGGCTGTGTGGGGACATCATACTGTGCAAGGGGGCTGTGTGGGGACATCATACTGTGCAAGGGGGCTGTGTGGGGACATCATACTGTAATACTGTGCATAGGGACTGTGTGGGGACATCATATTGTGCAAGGGAGCTGTGTGTGGACATCATACTGTAATACTGTGCAAGGGGGCTGTGTGGGGACATCATACTGTGCAAGGGGGCTGAGTGGGGACATCATGCTGTAGCATCATACTGTTATACTGTGCATAGGGACTGTGTGGGGACATCATACTGTGCAAGGGGGCTGTGTGGGGACATCATACTGTGCAAGCAGGCTGTGTGGGGACATCATACTGTGCAGGGGTCTGTGTGGGGACATCATATTATGCAAGGGGGCTGTGTGGGGCCATCATACTGTGCAAGGGGGCTGTGTGTGGACATCATACTGTAATACTGTGCATAGGGACTGTGTGGGGACATCATACTGTGCAAGGGGGCTGTGTGGGGACTTCATATTATGCAAGGGGGCTGTGTGGGGACACCATACTGTGAAAGGGGGCTGTGTGGGGACATCATACTGTGCAAGGAGGCTGTGTGGGGACATCATACTGTAATAATGTGCATAGGGACTGTGTGGGAGCATCATATTGTGCAAAGGAGCTGTGTGTGGACATCATACTGTAATACTGTGCAAGGGTGCTGTGTGTGGACATCATAATGTGCAAAGGGACTCTGTGGGAATATCATACTGTGCAAGGGGGCTTTGTGGGGGCATCATATTGTCCAAAGGGGCTGTGTGGGGACATCATGCTGTGCAAGGGGGCTGTGTGTGTGGGGATATCATACTGTGCAAGGGTGCTGTGTGGGGATACCTGTGCAAGGGGGAGACGCAACTCCGAAAATATCTATGATGCCCAGAACAATACAATCCGCAGCCTGTCAAGTGCCTCTCAGCACTTTTTGAATCACCATCAGGGTGATGTCAGCACCCTTAGGGTTAACACTGTTGAGCTCTCCCACCCAAATGGAGAGGAGCTAAAAATCGTATCCTACACAAAAAAAGCTATGTGGATTTTTAAGTTAGACTCTTGAATACCAAAGGGTATGAATATTAAAACAAACCTCATGTATATATATATTAAATGTTCATTAAATATTTCACATTTTTGCTTTTCTTTTCATCATTTTCTTTTTTTAGCCAGTTTTGCAAGTCATTTCCTCTCCTTTTACTATTAAAGGCATCTATCTTTGACATGGAATCATGCTAGACTATGAATAAGAACTACCTAGTTCAAAACGTGTCAGATTAACAGGATTAATTTAATTCCCGAGGATTGCCCCAATTCCCCCTTCCATTTTGTCTTTTTTTACTTTCAATGAATTCATAATAAATTTTTGTTTTTAATCAACGCTCTTCTCATCGATTTGTTGCTGGATGATAACCTCCATTTGCTTCCACAGCTGGATCCTTCCACTGCCTGAGGGCAAATTTCTTATTAGTGAGCTGGAAAAAATATGTTTTCTGTGCAAGGGGGATGTATGGGGACATCATATTGTGAAAGGGGGCTGTGTGAGAGCATCATATTGTGAAAGGGGGCTGTGTGGGGACATCATACTGGGTTGTGTGGGGACATCATATTGTGGAAGGGGGCTGTGTGGGGACATCATACTGTGAAAGGGGGCTGTTTGGGGACATCATACTGTGAAAGGGGTCTGTGTGGGGACATCATATTGTGAAAGGGGGCTTTGTGGGGACATCATAGGGCAGCACGGTGGCGCAGTGGTTAGCACAGCAGCCTTGCAGCGCTGGAGTCCTGGGTTCAAACCCCACCAAGGACAACATCTGCAAAGAGTTTGTATGTTCTCTCCGTGTTTGCGTGGGTTTCCTCCGGGTACTCCGGTTTCCTCCCACATTCCAAAGACATACTGATAGGGAACCTAGATTGTGAGCCCCATTGGGGACAGTGATGATAATGTGTGCAACCTGTAATTGTGAAAGGGGGCTTTGTGGGGACATCATATTGTGAAAGGGGGCTGTGTGGGGACATCATACTGTGAAAGGGGACTGTGTGGGGACATCATATTGTGAAAGGGGGCTTTGTGGGGACATCATATTGTAAAAGGGGGCTGTGTGGGGACATCATACTGTGAAAGGGGACTGTGGGGACATCATATTGTGAAAGGGGGCTATTTGGGGACATCATATTGTGAAAGGGGGCTGTGTGGGGACATCATACTGTGAAAGGGGGCTGTGTGGGGACATCATATTGTGAAAGGGGGCTGTGTGGGGAAATCATACTGTGAAAGGGGTCTGTGTGGGGACATCATATTGTGAAAGGGGGCTGTGTGGGGAAATCATACTGTGAAAGGGGGTTGTGTGGGGACATCATACTGTGAAAGGGGGTTGTGTGGGGACATCATATTGTGAAAGGGGGCTGTGTGGGGAAATCATACTGTGAAAGGGGTCTGTGTGGGGACATCATATTGTGAAAGGGGGCTTTGTGGGGACATCATAGGGCAGCACGGTGGCGCAGTGGTTAGCACAGCAGCCTTGCAGCGCTGGAGTCCTGGGTTCAAACCCCACCAAGGACAACATCTGCAAAGAGTTTGTATGTTCTCTCCGTGTTTGCGTGGGTTTCCTCTGGGTACTCCGGTTTCCTCCCACATTCCAAAGACATACTGATAGGGAACCTAGATTGTGAGCCCCATTGGGGACAGTGATGATAATGTGTGCAACCTGTAAAGCGCTGCGGAATATGTTAGCGCTATATAAAAAAAAAAAAAAGATTATTAAAGGGGGCTGTGTGGGGACATCATATTGTGAAAGGGGGCTGTGTGGGGACATCATACTGTGAAAGGGGACTGTGTGGGGACATCATACTGTGAAAGGGGGCTTTGTGGGGACATTATATTGTAAAAGGGGGCTGTGTGGGGACATCTTACTCTGAAAGGGGACTGTGTGGAGACATCATATTGTGAAAGGGGGCTGTGTGGGGACATTATACTGTGAAAGGGGACTGTGGGGACATCATATTGTGAAAGGGGGCTATTTGGGGACATCATATTGTGAAAGGGGGCTGTGTGGGGACATCATACTGTGAAAGGGGGCTGTGTGGAGACATCATATTGTGACAGGGGAATGTGTGGGGACATCATACTGTGAATGGGGACATCATACTGTGAAAAGGGGCTGTATGGGGACATCATACTGTGAAAGGGGGTTGTGTGGGGACATCATATTGTGGAAGGGGGCTTTGTAGGGACATCATATTGTGAAAGGGGGCTGTGTGGGGACATCATACTGTGAAAGGGGACTGTGTGGGGACATCATATTGTGAAAGGGGGCTGTGTGGGGACATTATACTGTGAAAGGGGACTGTGGGGACATCATATTGTGAAAGGGGGCTATTTGGGGACATCATATTGTGAAAGGGGGCTGTGTGGGGACATCATACTGTGAAAGGGGGCTGTGTGGAGACATCATATTGTGACAGGGGGCTGTGTGGGGACATCATACTGTGAATGGGGGCTGTGTGGGGACATCATACTGTGAAAAGGGGCTGTATGGGGACATCATACTGTGAAAGGGGGCTGTGTGGGGAAATCAAACTGTGAAAGGGGGCTGTGTGGGGACATCATATTGTGAAAGGGGGCTGTGTGTGGACATCATACTGTGAAAAGGGGCTGTATGGGGACATCATACTGTGCAAGGGGGCTGTGTGGGGACATCATGCTGTGTAAGGGGGCTGTGTGGGGACATCATGCAGTGTAAGGCGGCTTTGTATGGAAATAAAACCACAGTATAATATAAAACAATATTGATGAGCAGAATTAAGTTCATCCAGTTGCTTCAGCCCTCTACAACAGTCACAGTCTCTCAAGTGGCCCCTTTTGAAAATGAATTGCCCATCTCTGCTGTAGGGCACTATGGTGGGTATCATTATGTAGCAATACTGTGGAGCTGGGGGTAGCATTCTGTTTAGTGTCTCTAGTGGTATTAAAATATTTATGTGAGAGAAGAGACATCATACTGTGTTGGGAGAACAGTGAGGGTAATATACCGTGTTCGGTGCACTGAGGTATCATATTGTGCGTAGAAGCAATGTAGGAGCATCATTGTGTGAGGCAGCTGAAAAAGACATCATAATGTGGGGGTGGAACGCCCGCCAGGGCCTAGGGGTTACTCGGGACTGGGTCCGGTCGTCATTAAGGAGGTGGTCACGGTGGCAGCGACCCGGTCCGTGGCCCTGCCCTGGGTGCCCAAATTAAAGGGACGGTCTTTAAAGGGGTTTGTAAAATAATAAATGTTCGTGACGCCACCTGAGGTATTCGGTCAGAGATGACCGACCCTGCTAAAGGGGTCCTCTGTGGACTAATGGCAGTGCAGCAAAGATGGTATGGCTTCCCACAGGTGACGCTGGGGTCCCCAAAGCTCCTGGTGTGTTTGGAAAGGATGATGTGATGCCTGAAAATAAATGGAGGACACAGGGTTGCAGTCTCTTTACCTGGTTTACTGATGGTAGACAGCCTCAGTCCAGGATAATAGCAAGAGGCGTTGGTGTCGTCTGGCTGGCCTGGAGACAATGATGGATCCCTCTCCCAGGTGAGGTTCGTAAGCCTTCCTTCTCGCGCCTTTATTGCAGCTTGTGGCTCCCTTACAAGGTCCTCCCCTGTCCTGGGACAGTACCTGTATGGTGGGCAATGCGAGTCTTTTTACAGGGTATCTATCACGACCAGGGCTCTGTGTATTGTTGCACCTTGAGTTGTGGGTGCGGACAGGCGACTTGGAGTCTTCTGCCCTCCGGTTCTGCTGTGGAACATGAAGAAGTACACAGCCTCGGGCTCCTGATGCCCGGTTCCTGTGCTTCAGCTTAGAGGGTGCCCAATCACAGTTTCCCTCCAGCTCCTTTGTTCTCCTTTGCGTCTCCCCTCTGACATTTGCTATCAATGCAATGGCCCCACTCTCTGCTCTCACTCCTCTCTCCTGCACTGTCTGCTCTGGTCTCCCTGGACCAACTAACTAACTCTTCCTCCAGACGAGAATATCTATAGCTGGGGAAGCTCCCCTGAATGCGGGTTCAGAGCTCCCCCTTCTGGCCTGGATTCAGAATGTGTTGCATGTAGGTGTACTACCTGTTAAAGGGAATCTTCCTTGCCTCCAGGCATGACATCATCCTCCCCGAAAGGAAGGCAATATCACTGTAACAACCGGTTACCTGGGGTGTTACACGGGTAGGGGGGCAATGGGAGGTATCATACTGTGTGGGAGACAATGGTGGTACAATTGTGCTCGGGTGTACTGAGGGGACACCATAATGTGCATGGGGGGCATCATTGTGTAGCCGCGCTGTGGAGGTGTGGGTAGCATACTGTTTTAAGGATTCTAGTGGTATCAAAATGTATATAGGGAGAAGAGACATCATACTCTGTAGGGAGAGCAGTGGGGGCAATATACTGTGTTTGGTGCACTGGGGAATAATAGAGTGTGTGGGGCAATGTAGGAGTATCATTGTGTGTGGGGGCTGTAAAAGATATCATAATGTGGGGGGGAGCAATGGGAGGCATCATACTGTGTGGGAGGCAATGGCTGTAAAATTATGCTCGGGGGTATGAAAGGGAACATCATAATCTGGGGGGAGCAGTGGGAGGCATCATACTATATGGAAAGCAATGGTGTTGGGGGCACTGAGAGGACATCATAATGTGCATGGAGGCATCATTTTGTGTGGGTCACTGATGTACGTAGAGGGGCATCTTTGATAACACTAAGGGGCATTATTAGGGGCAGCATTTTATATGGGGTGCACAGAAAGGACTGGGTGGGGTTTGTGGTGTCAAAAAAAATTGCTACACTGTGCAGCAAAAGTCACTATCCCTCTATCCTGTCCTTCAGAGTCGGAACTTATGATGTTCTTTACCTTGTTACCCCACTGTCCCAGTAACATACATAACTAATAATTTGCGACAAGATGAAATATTTATTAGCCATTTAGGGTTGCTCTCTCGCAGACACACAAAGACATATGCAACTCTCACTACTCATCCTTGTGCCTTGATGGTGACAGCTGTGACAGCTTCCTCCAGACTGGCACTTGCACAGTTAAACATCTCTTCATTTTCCCAGCACTCCCACTCCATGCTCTCTGAATGGCAGCTCCAGAAGAGTAACAACACACAATATAGGGGGGCAATGCTCAAACTTCCATTTGCTGCAAGCACACAGTGTTACAGCGCTGACTTCCCCTATACGGTCTATATACAGTGTGTGCATGCTTGCATCATGCTCCAGTGCATGTGATGATCACAGCCGGCATCATGCATACATGCATAGCAAGCAGCGCTCATCAGGCATTGCATGTAGACATCCCTATTGTGTGCTGGGCACTGCAGTCTGGAAGCTCAGTGTATATATATGGGGAGTGGAGAGGAGAGAAGAACAGGAGGAGCCACAGATCCCTGCAGCTGATCACACACACATACACTCACATACACCAACACTATCTCCATTCTCCCTAACACACACTCACCACAATCATGATGATCCTATCACCTCCCCCAAAAAGAAAAAGGACAGACACTATTTCATCCTGATCTCAGTTCCATTCATGCCATAAGCATCTTCACCAGGATCCTACAAAAGGACATGAAGCCAAAGGCAGACCCCGACCATCATTAGTGCTATGGTCCCAGGGAGCTAAGAGAGTAGGTTGCTGCAAGAAGGCAACCTCACTGCTCTATCCTCAGATTATTGCAAGCAAGAACAGTTCTGCTCTGCTGATCTTCAGTTTTGGGGGAGGGGGGACATTGCCTCTGAGATTGCCAGGCTGGACCTCTGCTTGAACTCCTGTGCGTTTTGTTCAGTGTTACTTTCCTGGAGAAGCTTCCTTCCTTGCACCTGATCGGAGAGAAGAAACAATCCGGTCACTTCATCATTTTATTTTTTTTTATTATTATTTTTTTTATTTTTCTTCCTTCTTCTGCATGCCAACTTCTAGGCAACGTCAACCCTGCAGGAGATGCTTTGCTGCAGAACCAAAGCCAAAAGGGATCGGGATCTGGGGATGAGATAATGAGATCATTCGTATTGTCTTTAGGAAGAAAGAAATTGATACAGTAAATCAGTGTTAGATCTTGCTCCATAGGAAATCTCAAAGGACGTTCACGGATTATGTGGCTTGTAACTGAGCTTAGGGACATATACTTTCCCAGCGATAGAAATCAAAGCTGTTAAGGAAAAGAAGAAAAAAATAAATTAAAAAAAAGGGAAACCGGAAAAGGAACTAAAGAAGGTAGTGACCGATTTTTGCACATCCATTGAATCTGGCTGTTGTTGCTTTTTTCATATTATGTCTGCACTCCGAAAGAAATTTGGGGACGATTATCAGGTAGTGACCACTTCATCGAGTGGTTCTGGATTTAATCAAGCTGCTCCCAAAAAGAAAAGACAGAGGTTCGTAGAAAAGAACGGCCGATGTAACGTCCAGCATGGCAACCTGGGGAGTGAGACCAGCAGATACCTCTCTGACCTCTTTACCACCCTGGTGGACCTTAAATGGCGTTGGAATCTGTTTATTTTTATACTGACTTACACAGTAGCGTGGCTCTTTATGGCATCCATGTGGTGGGTCATCGCCTACATGAGAGGGGATCTCAATAGAGCACATGACGATAACTATACGCCATGTGTGGCTAATGTCTACAACTTTCCATCGGCCTTTCTCTTCTTCATCGAGACCGAGGCCACCATTGGTTACGGATTCAGGTACATTACTGACAAGTGCCCGGAAGGAATTATCCTCTTTCTTTTCCAGTCTATCTTAGGATCCATCGTCGATGCCTTTTTGATAGGTTGCATGTTCATAAAGATGTCTCAACCCAAAAAGAGAGCCGAAACTTTAATGTTTAGTGAACATGCGGTCATTTCCATGAGAGATGGAAAACTCACCCTGATGTTCAGAGTGGGCAACCTACGAAACAGCCATATGGTCTCTGCTCAAATCCGATGCAAATTGCTCAAAGTAAGTATCCATAACTGCATTGTTTGACTAGAATGTGAAGAAGAAATAATCAGACGCCAATATTGACATAACTGTCTGTCCTATGTCCACCATGAGGTTAGAAGGAGTTTACAAGGTCATGTCTATAGAAATGACCATGACCACCATTGGGTTGATTGTCACATAGGTTGAGTAAAACATGGATAAGTGGCTTGTAATCACAGTCTGTTAGTATGGTTTTCACACTTGCAATTAAATCTTTTATTTAGGGAAAATACAACCTAAATCTAATATTTTACACAATGTAAATGTGATACTCACTTTTCCTAGATAAATATGAACTCTGGTCTGGTTGGGTTGTTGACTTGTTTAGGGCTTACTGCGGGGTGCACAGTACCAGTCTGCTGCTCCAAAAGGCCAGCTTTTTATAATTGTATTTATTGTGCATGTGTTAAAGATTTATTTCTCATTGTTAGTAAATGAGTTCCTTATTATTTCTAATGTCCACACCAACATACCGTGACAGTTTAATCAATTTGCTTTCTGTGGAGTGTAGATGGTACGTGGCAAAAGATAGCCTTGTTACACAAGTTATCGAGAAGCCATTTCTAGCTGACCTTTACTTGCACTCCAAAATTGCAGGATTAAAATTTCCAAGGCAAATGCTTTTACAGTCGGTTTATTATGGAGCTGTCATGGTAACGAGATATCCTGATTTATCAACACCTTAGGGGTTAATGCCGTGTGCTACTTTTAAGAAATCTCCTGGTTGCTTTTCTTCCTAATCTAAAGACTAAGCCGGCTGCTCATTTTCATTCATCACTGTTTAGACCAACAAATATATTTTCCCCTGTAACTTTCTGCCATAATGATCACCTGGAGTCTCCTTTGTTGGCCGCATTTCGCATGGCCGGGCTACAACAGTATCGATTTGCTGTGCCATCTCTCTCATTTATCTTTACCACAATCTATTTTGTCAATTCTGATCATTTCTGTTTAGTATTAGGTTCAGGAAACTGCTAATTCACAATGAGTGTTGCAAGCTGTAAACAGCAGCATGAGGTCAGCTTCAGGGGGCTGCGGCCCGGGGGCCTATGGCGAGTCAAATGATCCAAACTAACAGCATCATGGAACTGTGTAATGCAGTGAGTTTGGTTCATTATTTCTGTAGTCTGGCCAGGATTTGTGACCATAATATGGCCATCTAAGTAAAGCCGAGGGCTGGTTTGAAGGTGCCGTACTTCAGCTGAAATATCTGAGATCTTTACGGTTTGGTAAACAAAACGTAGATGACCATAGAACATTATCCTGGTCAAAATTTAGTTCTGTAGAATCACAGAGGTCCTATTATTATGACTGTAATTTGGACTCTGAAGTGTGTCCTTGTTGGGGTCATGGTAAGCCTGTCTAATGAGTCCCACAACCCAGAAGGTAGTTGTTGACCCAAAAATAGTTCGGTTGATCGTTCGACCGGTAGTCATCTCTTCTGACTTCTCCATACACTCACTCTGCCGACAAGAGAACCGCAGCCAGACTCCTCTGGGGACGGCTTATTTCACTGGAAAAATTAAATGATCAGCCGTCCAAAATTGAACATGCTGGATTCTGGTGTTGAGACACCCCCAATACACATTACACTGTCGGCTGAGCCCACTAATAGCAGCAAGTTCAACCAACATCTTAAAACCATCTTCAAAATATACAATAACTTTTCACCATTTCCTGACATGGTTCACCCTACCTTTGTCTGCCAAAACATTGTAGTTTCACCCATCTACATAATTATAAATGGAAACACATTGGGAAGGAAAAAAATAAATTAATGGGAACCTGATTTATGCTTCCTAAACCATGGGCAGCATGAATGAGACCCTGGTGGCAGAATTGCAGCCAGGTATATTTTTCAACAAAATGTTCCGATGTTTCAAAGAAACCATAGTTTTCTGACCAGAGATTATAGACAGAGACAAGCCTTGTCCAGAACCATCCCCAGCGGCTTTATCCCACAGTGCTCCAAGTGATTGATAGGGCTCTCTCTATGTAGGACTCCCTTGGGAGAGACCTGTCATTCACGTAGAGCTGCACAGGGAAAGCTAATCGGGAGCAGAATTGGACTAACCCCATTCCTCTGTATGGCTCTTCAAGCGATATTTTCCTTGCGTATCAGGGAAAAATGTACCTGGCTGCAATCAGCCAGGCCCAGATTCATGCTACCCACCGTTTGGTCAGCATGAATCGAGAGACAAGCAGTGCAAAATTAGTCATATTGATAGACACCAATGGCACCCAATTAACCTCTCTAAGAGCGAACCCACTGTGGTGTCAAGCTTCTTTTTTGATGAGATCTATGAAGGAGGCTCTTAGTAAAGCTTTCAATGAAAATATGTACCTAGCCTAAGGTAGGGATGGGCAAAATTTTGTAGCCTTTAGAAGACAGCTGGATTGACGCACTTGATTACCTATCAGTAAGAACCTTCATAGACCAATAAATTACAACGTGAGGCTCCGGTAGCAACTTTCTTGGTGGATTGCCTATCTGGCTTTTGGAGTATGTCTTACTCTGGTATTGGACTAGTGGCTCCACAATATACAATATGTCACCCAATAGGGCCATGTTGTCTGATTTAATTAACCCAGAATGTTTAGGCTTGTTAAATCTGTGTTACTGGTAATGGCAAGTGTCATGTAGCTCGGTCCTTAATAATCTTTGTTGTCTTGTTTTTATTGATGTTTATTGCTAGATTTTGGATAGATAAAAATTAAAAGGAGATCCAAGAATCAAAAAACTATTATTATCATTAGGAAACATTGTAAATGTTTGAGTTTTGGGAATTTGACCCCGGCAGCCTTGTCTGGTTTTGCTGCTTATACTCCTTTATTTTGCTGATTGACTTCGGACCTAAGTCATCAAAGTTGAAGTCCCTAACCCCTTTTTAAAATCCTTGAAAAAAAATGCAAGCAAAATAAAATATTAACCAAATGCCAGAAAATTGCCAGACTGGATCCTTTCGGATTGCTTACATGTTTCTCTAGGCACATAGAGTATATAAATCAGTAAATCTTTTTTTAATAAAAACCCCAAAAAGTACCGTTTAGCAATCTAAAATAATACATATTGAAATGATCCTTAGATGTCACAGCCCCCCATTTATATAACCGTTATTACATTACTACGGTAATTTCATTTTACAATAGACTGTAAAATCATTAAAAAAAACAAAATTAAGGAAAAAATATTCAAATTAATTGACAAATGTTTCCAGTTCCCAGAAATTGACAGAATCCAATCCTATAGAATATATACTGGGTTATGGACTATCTATGATATGTTATTATTGCCCCAAGAGCTTTGTATTACATAGCACATATCACATCCACAAAAGACTTGGGTTGGAAGGGTCAAGATAATTTGATTGCAAGAAGGACATTCAGTTGACATCTTGCAACCGGCTTGATTATCTTCACTTCTGTTCTAGAATCCACCATAAAACGGAATATTTAACCCTTTCTGTCACATCTGATTTCTCCCAAGGTTCAGGCTACCCTTAAATTTCCAATTAGAGTTGATCTAGCTACACTTAGCCCTTCTCCTGTGTTTATTTTTAATATTATTTAAGGTTCACCGTGCACATTATGGTTGAAAGATGATCCATGCCTTCCAGTGTACTCTTAAATGAGAAGCAAAGTGGCAGAGAAGGTTGATATGCAGTGCATTATGGGAAAACTGACGGTTATTTATTTATCTTTTTTGGGGTATGAGAACGGAATACTGATTCGTCAGCGCTAAATGTGTTGTTACTTTTAAGGATTCCGAGAGGATTTTTTTTTTGTATTATTTTTTTTTTTTTTATGGTGGCAAGGTTTTGTAAAATTTGTGCACATTCCCTGAGTGCTTAATATGCTCAACACACAAATAAATCATTAAGTGCTTGTACACAGTTTGCTATTAAGAGCAATAAGCCCTTTTCGTTATCTGCACGGGGAGGTAGCACAATTAGAAAAGCTTTAGAGAGCCCTGCTGTCTGTCCATGTTTCAATATACATGGCTTGTTTAATTATAAAAGGGAGGAGGAGAGGTCTCCTGACGCTCTGGAATGATGGAGGACTGACTAGGTTCAGCTACATTAAGGGGTTTATTTGCATTTGGGTCCTCCTGGACGTTGCTGTGGTAAACCTCTGTTTCTGGTCTAATAGATTGTCAAGATTGCATGTTTGTTTAGCAGACACCTAGGTTTCTGCTTCGGATCAATATGGAATGGAGGAGCCACAGAAGACTAGTTATAGGAGATGTGCAACTAGAACAGACCAAAAGCCAGCGTTACATTGGGTAGACATCTGTATGGTACTATTTGATGGCACCCTCCATATGGTCCTCTGTCTTCAATGTACAGTATGTTTAAAAGGGTCATTCTCCCCCAAAAATTTGTTATACTCTATCCACGGGATAGGGAAAAAATTGGAACCATTGGGAACCCCAGCAATCCAGAGGATGGGGTTCTGAAATCAAAGAATGTAGCTCTACAGTACTGAACTGAATGGAGCTGAGGTTCATATGCTCAGCTTCTGCACCATTCATTGTCCATAGGACTGTTGAATGCCAGGCTCAGCTTTTTCCTGTAGTTCCATTAATAATAAATAGAGCCGAACATCGTTACAGAGCCCCATTTTCTAGATCATTGTGGGTCCTTGCATTTTTTTTTAAAATAAAAATTTAAAGTAGAGATGAGAGAATTGACTTGAAGGACTCTGTTCCGTTGCCCAGGTCAGTAATCTGTGACCTATGGATGGGAGGCCAACAAAGTCCCTTACTTGATGTCTTTCCTTAGCTCTTATTGTGATTAGCACTGCTGAGGTTGCTGGTACAGAGGAAGCAGGAATGCTGGAAGGTAAAGAGATTCTCAGAGCTCCCATCCATCGGTCAAAGATTTCTGGCCTAGCGGACTGACCAGCCTTTCTGTTCTGTTCTCTTCATGGTGGAGTGTTTTGTCCAAATTCTCTTCATAGCTGAAGCATCCTGTCCTGTTCTCTTCATGGATGAAGCCATTCTGTCCTGTTCTCTACATAGATGAAGCCATCCTTTCTTGCTTATTTCATGGAGGAAGCCATTCTTTCCTATTCTTTTCATAGATGAAGCCATTCTGTCCTGTTCTCTTCATGGATGGAGCCATCCTGTCCTGTTCTCTTCATGGATGAAGCCATCCTGTCCTGTTCTCTTCATGGATGAAGCCTTTATGTCCTGTTCTCTTCATAGATGAAGCCATCCTTTCCTGTTCTTTTCATGGATGAAGCCATCCTGTCTTGTTCTCTTCATGGATGAAGCCATTCTGTCCTGTTCTCTTCATAGATGAAGCCATTCTGTCCTGTTCTCTTCATGGATGAAGCCATTCTGTCCTGTTCTCTTCATGGATGAAGCCATCCTTTCCTGTTCTCTTCATAGATGAAGCCATTCTGTCCTGTTCTCTTCATAGATGAAGCCATCCTTTCCTGTTCTCTTCATAGATGAAGCCATTCTGTCCTGTTCTCTTCATAGATGAAGCCATCCTTTCCTGTTCTCTTCATAGATGAAGCCATTCTGTCCTGTTCTCTTCATAGATGAAGCCATTCTGTCCTGTTCTCTTCATAGATGAAGCCATTCTGTCCTGTTCTCTTCATAGATGAAGCCATCCTTTCCTGTTCTCTTCATAGATGAAGCCATTCTGTCCTGTTCTCTTCATGGGTGAAGCCATTCTGTCCTGTTCTCTTCATAGATGAAGCAATTCTGTCCTTTTCTCTTCATAGATGAAGCCAGAAGCCATCCTTTCCTGTTCTCTTCATAGATGAAGCCATCCTTTCCTGTTCTCTTCATGGGTGAAGCCATTCTGTCCTGTTCTCTTCATAGATGAATCCATCCTTTCCTGTTCTTTTCATAGGTGAAGCCATTCTTTCCTATTCTCTTCAAAGATGAAGCCATCGTTTCCTATTCTCTTCATGGGTGAAGCCATCCTGTCCTGTTCTCTTCGTGGGTGGAGTCTTCCTGTCCTGTTCTTTTAATGGGTGAAGCCATCCTTTCCTATTCTCTTCATGGGTGAAGCCATCCTGTCCTGTTTTCTTCATAGGTGAAGCCACCCTTTCCTGTTCTCTTCATGTGTGAAGCCATCCTGTCCTGTTCTCTTCAAAGATGAAGCCATCCTTTCCTATTCTCTTTATGGGTGAAGGCTTATTGTCCTGTTCTCTTCATGAGTGAAGCCTTCCTGTGCTGTTCTCTTCATTGGTGGGGGCTTCTTGTCATGGTCTCTTCAAGGGCAGAGCCTTCATGCGCTGTTCTCTTGTAGACTCCTATTTGAAATGTTGTTCGTAACTATGACAATTTTGTCTGATATGAAACTAGACTCTGTGGTCACTGACATGGAAACCTATCCATTCAGTTGCATTTTAGCTTGGGAGAAAGATAAGGAAATTCAATTGCAATTGAATTGAAAAATTTGTGACATCTCAGGAACGATCACCCAACCCTTTCTCCAGGAAATCTCACTTGAAGAGCATTGCACGGCGAATAAGCCTCCTTACCTTGACAAGCCAGAGATGGTTTGTCACTCTCCATAAGGAGAAACGATACCCCTTAGACCCCAGTCTAGAGCCTCTCACCTAGCCAAATCAGTTCTCATGCTTCGCACTGACGAGGGCCAACAGCCCGAAACACCGTGTCTGCGAATTGAGATATTGATTTGGCTTTTATCCTAAGTCATATTGCATGACTCGTTAAAGGGTTGATTGTGACTTGTAGGATCGCTACTTCCAACAGGTGGCGCTATAGAGTTTAAGTCCTCTTTTTCTCTGAAGAGGCAATTTGCATATTGAAGACTTTTGTGACTAGTCCGAATTCAGTATTGATGATCAGAATCACAGAAACTGGAGTCCTCAAATAAAAAATGACATCCACATGAATGGAGGTAATATTGCACCGAATTTTATTATAGCCAACTGTCCTGCATGCTGTGAACTTACAGTATCCCGATGATCCTGGCACCTTTGTACCAATATTAGTAGTTTCAGTATACACAATATATCGTTTTGGTTCTTTTCATAATGTGTGCAATCTTTGCAAAAACTTTTTTTTCCTTGACTGTCATTTCTTCTTAACATAACATGGGCACAAGTGGCAGAGCAATGAAAATCTGTGTGAGCGAGGCTGTACTTACTCCTCACCATAATAGTCCCAATAGACTAGGTTCATACAGGGCCATAACAACAACAGTATTCAGGTCAGATTCATTTTCTACAAAATTCCCACAGATCCATAACAAAAATATTTTAGACCACATGGACACTGCACAGAGTGAGTCTGTGCCCTTTTATCGTAGCACCATGATGTTCTCTCCAAGGGTATGGTGACACCATATTGCAATTTTTTTTATACATTTCCAGAAGGAATATTGGAGGAGCAGAACAATACAGACTTGTATAAGAAATGATGCAGCAACATTTTTATTTCCTGGGGAAAGTATTTGCTAAACAAAGTCATGAGAACTAACAGGAAGGATTACTCAAGGAAAATCTGATTCACTGTATTATTATTTGGGCAGGTATTTGGAAATAGGTGAATTACTTAAGCAGTATTTTAAATGTTCCACCCTAAGAATAACACTGTGTATCAGTTCAAAAGCAATACCCATAATGCCCTACACTAAATATGACACAATGTATCAGTTAAGCACCACCCATGAGGTCCTACACTAATCATAATATAGTGTATCACTTAAAGGGAATCTGTCAGTAGGATCAACTCTCCTAAGCCATCTATATGGGACTATAGGTCATAGAAATTTGAAGAAAATGACACTTTGATATCTGCGATCTGATGTTTTATTCCAAAGTAATCCACATTATAGTTAACATGTAAATGAGCTGTTAAGATCTATGGGCCGGACATAGACCTCACAGAAAATTTGCCTCCAGAGCTTATGTTAAGTGAAAGGGGAGTTACCAGTGTGAGACATGTAATGACTGACAGATTGCTCACCTGATCTACATGTCTCACACTGGTAATACCCTCTTTCGCTTAAAATTAACTCTGGAGGCAGATTCTCAGGGAGATCTGTGACTGGTCCATAGATCTTAATGGCTAATTTACATATTAAGAAAAACGTGAATTTATTGGTAATAAGACATCAGAACGCAGATATCAAAGTCTGATTTTATTCAACTTTCTATGACATACTTGACCATATAAACGGCTTAGGAGGGTCAATCCTAAGGACAGATTCCTACACAACCCCTGAGGCCCCACACTAGGCCTAACACAGTGTAACAGTTAAGTGCTACTCATGAGGCCCCACATTAAATATAACAGAGTATTAGCTCGCACTGGCTTTGAGGCTCAGCATTAGCATAACACAGTGTATCTTTTAATCATCATCCATAAGATATGACTCTAAGTATACAAACTTGGTATCTGCTAGAATGCATCACCCATGAGGCCCTCACGCTAAATATTGCACAATATATCAGTTAGTCACCTCTCATAAGGCCCCTACACTAATCATAGCACAGTGTATCAGTTAAGCATCGACCATGAGGCCCCAATACTAATCATAGCACAATATATCAGTTAAGCACTTCCCATGAGGCCCCCTCACTAATCATAGCCGTGTATCAGTTAAGCACATCCCATGAGGCCCCCTCACTAATCATAGCAGTGTAAAAGTTAAGCACATCTTATGAGGCCCCAACTCTAATCTCATAGCACAGTGTATCAGTTAAGCACTGACCATGAGGCCCCAATACTAATCATAGCCCAGTGTATCAGTTAAGCACCGACCATGAGGCCCCAACACTAATCATAGTACAGTGTATCAATTAAGCACAGCCCATGAGACCCCAATACTAATCATAGCACAGTGTATCAGTTAAGCACTGACCATGAGGCCCCAACACTAATCATAGCACAGTGTATCAATTAAGCACAGCCCATGAAACCCCAACAGTAATCATAGCACAGTGTATCAATTAAGCACATCCCATGAGGCCCTCACACTAATCATAGCAGAGTATCAGTTAAGCATCTCCTATGGAGCCCCAACTCTAATCTCATAGCACAGTGTATCAGTTAAGCACCGATGTTGAGGCGCCAATACTAATCATAGCACAGTGTATAAATTAAAGGGAACCTGTCACCCCAAAAATCAAAGGTGAGCTATGCCCACCAGCATCAGGGGCTTATCTACAGCATTCTGTAATGCTGTAGATAAGCCCCCGATGTATCCTAAAAGATGAGAAAAAGAGGTTAGATTATACTCACCTGGACCGCATTATGCCACGGTGTAATGCACTCCGTTAACGCTGCTATTAACCCTGTGTGACCAACTTTTTACTATTGATGCTGCCTATGCAGCATCAATAGTAAAAAATCTAATATTAAAAATAATAAAAACAAAAAACATATATACAGCATGGGCTGTGTTATATACTGCGTGGGCTGTGCTATATATTACGTGGGCTGTGTTATATACTGCGTGACTGCTATATACTACGTGGGCAGTGTTATATACTACGTGTGCAGTCTTATATACTGCGTGGGCTGTGTTATATACTGCGTGGCCACTGTTATATACTGCATGGCCACTGTTATATACTGCGTGGCCTGTGTTATATACTGCATGGGCTGTGTTATATACTGTGTGCCCTGTGTTATATACTGCGTGGGCTGTGTTATATACTGCGTGACTGTGTTAAATACTGCGTGCCCTGTGTTATATACTGCGTGGGCTGTGTTATATACTGCGTGGCTGTGTTATATATTGTGTGGCCTGTGTTATATACTGCATGGGCTGTGCTATATATTACGTGGGCTGTGTTATATATTGCGTGGGCTGTGTTATATACTGCGTGTGCTGTGTAATATACTGCGTGGGCTGTGTTTTATACTGCGTGGGCTGTGTTTTATACTGCGTGAGCTGTGTTTTATACTGCATGGGCTGTGTTATACACTGCATGGGCTGTGCTATGTATTACGTGGGCTGTGTTATATACTGCGTGGGTTGTGTTACATACTGCGTGGCCTGTGCTATATACTGCGTGGCCTGTGCTATACATTACGTGGGCTGTGTTATGTACTACGTGGCTGTGTTATATACTGCATGGCTCCTATATACTACGTGGCTCCTATATACTACGGGGCTTCTATATACTACATGGCTGCTATATACCACGTGGCTGTGCTATATACTATGTGGCTGCTATATACTATGTGGCTGCTACATACTATGTGGCTGCTATATACTACGTGGCTGTGCTATATACTTTGTGACTGTGCTATATACTACGTGGCTCTGTTATATACTACGTGGCTGTGCTATATACTATGTGGCTGCTATATACTATGTGGCTGTGCTATATACCTCGTGGCTGTGCTATATACTACATACTACGTAGCTGTGCTATATACTATGTGGCTGTGTTATATACTGCGTGGCTGTACTATATCCTGCACCCCGAACCCCCGACATCCAGCTCCCCGAACCCCCGACATTCTGCGACCAATCAGCGACAGACGCAGTCCAGCCGCAAATTGACGCGGGATTTAAACCACGCTTCGCTGATTGGTCGCGCCCGGCTTCGACCAATCAGCGATATTGGCACGGGATTTAAACACCGCTTCAGTGATTGGTAGCTCACGGCCAGCCGCGACCAATCAGCGATATTAGCGCTGTATTTAAACACTGCTTCGGTCATTGGTCGTGCTCGGCCAGCCGCGACCAATCAGCAATATTGGCGCGGGATTTAAACACCGCTTCAGTGATTGGTAGCTTACGGCCGGCCGCGACCAATCAGCGATATTGGCGTGGTATTTAAACACCGCTTCGGTCATTGGTCGTGCCCGGCCGCCCGCGACCAATCAGCCACAGGTGCAGCCTGGCCGCAAATTGGCACCAGATTTGAACCACGCTTCGCTGATCGGCCAGCCGGGCTCGACCAATCAGCGATATTGGCGCGGAATTTAACCCCAACTCACAGCGCGACATACATACATACATAGATATTCTACAATACCCGATGCGTTAGAATCGGGCCACCATCTAGTCCAATATATTTACTTTCTTCTATATATCAGGTATCATTAAGGGTTAAATACATTTTCAGAAATTAGAAAAAAAAGTTAAGAGAGAGAGTGATATAATTTATTGACCCAAATAAATATGTGCAGCGACATGATCAGTTAATAATTTATCATAACGTAATCTGTTATATCACATCGATAGGAGGGGTGATCTCAGGATATAAAAAAATTCCGCTGTGGCCTCATTAAGGATTCTGTTTGTAGCATCTGATGACTTATCTGAATAACATCATCCAGACCCTTGTATTACACCACATCTAGGCTCCAATAATCACGTTATTACAAGAGATACGTAAAGTTTTAACAATCTGGTAAGATTTAATCAATTATTCCAGCAGCGGTATTTTATTACAGAGGTTGTAAATCACCAGCGCTATCTATACTAAAGGGGGAGCTTTGCATATTATAGGAAAAGCAATCCATTCTGCTAAATTATCTGTAAGTCAGTATTGGCTGCGGTTGATTTTATGGCCGGTGGAGGTTTCCATATTAAATACAGTATTTTACAACCTCCTGGCAGAGGATTACTCCAAAGAAGGTTTTGGAAATGTAACAGTTGTAATGAAAACATGTCAGTCTTTTTTTTTTTTCTCTTGGAGAAGCCGCAGAATCCAAAGCCGGACATGTCGGAGGCTGGAAATAAAAGGGGAAGACTAGAAAGAAATGACTGGATAATAACTATTTATTTAGTTTCCATTCTTATTTTAAACATGTCATGAGTTGGATGGACAGTGCCGATATTGGTTATAGGGAGTGCCAAACTGTGCAGTCACCTAGGGCTCCTGTTTTCTGGGGCTCTCCCAACCCTATTCCATCAGGAACTCTAGATCAAAATAACCCAGAATGGGTAATGCATTTTTTGAATTATGTGGTAACTATATGGCAGTTTTATGTAGTATCTTAAAGGAGGTCTGACTACCGCACCTTAATTGGGCACTATTTGGTGGTATTATGTGTGCGGTATATGGCAGGGTTATATTGTTACTATACACAAGTAGTGCGGTATTTTTGAACACTATTTGGTGTTATATTGACTGTTCACATTTCGAGATTATTTTGTCACTATATGGAAGTACTATGGCATTATTGGACACTATTTGGCAGCATTATGTAAAGAGTTTATGTTAAACTGACAATATACACAATTATTATGGTATTGTTTGAACACCCTTTAGCTGCATTATGTGGGCTATATATGACAGGTTTATATTATAGTATTATTTGGACACTAGTTGATGGTTATATATAAGCTGTATATTGTAGGATTATATTGTTATAATATGGCATTTTTGGACACTATGTGGGCGGTATATAACACGTTGACATCACTGTACACAAGAATTAAGGTATTATTTGGTCACAATTTGGTAGTATTATGTGGGCTGTATATGGCAGAATTTCTGTACATTGTCACTATACACATGTATTATGGCATTACTTGGGCTCTACTTGGTGGCATTACGTGGAAAATATATGGCACAGTTATATTGTCACTATATGCACGTATTATGAAAGTATTATGGCAATATCGTATATGGACACTATTTATTGGTATTTTTTGGGCTATACACAGCAGGAATACATTGTATAAGTATTATGGCATTATTTGGACTCTGGGTGGTATACAGTATGTCACTATAAATAAGCTTTATGGTATTATTTTTTACACTTTTTTACACTATATTATAGCATTATGTAGGTTGCATAAGGCAGGATTCTATTGTCACTCTACACTGGTATAATGGTATTACGTTTTTGCACTTTTTGGCGGTATTATGTGGTTTATATTTCTGTTTCTTTTGGCTGTAATGTTAAGAAAATTACATCAACAAGTCACACAGGTAAAAACATATGCTGCGGAATGCTGAGGACTCCACTTCCTATATAAGCAAATATTTTTTTTTTTATATAAAACATGCCTTATGCAATAACTTATCTCCATGGTGCTTCCTTATCATTTAACCAATAGTGCCCAGAAACTATATGGCCTTGTAAGAAAATAAGAAAGTGCCGAACACCACTGGTGGACACAAACAGAAAAGGTCCAGTGTGCAAGAACATATACAGTATGGGCCCTTGCAGCCAATAGACCATCATAATGCACAATTCCGCCTGTTATAGAGGTGGTGATGGCCCTTTTATTTCCTGGGACCCTCTCCGGTGGTACAGGCTGCACCAATGATATGTCCGCCCCTGCCTACAACCTATGGTCACTCCCCCACAGAGCGCCCATATAATGCGGGCAGACAGCTGCCTTAATAACCTGGCCTATTGAATAAGGAAGGACTATGGCGGCGTTCTGCGCAGCTACCTTTTACTTAGCTTTGCGAAGCTAATATGGGATTTATACTCTTTACATAAAAATCTGGCACAGCACATGGATTGTTTGATTGCTGGAAGAAGTGATTGCTGAGGGGGCGACTGCTCAAGACTTAAACACTTCTTCATTTTAATTCTGCTGTTAGATTATGACTAATACGAAATCATATTGTTATTTTCTCTACAATACTCATCTTCTATGATCCCAGAGCTGAATTACCACATGGGAACAGATATGTAATATATATGGCAACAGGTCCAGCGAAGACAACGTCACACAGATATACACAATATGGAGGAAAGTAAACGGCCACGTGTATTTATTATTTAATGCAGGGTTTCCTTCGGTGCAATTTCTCCCAGTATATAACCTCCGGCCCCTCGCTCCACAGTGTATAACATCTCGACCCTCCCCCCTGTGTAACCTCCAGCCCCTCGCCCCCAGTGTATAACATCTCGGCCCTCCCCCCAGTGTATAACCTCCAGCCCCTCACCCCCAGTGTATAACCTCCGGCCCCTCGCTCCCCAGTGTATAACATCTCGGCCCTCCCCCCAGTGTATAACCTCCAGCCCCTCACCCCCAGTGTATAACCTCCGGCCCCTCGCTCCCCAGTGTATAACATCTCGGCCCTCCCCCCAGTGTATAACCTCCAGCCCCTCACCCCCAGTGTATAACCTCCGGCCCCTCGCTCCCCAGTGTATAACATCTCGGCCCTCCCCCCAGTGTATAACCTCCAGCCCCTCACCCCCAGTGTATAACCTCCGGCCCCTCGCTCCCCAGTGTATAACATCTCGGCCCTCCCCCCAGTGTATAACCTCCAGCCCCTCACCCCCAGTGTATAACCTCCGGCCCCTCGCACCTGGTGTATAACATCTGTGCCCTCCGCACTGTATGTAACTTCCGGCCTCTCGCCCTCCAGTGGATAACCTCCGGCCCCTCGCTCCCCAGTGTATAACCTCCAGCCCCTCGCGCCCCAGTGTATAGCCTCCAGCCTTTCCACCCAGTGTATAACCCCCAGCACCTCACTCCCCAGTGTACAAACTCCGGCCCCTCGCTCCCCAGTGTATAACATACGGCCCTCACCCCCGGTGTATAGCATCTGTCCGCTCGTTCCCCAGTGTATAACATTTGGCCTACTCACCCCTGGCGTATAACAACCGGCCTCCTCGCCCCCAGTGTATGACATCCGGCCTCCTCGCCCCCAGTGTATAACATCCGGTCTCCTCACCCCTGGTGTATAACATCCAGCCTCTTCGCCCTAGGTGTATAACATCTGGCCTCCTCACCCCCAGTGTATAACATCCAGCCTCCTCACCACCGGAGTATAACATCCGGCCTCCTCGCCCCCAGTGTATAACATCCAGCCTCCTCACCACCGGAGTATAACATCCGGCCTCCTCGCCCCCAGTGTATAACATCCAGCCTCCTCACCACCGGTGTATAACATCCAGCCTCCTCACCACCGGTGTATAACATCCGGCCTCCTCGCCCCCAGTGTATAACATCCAGCCTCCTCACCACCGGTGTATAACATCCAGCCTCCTCACCACCGGTGTATAACATCCGGCCTCCTCGCCCCCAGTGTATAACATCCAGCCTCCTCACCACCGGTGTATAACATCAGGCCTCCTCACCACCGGTGTATAACATCCAGCCTCCTCGCCCTCAATGTATAACATCCGGCCTCCTCACCCCCAGTGTATAACATCCAGCCTCCTCTCCCCGGTGTATAACATCCGGCCTCCTCGCCCCCAGTGTATAACATCTGGCCTTCTCACCCCCGGTGTATAACATCCAGCCTCCTCGCCCCGGTGTATAACATCCAGCCTCCTCGCCCCTGGTGTATAACATCTGGCATCCTCGCCCCCGGTGTATAACATACGGCCTCCTCACCCCCAGTGTATAACATCCGGCCTCCTCGCCCCAGTATATAACATCCGGCCTCCTCACCCCGGTGTATAACATCCGGCCTCCTCACCCCCATTGTATAACATCCGGCCTCCTCACCCCCAGTGTATAACATCCGGCCTCCTCATTCCTGGTGTATAACATCCGGCCTCCTCACCCCCGGTGTATAACATCCGGCCTCCTCACCCCTGGTGTATAACATCCAGCCTCTTCCCTCCAGGTGTATAACAGCCGGCCTCCTCACCCCCGGTGTATAACATCCAGCCTCCTCACCCCCGTTGTATAACATCCGGCCTCCTCATCCCTGGTGTATAACATCCAGCCTCTTCCCTCCAGGTGTATAACAGCCGGCCTCCTCACCCCCGGTGTATAACATCCAGCCTCCTCACCCCCGTTGTATAACATCCAGCCTCCTCATCCCTGGTGTATAACATCCGGCCTCCTCACCCCCGGTGTATAACAGCCGGCCTCCTCACCCCCGGTGTATAAGATCCGGCCTCCTCACCCCCGGTGTATAACAGCCGGCCTCCTCACCCCCGGTGTATAACATCCGGCCTCCTCACCCCCGGTGTATAACATCCGGCCTCCTCATCCCTGGTGTATAACATCCGGCCTCCTCACCCCCGGTGTATAACATCCAGCCTCCTCACCCCCGTTGTATAACATCCGGCCTCCTCATCCCTGGTGTATAACATCCGGCCTCCTCACCCCCGGTGTATAACAGCCGGCCTCCTCACCCCCGGTGTATAACATCCGGCCTCCTCACCCCCGGTGTATAACAGCCGGCCTCCTCACCCCCGGTGTATAACATCCGGCCTCCTCACCCCCGGTGTATAACATCCGGCCTCCTCATCCCTGGTGTATAACATCCGGCCTCCTCACCCCCGGTGTATAACATCCGGCCTCCTCATCCCTGGTGTATAACATCCGGCCTCCTCATCCCTGGTGTATAACATCCAGCCTCTTCCCTCCAGGTGTATAACAGCCGGCCTTCTCGCTCCCCGGTATATAAAATCTGGCCTCCTCAATCCCTGTGTATAACATCCGGCCACCTCACCCCTGGTGTACAACCTATGGCCCCCCACTATGCTATCTGCCTTCACTAACGTGTGATCAAACGCGCCGGTGGGGCAGAGCTCACTGATACCAGTGCGGTTCTGTAATAGGAGCCACCAGGGTAACAAGTCCGATCATGATATTTCTTCCACTTAAATTTTCCCCCATAACCTGTGAGTCATATAATTGAGAAGTGGAAGTAACTGCAGTAACTCAGCCATGAAGTGGAGACCTTGTAACGTTACAGAGCGGGGGGCCGAGTGCAGAGGAGCAGAGGGCAGAAAAGTCACCACCGCTCTGCTGACTCCATAACTGCAGAGTCCAGACCTCCTCTGGTATCAGCACAAACACTGCGCCCCCGCCGCTATGAGCTTCATGGCTGAGCAGCTTCATGCAGCCGTTGGATGGAGTGGTGTTAAGCCGCCACCACTGGACTCTGGAGGAGAAGTGTTCTGTGCAGTGACGGATCATGATTCTCTATCTGAGTCTGAAGGAGGAGTCTGGGTTTGGTGATTCCACGAGGTTGTTGCCCGCCTGACTGGATTGTGCCCCCTGTGCAGGAGAAATAATGCTATGGGGGGGTGTTTCAGTGATCGGCCTCAGGCCCTTTGTTCCAGTGAAAGGAAATCTTAATGCTTCCGCACAAGACATGATTATGGGAGTTTGGTGGAAGAACATGACCGGCCACACAGAGTCACGAGCATAGCTCCATACAGCACCTATTGTCATGACTCTGGACAGGATGGTTCTGCCTCCATCCTGGTCATGTCAGGGTTAATTTTAGTTCGCCTCTCCTTGGTTCTGGGGCGGCTATTTAGTGTTGGCAGTTCCTGGCAGTTCCTAAATTTGGTGACAGTGATACTTCCGTATACTCGGTTTGTGGTTGCTGACCCAGGTTACTTGTCTGTATACGTTGTGCCTCTGTGCTTGTGTGCTTTGCTGTGTATGACCCGGGTTGTCCCCTGACTAAAATTAACCCTGACCTGACCAGGATGGAGGCGGAACCATCATGTCCAGAGTCAGGACACCTATAACTGCGATTGTGAGCCCGGCCTTTCCGCAACATAAATGTGTCCCTGCAATGTACTGTGTAATGGCCGTGTCTGACTGTGCAGGAACATGGTCTGGTCATACCACATCTCCTGAGCAGGGGAGTAAGCAAAAGAGTATACAGACATTACAGCTTGGGGATCACAGCTGATGCTTTTCATGAGATAAATCATTTCCCTGAGTGTTTTTAAACAATATTTTACATCAAAGAAAGAATCATTTGCGATCCCGTGCTGTAATGTCTGTATACTTTTTTCTCCCCCCTGCTCTGGAGCTGTGGTATGATCCGAGCATGTTCCTGTATGGTCAGACACACGACCATTATACAGTACACAGCAGGGGCACATTTATAGGATTATCTCAGCACAGGAACATTTTATTTAATCAAATCCAATTGTAGAACTTATTATTATTCCAAGATCTATTGATTAAAATGAACTTTTGTTCTTGGGAAAATCCCTTTAATTCTTGCTGGCCAGGAACCACAACATATTGACACTTGGCTATGTGTGTCACTTCCATAGTCTTTGAATGGAGCAGCACCAGCTATTCTAGGGCTTGCTGGTTTCCCAGTGGTGCCTTCCTCATCACACAATTCTTACAATACTGTAGATAGAGGATAAATATTTTCATGACATCACATCAGGATCTGCTCTCCCTCCTGATGTGTCTGTTTTAGCAAATACTTGTATTATTCATGAAATAATTCTGGAGCATCTTTTCTTACATCTCCTTGTTGTACCATTCTTCTGATATTCTTCCAAGAAATGCATTAATAAATTGACAACTGGGTGTTACCAGTTGGAGGCGTGTCTCTTCACAGTCTGGCATTGTCCAATCAGAGTTGCCATTGTCAGGCTGTGCAAGGACTCGCCTCTTTTACAAAGGGAATGGTAACACCAACGCTTAGTCCATACTCCTACTTGACTTTTCACCCTATTCCCTTTTTCAGTGATATCTTTTATCAGCATTTGCAAAAAATGAAATAAATAATGAATCAGTGCAGTTTTTCAAGTTTTAAAAGGAATCTCTCAAAATAAAATATCCACCTATTTTTTCCCTTTTAAATTCCTGACTGAGCTTCAGTCCTCCTGAGCAATCACTAGGATGTCAGCATTGACACACTGCACTGGGTCACAAGCACTGCAGCCAATCACCGCCCCTATAGCCAATCACAGTTTGTGCTGCAGAAGCAGAGGAATTAAAGGGGATGTGCAGGAGTAGAAGAACATTTCTATTCTCTTTCAAACACAGCACCCCATCTGTCGATTGGTCGCATCTGGTATTGTAGCACAACTGAAATTGAATGAAGAAGGATGAATAAGGCTATGTATCATTAGAAAATGAGCTATTGTTTGAGAGGGGGTTTGTCATGATCTGTGTAAAAAAAATCATACCGGTCAATAGGCTTTATTTAAGGCTTATATTGTGAATGGTGGATCCTGTGTTATCTACTGTATATAGAGGTGTTATCAGTCATTGTACAGGAGGAGGAGGTGAGCTGTGACATCACCTGCTGTGAATGGTGGGTGCTGTGTTATCTACTGTATATAGAGGTGTTATCAGTCATTGTACAGGAGGAGGAGGTGAGCTGTGACATCACCTATTGTGAATGGTGGATCCTGTGTTATCTACTGTATACAGAGGTGTTATCAGTCATTGTACAGGAGGGGGAGGAGAGCTGTGACATCATCTATTGTGAATGGTGGATCCTGTGTTATCTACTGTATATAGAGGTGTTATCAGTCATTGTACAGGAGGAGGAGGTGAGCTGTGACATCACCTATTGTGAATGGTGGATCCTGTGTTATCTACTGTATATAGAGGTGTTATTAGTCATTGTACAGGAGGAGGTGAGCTGCGACATCAACTATTGTGAATGGTGGATCCTGTGTTACCTACTGTATATAGAGGTGTTATCAGTCATTATACAGGAGGAGGAGGTGAGCTGTGACATCACCTATTGTGAATGGTGGATCCTGTGTTATCTACTGTATATAGAGGTGTTATCAGTCATTGTACAGGAGGAGAAGGTGAGCTGTGACATCACCTATTGTGACTGCTGGATTCTGCGTTATCTACTGTATATAGAGGTGTTATCAGTCATTGTAGAGGAGGAGGAGGTGAGCTGTGACATCATCTATTGTGAATTGTGGATGCTGTGTTATCTACTGTATATACAGGTGTTATCAGTCATTGTACAGGAGGAGGAGGAGGTGTGCTGTGACATCACCTATTGTGAATGGTGGATCCTGTGTTATCTACTGTATATAGAGGTGTTATCAGTCATTGTACAGGAGGAAGAGGTGAGCTGTGACATCATCTATTGTGAATGATGGATCCTGTGTTATTTACTGTATATAGAGGTGTTATCAGTCATTGTACAGGAGGATGGAGGTGAGCTGTGATATCACCTATTGTGAATGGTGGATCCTGTGTTATCTACCATATATAGAGGTGTTATCAGTCATTGTACAGGAGGAGGTGAGCTGTGACATCACCTATTGTGAATGGTGGATCCTGTGTTACCTACTGTATATAGAGGTGTTATCAGTCATTGTACAAGAGGATGGAGGTGAGCTGTGATATCACCTATTGTGAATGGTGGATCCTGTGTTATCTACCATATATAGAGGTGTTATCAGTCATTGTACAGGAGGAGGTGAGCTGTGACATCACCTATTGTGAATGGTGGATCCTGTGTTACCTACTGTATATAGAGGTGTTATCAGTCATTGCACAGGAGGAGGAGGTGAGCTGTGACATTACATATTGTGAATGGTGGATCCTGTGTTACCTACTGTATATAGAGGTGTTATCAGTCATTGTACAGGAGGAGGTGAGCTGTGACATCCCCTATTGTGTATATTGGATCTTGTGTTATCTACTGTACATTGAAGGAGCCATAAAAATATAAGCAGAGCACAGCGGCCGGCGCTGACAGTCAGTGCGGGAAGCTGACGCCGGGGGATGTGACAGACATCGGAATGTGAGTATGTACTGTTTTTTTTTTTTTACTTTTACAATGGTAACCAGGGTAAATATCGGGTTACTAAGTGCGGCCCTGCGCTTAGTAACCCGATATTTACCCTGGTTACAAGTGAACACATCGCTGGATCGGCGTCACACACGCCGATCCAGCGATGACAGCGGGTGATCAGCGACCAAAAAAAGGTCCTGATCATTCCCCAGCGACCAACGATCTCCCAGCAGGGGCCTGATCGTTGGTCGCTGTCACACATAACGAGATCGTTAGCGGGATCGTTGCTACGTCACAAAAAGCGTGACGTTGCAACGATATCGTTAACGAAATCGTTATGTGTGAAGGTACCTTTGGTCTTCACTGTAATCTAGTCTGTGATGATAATGAAACTGAACCGTCTTCTCTAAAGATATAGTATAAGGCCTAGAGGTGAGTTTAAAAATTAATGACGAGATTTCTGTGTTTTGTGGTTTCATATACATGTACTGTAGATAATAATACAGAAAATTGAAAAAAAAAATTGTCAAACAATAAAAAAACGAACAAACCTAATACAAAACCTTGATGTAAAGAACAGGTCATTCTCTGACAACACTTTTCCTTTTAAACCTCTTTATTGTTAGGAAACACATGCCGTAGATTCCATTTAACCATGTTCATAAGAAGAAGAAAAACAAAACCACAATCCGGGGAGTGCGGCTGTGTCTGATGGAATTGATAATGTCAGTTTTTCGCAGTGATGTAGTGTGATGTCAGCTCGTCATGAAAACTGTCGCTCGGGTGCTAATGTTTCTCTCTCTTCTGTATCTCCAGTCTCGGCAGACACCCGAGGGCGAGTTTCTCCCTCTCGATCAACTTGAACTAGATGTAGGATTTAGCACCGGGGCGGATCAGCTTTTCCTGGTTTCCCCTCTCACGATCTGCCATGTGATTGACGCCAAAAGCCCCTTCTACGACCTCTCTCAGCGGTCCATGCAAACGGAGCAGTTCGAGATAGTCGTCATCCTGGAGGGTATCGTGGAAACTACCGGTAAGTCGTCTTTTACTCTTCTTCCTACTAAACAGATACGGTATATTCTGCACGCGATAGCAAATCCTATCATAGCTATAGATTTTTTTTTGTAATCTGTTTCTTTGCGGCATTGTTGCAATTTCAGTGGTATCAGAATATTTTTTCCGCTAGTTGAACTTCATAGTCTTGTCCATAGGGAGCAGCGTTACAGGTTAAGGAACCTTGTCCGTAGGAGGAGACAATGACAAAGAAAAAAAAGCTTCTTCCTAAAAAAAAAAAAAAAAAAAAAAAAGTTAAAAAATGATGAAAACTTAAAAAAAAAAGATGAAAAAAAAAAATCAGTATTCGGAACTAAAGAATGATGGGAATTAAATGTTAAAAAAAAAACTTTAAATTACAGGACTGAAATTGTGATTTAAGAATTTGATAATAATGGAAAATGAGTGTAAAATGATGCGTCCATTATGATCGTTAGTGTGATGTGAGTGGAGGCTGTTGCACCACTATGGCCGTACGTTTGGGGGGGACTTAAAGCCAAGGATAGCGGTTTCTGGTATTGGAAGTGACTCTAGCCGGACTTATAATTCTTGGTATTTACTGCCATAATTGTTCGTCGTGCGATCCGGCTGGCTTGGTGACGATAGTTACAGGATCCCTGGGATATTTGTATAAAATCCGGCTTTTATTTCATCTGTTTGCCAATTTCATGGCTCTAGATGCTCTCGGTAATGACTGTTATGTGCATTTTCTCTCCATTGTTATGTATTGCCTATTTATTTATTACATATTTGATTCTTATTAACAAGAAACAACTTATGACATCTTTCTGCTCATTTATTTGTGTTTTTTTTTCTTATTAACAAGTTAAGATACAGAATAAATGTGATCGGAAAGATTTTCCCATCAAAATTATCCACAGGACATGTTGTGTGCGCCTGATGCCATTACTGACCCCATAAGGTTCCTTGACCCTGGCGGACCTAGAGTCTATAGCTGCAGATTGCCCTGGCTTGTGTCATTGCAGGGTTTCCTACTATATACCTGCTGCCAAAAATAGTGATTGCACGACGCTGATGGTGCTCATAAGGCTGCGGCCGGGGGGAGAGCTCCCCTCTGTTCACTTTCTGACTCCTCTTTACTGAACAGTAAAAATTAGTATATGCGACATAAGGGCGAAATAATACTGTAGATGCGGAGAATACGTTCTATAGTAAATAGATCGGGTAATGGACTGTGCACTAATATCAAGATATGACTATCTATTATCTATCTATCAATCTATCTATGAATCTATCTATCTATCAATCTATCATCTATCTATCTATTATCTATCTATCTATTATCTCTCTATCAATCAATCTATCTATTATCTATCTATCTATCAATCTATCTATCTATCTATCTATCTATCTACCAATCTATTATCTATCTATCATCTATCTGTCTATTATCTATCATCTATATATCCATCTATCTATCTATCTATCTATCTATCTATTATCTGTCTATCATCTATCTATTATCTATCTATCTATCTATCTATCTATCTATTATCTATCTATCTATCCCATATCTATCTATCTATTATCTATCTATCTATCTATCTATCTAGATTCAAGATTCAAAGAAGCTTTATTGGCAGGACCAAATACACATCAGTTTTGCCAAAGCAAGTGTATAGAGGCAATAGGGATAGGGACTGAGGGGATGTTGGGTAGGAGCTGTGGGGGGAGGTGGATGGGGCAGATCCAGGGTGGGGGCTATAGTCCATGGCATAGGGGAGATGGATGGGGCAGATCCATTGTGGGGGCTATAGTCCATGGCATAGGGGAGGTGGATGGGGCAGATCCATTGTGGGGGCTATAGTCCATGGCATAGGGGAGGTGGATGGGGCAGGTCCATTGTGGGGGCTATAGTCCATGGCATAGGGGAGGTGGATGGGGCAGGTCCAGGTTGGGGGCTATAGTCCATGGCATCATAGTTCTCTTTCTCGTAGTCTATGACATTCGCTCACATACCGCGCTGCTATCTCCACCGCTCTCTCTTCTTCTCCCAGCAAGATATATGTTTTCTCTTCCTCCTTCATGGTGATGAAGTCTGGGAAGAGATGTGAGAGTCTCCTGAAGTGAGTGTCCCTCACTGCTGAGTATTTGGAGCAGTGTAGCAGGAAGTGGGTTTCGTCCTCTATGGCCTCCTGATCACAGTGTTGGCACAGTCTTTCCTCCCTGGGCTTGTAGCTCTGCCTGTGTCGGCCACATTCGATGGCCAGACTGTGGGCGCTGAGTCTATATCGGCTCAGGATCTGGCGGTCTCTGGGGTCCGGGAGTTTCTCCAGATAGGGGGCCAGTCTGTAGTCTCTCTGTAGGCTCCGGTACATGGTCAGTTTCTGTGAGCTGATGATATCATTCTTCCAGTCACTGACATACCTCTCCTGGCCTTGTCTCCTAGGGCCTTGCCTGGCCCTATCTATCTATCTATCTATCTATCTATCTATCTATCTATCTATCTATCTATCTATCTATCTATCTATCTATCTATCTATCTATCTAAAAAATGGAACAGCACATGCAATCAAGTGGGTGCAAACTTTCCTAAGTTTGTGATAATTATCTGTAGTTTAGACGTCCATTTCCGTGTTTTCTTGGCAGGACTGACCTTTTATATCTTAATTAGACTCAGAATTTCTTCTGTGAAACATAAATAATTGTCTTTGCTGAATAGTGTGGCAGAGAATGGAAGACTGATCATCTTTTCTGCAATATTTATTGTTTATACCCCTGTGAGCCCTCGCGGGCAGGGTCCTCCCTCCTTATGTACCTGTGTGCCTTGTTTTTTGCTCATGTTTAGTTGTATTTGTCTATATTTGCTGCTTTTCCGCATGTAAAGTGCCATGGAATAAATGGCGCTATAAAAATGTACAATAATAATAATAATAATAATAATTTATCTATCTATACCAATTTCCCACCATCTATCCCTCTTTTTATCTATTATCTATCAATTATCTATTTATCATCCATCTATTCTATCATCTATCTTTTATCTATCTATCATCTATCTGCTATCTATTATTATCTATCTATTCATCTATCTATCTATATGTCCGTCATCCTGTCATATGCTCAATATCTGTGATTCTCCGTTCTGTTTGGTCTCCGGTATCTATTCGGTTAACCCTTCTTACACACCCAGCTTGGCACGTCCCGGCACCAGTCATGCTGTAATAAACAATGGCTAATTACTGTTATGTAGCAAGGCTAGAGTGATTTAGTTGTTTTTTGCATTTCAGCGCATCTTGCTCATCCCATCTGTTTTGAATTTAATTCCTCAGGAATAGTTCGACCGTTTGATAACTCTGGATGAAGATTTTCATTTACATATTTTCATCTTTCATCAGAACAGAGTGGAGCAGAGCAGAACACCTGTCCGGGGCTGGAGACTTGAATATTGTATTCGGCTACAAGCCTCAATCAGGTTTCTTGGCGATATCCGCAGTTCTAGGGTTTCCCCACAGTTACCGATGTCAGTTCCTCCTCAGCAATAGACTAGAACAAGTCACTGGTCCTGATATTAGTAGCAGTGAATTACTATGGAGCAAATGACAAAAGCTGAAATGTGTCAGATGGGAAGAGACCAGTATTATAGATGGTGGGCGGGTGGGGGGACCAGGAGCTTCAACTTATGCCTCTGGGGGCTCATACGTTATTCTTACATTTCACCTTAAAAAATAAAATAAAAAAGTTCAGATATTCCCAACTTCTTGATGAAGCTGCACATCATGGTGAGGTGATAGTTCCCGCATACTAACGTCCTGACCTGGCAGGTGCTGTCAGTGATCCTGAGTGAGTTAAGGTACCGTCACACATAGCGACGCTGCAGCGATACCGACAACGATCCGGATCGCTGCAGCGTCGCTGTTTGGTCGCTGGAGAGCTGTCACACAGACAGCTCTCCAGCGACCAACGATCCCGAGGTCCCCGGTAACCAGGGTAAACATCGGGTAACTAAGCGCAGGGCCGCGCTTAGTAACCCGATGTTTACCCTGGTTACCATCCTAAAAAGTAAAAAAACAAACGCTACATACTTACCTACCGCTGTCTGTCCTCGGCGCTCTGCTTCTCTGGTCTGGCTGTGAGCGCCGGGCAGCCAGAAAGCAGAGCGGTGACGTCACCGCTGTGCTTTCCAGCTGACCGACGCTCACAGCCAGAGCAGGAGGAGAGCAGAGCACAGCGCTGGAGGACAGACAGCGGTAGGTAAGTATGTAGTGTTTGTTTTTTTACTTTTAGGATGGTAACCAGGGTAAACATCGGGTTACTAAGCGCGGCCCTGCGCTTAGTTACCCGATGTTTACCCTGGTTACCAGCAAAGACATCGCTGAATCGGTGTCACACACGCCGATTCAGCGATGTCTGCGGGGAGTCCAGCGACGAAATAAAGTTCTGGACTTTCTTCCCCGACCAGCGATCTCCCAGCAGGGGCCTGATCGCTGCTGCCTGTCACACTGGACGATATCGCTAGCGAGGACGCTGCAACGTCACGGATCGCTAGCGATATCGTCTAGTGTGACAGTACCTTAAGAGTAAAAATGAAATAAAATATGATAAAACAAGTTTAAAAATAGATAGCAAGGAGGGCGGCATCATAAGAAGAAGGCAGGCACTGAACCAAGACCAGCGGCGCCCATCGGACCGGACCGCCCGCAGGTGAGTATAATAAAAGTTATCTTTCTTCTCTTACAGGTCGGGTTGGGGGCTGATAGACAGCATTATAGAATGCTGTATATCAGCCCTGAAGAGTGCTGGCCATATCTCTTATCGGCCAAACCTGATGACAGTTTCACTTTAGTGTCCCATGGAGGTCTGGATTTGGAATGATGCTCGAAATCAAAGTGGAAAATCAAATAACAGGGTGATCTAACTTCAGTGGAAATGCCTAAAGACAAGGAAATGATGCTCAGTAGTGTGTGTGGCCTCCACAAGCCTGTATGACCTCCCTACAATGCCTGGGGATGATGTTGATGATGCGGCAAAACATAGTAACATAGTAACATAGTTATTAAGGTTGAAGGAAGACTTTAAGTCCATCTAGTTCAACCCATAGCCTAACCTAACATGCCCTAACATGTTGATCCAGAGGAAGGCAAAAAAAAAAACCATGTGGCAAAGAGTAAGCTCCACATTGGGGAAAAAAATTCCTTCCCGACTCCACATAAGGGAATCAGACTAGTTCCCTGGATCAACACCCTATCAAGGAATCTAGTATATATAACCTGTAACATTATACTTTTCAAGAAAGGCATCCAGTCCCCTCTTAAATTTAAGTAATGAACAAGGGCGTAACAACTGCGGTTGCAGGGGTCGCAGCTGCGACTGGGCCCGGAGTGTTTAGGGGCCCGCCCAGTTTAGGGGCCCGCCCAGTCCAGCAAACAAGTAGCAGTAGCAGGGGAAACTAAGCAGACAAGTCACGCACGCACCCTGCTGTCCACGCCCACAATGGCCAGCTTCCCCAGACTTCCAGCAGTGTGCGGCGAGTGGGCGTGTCCGTGAAGGACATGTGACCTAGCAGAAGGGCTGGGCGTGTCACTGAAGCTTGACAGAGATGGAAGGCAGCAGCTGGTGCGTGAAGTGCAGTCGCGACTGTAAAGTGCTGATGTGCTGCTTACACCTGACACACACACACACACACACACACGTTCTGTGCGCACAGGACCTGTGATGAGGTCACAGGAGGGGAGGAGTTATGGGTCACATGATCAGTGGCCTCAGTGTATGCAGGACTTTGCTGTGCTTGATTGTCATGGTGCTGAATGAGGGGATGTTTATGTGTGGGGTCAGGAGGGGTTTACAGTGTGGATATAACAGAGCCGTGTGTGTACAAGGTGTACAGAGCGGAGCCTTGTATGTGTGTAGTGGAGCAATGTGTACGAGGTGTACAGAGCAGAGTCAGGTGTGTACGAGGTGTACAAAGCTGAGCCGAGGGTGAAAGAGGTGAGCGGAGTCGTGAATGTATGGGGTGTATGGAGCGGAGCCGCGTGTGTACGGGGTGGACGGAGCGGAGAAGCGTGTGTATGGAGTGTACGAAGCTGAGCTGTGTGTGTGAGGTGTACGGAGCAGATCCGCAGATGTAAGGAGCAGAGCCGCGTGTGTACAAGGTGTAAGGGGCAGAGCCGCGTGTGTACAAGGTGTAAGGGGCAGAGCCGCGTGTGTACAAGGTGTAAGGGGCAGAGCCGCGTGTGTACAAGGTGTAAGGAGCAGAGCCGCGTGTGTACAAGGTGTAAGGGGCAGAGCCGCGTGTGTACAAGGTGTAAGGAGCAGAGCCGCGTGTGTACAAGGTGTAAGGGGCAGAGCCGCGTGTGTACAAGGTGTAAGGAGCAGAGCCGCGTGTGTACAAGGTGTAAGGAGCAGAGCCGCGTGTGTACAAGGTGTAAGGAGCAGAGCCGCGTGTGTACAAGGTGTAAGGGGCAGAGCCGCGTGTGTACAAGGTGTAAGGGGCAGAGCCGCGTGTGTACAAGGTGTAAGGGGCAGAGCCGCGTGTGTACAAGGTGTAAGGAGCAGAGCCGCGTGTGTACAAGGTGTAAGGGGCAGAGCCGCGTGTGTACAAGGTGTAAGGAGCACAGCCGCGTGTGTACAAGGTGTAAGGAGCAGAGCCGCATGTGTACAAGGTGTAAGGGGCAGAGCCGCGTGTGTACAAGGTGTAAGGAGCAGAGCCGCATGTGTACAAGATGTAAGGAGCAGAGCCGCGTGTGTACAAGGTGTAAGGAGCAGAGCCGTGTGTGTACAAGGTGTACGGAGCAGAGCCGTGTGTGTACGGGGTTCTCGGAGCGAAGCCGTGTGTGCAAGGTGTACGGAGCAGAGCCGTGTGTGTACGGGGTTCTCGGAGCGAAGCCGTGTGTGTACAGGCTGTAAATTTCCGAGTTGGGAAGAATGGTACACGGCTGTGGGAAGAGCCCAGCATGTGCACTGTGGGGGAGTATTGCGTTTACTCGCCAGCATCAGAATGTGCAGTGCGCATGCTCCAGAGCCAACCAGTACACCCAATACACTCCCACACTGCACAGGTCCGGAAATGACGCACTGCAGCGTCATACCAGGAAGAAACAGCACACAGATTTCAAACGCCGGGAGTGCGCTTGGAATTAGGGACATGTTAGTTATAAAATCATTTTTCTCAGCTATACAGGGCAGCATTAGGTCAGACTATACAACATTGCAACAAAACTGTAGTGTGCAAAATGAATAGGGAAAATGTGAATTTCGGTGGGAAATATTTTGGCGCGGCGGGGCCATTTGAAAGTTTGCATCGGGGCCCCTCACTTTGTAGTTACGCCACTGGTAATGAATCACTCATTACAACATCATACGCCAGAGAGTTCCATAGTCTCACTGCTCTTACAGTAAAGAACCCGCGTTTGTTATTATGCCTAAACCTTCTTTCCTCCAGACGTAGAGGATGCCCCCTTGTCCCTGTCTCAGGTCTGTGATTACAAAGATCATCAGAAAGCTCTTTGTACTGTCCCCTCATATATTTATACATTAACATAAGATCACCCCTTAGTCTTTGTTTTTCCAAACTAAATAGCTCCAAGTGTAATAACCTATCTTGGTATTGCAGACCCCCCAGTCCTCTAATAACCTTGGTCGCTCTTCTCTGCACCCGCTCTAGTTCAGCTATGTCTTTCTTATACACCGGAGACCAGAACTGTGCACAGTATTCTAAGTGTGGTCGAACTAGTGACTTGTATAAAGGTAAAATTATGTTCTCCTCATGAGCATCTATGCCTCTTTTAATGCATCCCATTATTTTATTTGCCTTAGTAGCAGCTGCCTGACACTGGCCACTGAATATGAGTTTGTCATCCACCCATACACCCAGATCTTTTTCATTGACGGTTTTGCCCAGAGTTTTAGAATTAGGCCTCTTTTCCACTTGCGAGGAAAACGTACGAGTGCAATCCGATAAAAAATCGGATTGCACTCGGACCAATGTTATTTAATAGGTGATTTAATAGGTGACATTCCATTTGCGATTTTTTTTCTCAGCCGAAATCGGACTGAGAAAAAAATCGCAGCATGCTGCGTATTGCTGCGATTCTCGGACGAGACTCGCCAATGCAAGTCAATGGGTGCGAGAAAAAAAATGCACAGCACTCGCACCATGCGAGTGCTGTCCAATTTTTACGCACCGGTGTCCTTTGAAAAGCCGGTAATTCAGCGCAGTGTACAGTAAAATCACACTGACAGGTTAGATTAGAGTAGATATATACACATAGAATAGGTATATATACATATATATATGTCAGGGAGACACCTATATATATATATTTATATTTAATGCAGCGCTAGATAGCTTAAAAGCCAGTAATTCAATTGCCGGCTTCTGCTTTCTCCTTTCCAAACCCGACATGATATTAGACATGGTTTACATACAGTAAACCATCTCATATCCTTTTTTTTTTTTTGCATATTCCACACTGCTAATGTTAGTAGTGTGTATGTGCAAAATTTGGGCGCTCTAGCTATTAAATTTAAGGGTTAAATCACGGAAAAAATAGGCGTGGGCTCCCCCGCAATTTTCTCCACCAGAATGGTAAAGCCGGTGACTGAGGGCAGATATTAATAGCCTGGAGAGGGTCCACGGTTATTGGCCCCCCCTGTCTAAAAACATCTGCCCCCAGCCACCCCAGAAAAGGCACATCTGAAAGATACGCCTATTCTGGCACTTGGCCACTCTCTTCCCACTCCTGTGTAGTGGTGGGATATGGGGTAATGAAGGGTTAATGTCACCTTGCTATTGTAAGGTGACATTAAACCAGATTAATAATGGAGAGGCGTCAATTATGACACCTATCCATTATTAATCCAATTGTATGAAATGGTTAAAAAACACACACACATTATTATCAAGTCTTTTAATGATATAAAGACACAGGTTTTTGTAATATTGTATTATCCTGGTAATCCACCTGAAGACCCTCGCTCTGTAAAAAAGGTAAAATAAAAAAACAACAATATCCCATACCTTCCTATGATCAGTCTCGTCCCACGCTGTAAATCCATCTGAAGGGGTTAAATAATTTTACACCCAGGAGCTCTGCTAATGCAGCTGTGCTCATGGCTGTAAAACCCCGGGAAATGAATGGAATGTAGGTCAATGACCTGTAGTTACCTTCAGTTGCGGTGATGCGCCCTCTGCTGGATGTCCTCATATGAACTCGAGCCTGGGAACTTTTCAGAATATTTTCCCACGCTCGAGTTCATATAAAATGAATACCCTCCCCCCCAATCCCTAGTTTAAACACTCCTCCAACCTTCTAGCCATTCTCTCCCCCAGCACAGCTGCATCTTCCCCATTGAGGTGCAGCCCGTCCCTATCGTAGAACCTGTAGCCAACTGAGAAGTCAGCCCAGTTCTGCAGGAACCCAAACCCTTCCTTCCTACACCAATTCTTGAGCCACTTATTACCCTCCCTAATCTCCCGTTGCCTCTCTGTTGTGGCATGTGGTACAGGCAGTATTTTGGAAAATACCACGTAGGAGGTCCTTGCTTTCAGCTTGCGGCCTAATTCCCTGAAATCATCTTTAAGGACATTCCACCTACCTCTAACTTTGTCATTTGTGCCAATGTGCACCATGACCGCTGGGTCCTCACCAGCCCCTCCCAGTAATCTGTCCACGATGTGTCGGACTCGAGCGCCAGGTAGGCAGCACACCGTTCGACGATCCCTGTCTTTGTGACAGATTGCCCTATCTGTTCCCCTAATAATTGAGTCGCCCACTACCAGCACCTGTCTGACCTGCCCTGCTCTCCTATTTCCCTCCTTACTGGAGGAGTCACTCCCCCGGCTTTCAGAGGACATGCTTGGCTGCTGCAGTGCTACCCCTGTACTGGCACCCCCCTCATCTGCCAACTTAGCAAACTTATTGGGGTGTTCCAGATCAGGACTAGCCTCCCTGGCACTCTTCCCTCTACCCGGCCTTCTAACTGTCACCCAGCTTGCTACTTCACCGTCCTGCAACTCAATCCTACCATCCCCCCCCCCCTCATCTGTCCCATTGAGCGTCTGCTCAGTGAGCAGAAGACTCCTCTCCATATTGTCTATGGATCTCAGTGTTGCCAGCTGCACATTTAGATCCAGTATCTGGGTTTCCAAATGCGCAACGTACTCACATCTCGCACAGCAGTATGCACCCTCGATCGGCTGCTCAAGGACTGCATACATGTGGCAAGATGTGCACTGGATGGCATTAACAATCGTGGAGCACATTTCCTAATCGGGATTGCACCAGACAGAAAAGTTAAAAAATAAATGCAAAGTATCAATAAAACACAGATAGCAATTCAGTAATTCCTCCCTTGGAAACTCCCTGAATCCAAAGTCACTGAATCTCAAGTCACACATACCGCCGTTCACACTTACGCTCAGGTCACACTGAGCTCGCTCACACTCGCTAAGCTGAAGATTTAAAGAGTTTTTTTTCTCTTTCCCCTCAGCAGCAATCCACCTTGCATCCCGGTACCTAATGTCAGTGAGGATACCTCTGGCTAGCATATGGAGGGCTGTGCGGCTCTCCAAAGAAATGCCACCCCACACCATTGCTGACCTACTGCCAGTCCGGTCATGCTGTAGGATGTTGCAGGCAAAAGAACATTCTCCACGGTGTCTCCAGACTCTGTCATGTCACATGTGCTCAATGTGAACCTGCTCTCATCTGTAAAGAGCACAGGCCACCAATGGCAAATCTGCCAACCTTGGTGTTTTCTGGCAAATGCCAGTTGCGCTGCACAGTGTTAGAGTGAAATCACAAGACCCAGTTGTGGATGTTGGGCCCTCATACCACTCTCATGGAGTCTGTTTCTGACAGTTTGAACAGACACATGGATGTTAGTGGCCTGCTGGAGGTCATTTTCCAGTACTCCGGCACTTCTCCTCATGTTCCTCCTTGCACAAAAGAGGAGGTAGCTATCCTGCTGCTGGGTTGTTGCCCTCCAACAGCCCCCTCCACGTCTCCTGGTGTACTGGCCCATCTCCTGGTATCTGCTCCATGTTCTGGACACTGTGCTGACAGACACAGCCACCTTTTTTGCCACAGCTCGCATTGATGTGCCATCCTGGATGAACTGCACTACCTGAGCAACTTCTATTGGTTGTAAACGCCGCCTCATGCTACTGTACAGTACCTATAGTGATGAGTGCAATGACAAAATGCCGAAGTGACCAAAACAGCCAAAAAAGATGAAAACAGAGAAATGGTCTGTGTTCACCCCCTGCAGAACCACTCCTTTATAGGGGTTTTCTTGCCAATTGCCTATCATTTCTACCTGTTGTCTGTTCCATTTGCACAACAGCAGGAGAAATTGATTCACAGTGTTGCTTCATAACTGGACAGGTTGATTTCACAGAACTATGATTGATTTGGAGTTACATTGCGTTGTTTAAGCGTTCCTTTTATTTTTTGAGTAGTGTATATATTTACATTTTCAACCTTTACAAGGTAATTCTATTTTTTACGACCAACCGATAGTCCAGGATATTGGCTTTCGCTGCTTCTGTTAATATTGAATTCAAGAAGTTTGACTAAATATAAATGTAAAAAAGTAATTACATAAACCAGGGCCTGAATACTGAATACATCATATAAATAGACACTTATTCTCCACATTACAGTAAAAATGATGATGTTTAATAATTTGTTCTTACAGATGAGGGAAAGCAAATTTGTAATTTAGAATATCCTGCAATAATGCCTGATAGATGAGAGCTTCTTAATAACAGCTCTGTATTTTTGTAATGAGGTCATCACTTATTCTAATTACCTCGTGAAAGAAATAACGAATCACTTAACGTTAGTTTACCCCGGTGTTACTACAAAATCAAGTACAAAAGCATTTACATTTATTATGGTCGGATGGAAATCCAAAAAGTAACCTTTAGAGTGACGCGGATCCTAAAAACACACAATGAAAACATCAACAACCCCGATCACCTGCTTAAAGGCGGCCATCTTCAGTCTACCTCTATGCCGTCTACTTAGTAGGGACTGTGCTGGATATTGCTTCATTTTCCCATTCACTTCAATGGAACAATGGTCGATAAATTGGAAATTATAACATTAGGTAGACGACGTGCAGGTAGGGCATTGAAGAGGCTGCAGGCACAAACATCATAATATCTTCATGCTGGCGATGGAGGTGGCAAGAGTTGGACCTTCACCGGTCTCATAGGTCATCAATCAATATTTGTCCATGGAAAACCACTTTAGTCGGTTGGATGAACAGAAGATCCAAAACTGAAAATCGACTGGTATAAGTGACATGGAGATGAAAAGATTAAATAGTTAGAGGCTGGAGAGATGGGATCCTTGTTCCACCATAGTAGGATGCGCTTTATGTTCTCTCCATTATTACATGACCTCCACGGGATTGTGAAACGCGCTGTCGATGACGCTTATATACGGGGACATTAGAAATGGATGGCAAATGACAAGGTTTAGAGAAACAGCGATAAAAAATGTAGCAGATGGTTGTGATTGTGTCAGTACCTCACCGTGAGACCTTGCACATATGACGGTCAGCCCATACGAGCTGTAAGAACTGAGGATTAGGGTAAGGTTCCACGTTCCGGATTGCCGGCGCTTTGGACGGAGCGGAAAACTCGCTTCGCCCAAAGCGCCGCCCCCTTCTATTCGCGCGGTGATTCCGGATGTGTTCATTACACACATCCGGAATCTCCGCACCCCACACATAGAGCCCTGTGATTTACCCTGCGGCGCCACAAGGTAAATGGACATGCTGCATTCTAAAAAGGCGGAAACGCAGGGCCGCCGGGTGCGTGTGCGCACGTATAGTGGAGACAGGATTTCATAAAATCCCCTCCTCTATGTTGTAACATCTGGACGCTGCGGATTGTACACTACGGTTGTACACAGCGTTCAAGCTGCAGCTAATCCGGATGTAATCCGCACAGTGGACACGCACCCTTAAAAAGATTTGAATAGGTGGTGGATGTGCAGTACCGGCCGCGGCCACTATATACTTGGTGGAGCTGTGCTGTGCAGCTCTGTAACTGAGCAGTTTTGGCTGACACCAGGAACAGTTAGTCAGTTAATCGGAGGGAGTGTTATGTGTCGCAGACATTGATGACCTGTCCTATTGTTAAAGCCCCTGACTACCCCTTTAACCCCTTCACGACCTTGCTCTTTTCCGTTTTTGCGTTCTCGTTTTTCACTCCTCTCCTTCCCAGAGCCATAACTTTTTTATTTTTCCGTCAATATGGCCATGTAAGTGCTTGTTTTTTGTAGGACATGTGGCACTCTTCAACGACATCATTGGTTTTGCCATGTCGTGTATTAGAAAATGGGAAAAAAATTCCAAGTGCGGTGAAATTGTAAAAAAAGTGCAATCCCACAATTGTTTTTTGTTTGGCTTTTTTGCTAGGTTCACTAAATGCTAAAACTGACCTGCCATTTTGATTCTCCTGGTAATTACGAGTTCATAGACACCAAACATGTCTAGGTTACGTTTTATCTAAGTGGTGAAAAAAAATTCCAAACTTTGCTGAAAAAAAAGCACAATTTTCCAATACCCGTAGCGTCTCCATTTTTTGTGATGTGGGGTCAGGTGAGGGCTTTTTTTTTTGCGTACCGAGCTGGCGTTTTTAATGATACCATTTTGGTGCAGATACGTTCTTTTGATCGCCCGTTATTACATTTTAATGCAATGTCGCGGTGACCAAAAAAACGTAATTCTGGCGTTTCAAATTTTTTTCTCACAAGGCTGTTTAGGGATCAGGTTAATGCTTTTTTTTATTGATAGATCGGACGATTCTGAACGCGGCGATACCAAAAATGTGTAGGTTTGATTTTTTTTAAATTGTTTTATTTTGAATGGGGCGAAAGGGGGGTGATTTAAACTTTCATATTTTTTTTCTTTTTTTTCATATTTTTTTAAACTTTTTTTTATATTTTTGCCATGCTTCAATAGCCTGATCAGCTCTGCTACATAGCAGCGATCATCAGATCGCTCCTATGTAGCTGAATTGCAGGCTTGCTAATAGCACCAAGGGTGGTGCTCACAGCAATCCGGCATTAGCAACCATAGAGGTCTCAAGGAGACCTCAGGTTGCTATGCCGACGCATCACTGACCCCCGATCATGTGACGGAGTCGGCAATGCGCTCATTTCCGGCCGCACGGCAGGAAGCGCCGGTTAAATGCTGCTGTCAGCATTTGACAGCGGCATTTAGCTTGTTAATAGCGGCGGTTGAATCGTGATTTCACCCGCCACTATTGCGCGCACATGTCAACTGTTCAAAACAACTGTCATGTCCCAGCTTTGAAGTGAGCTCAGCGCCGGAGCCCACATCAAAGCAGGGGATCCAACCTCCGCAGAAATAGTACGGCGGAGGTCGTGAAGGGGTTACATCGGCTTCTTTGAGCCTTGTGTTTCTTGCTGGTTTCATGGTTTAAACCATTTCACGTGACCGCCGAAGCCAATCAGCGGCTTCAGCTAATTATGATCACCGTATTTTGCGGATTATAAGACGCACCCCAAATTTTGAGGAGAAAAATAGGAAACAAAAGTTTTTTTAATAAAATGATGGTGCTTCTTATAATCCATGTGTCTTATTGCTGAGGTGAAGCGGGGTCCTAGGGTCGTTGCTGGAGGAGGCAAGAGTGGAGTGTTGCTGCAGGCCGCAGGCTGAGATGAGGGGGTGTTCAGATGTGCGCCGCTGCAGGTGTTCGGTGGTGTGAGGGCTCCGCCGACATTTTGTGACAGCCCAGAGCCCCCGCACTTACATGGTTTGCTATGTGATGGACTCCGAGAAAATGGCTGCCGGGGGTGAGGCATGCGCAGATGGAGATCTTGGAGCTGAGATCTCATCTGCCGAGATCTTGGTGCCGAGATCTCCATTTGTGCATGTGCCGCCCCCGACAGCCATTTTCTCGGAGTCCATCACATAGCAAACCATGCGAGTGTTCGGTAGCCCCCACACCACCTAACACTCGCAGCGGCGCACATCCGAACACCCCCTCATCCCAGCCTGCAGCAACGCTCCACTCTTGCTCCACTCCAGCAGTGACCCTGGGACCCTGCTCCACCGTGGCCGGTAAGGTATATCCGCATTATAAGGCGCTTAAATTTTGGGGAAAAAAGTGTGTCTTACAGTCTGAAAAATACAGTATATAGCGAAAGTCTGTATCGGTAAATATTTTCCAGATTTTCCATATCCTGAGTTTTCCCCCCAATCCATTTACTACTCTGATGCTATTTCGTGAAGACTTCTTCATCCATGGGTACCCGCGCCGATTGCTCCCGATATTGCCTCGCTGTGCATAATGATATTATCTGACCCTTGGCGCATTTACTACAATAGATGGGTTAAAGCAATATTTGTTCGACAGATTGTATCTTCTCTGCACTTTACGCCGGTAATTGTCCTTCTATTTAGAGAGGTAATATCTTCCACCAGTGTATGGTAATTATTTTCACCCTTAACATTCCCATCTGTGTCTTTTCCAAGCTTTCTTTTCCTTTTCTTTTGCTAATATCCCATCTGTTTTTTTTTTCTCCGTCTTGTAATACCTCTTTATTTGCCCTCTAAGGGTATGTGCACACGTCCGGAAAGTATGCAGAAATTTCCTGAGAAAATTCTGCACATGTTATTGTCATGTTTTTTGTGCAGATTTTTTGCGTTTTTTTTGCCGGAGTTCCCAATGCAATAACATAGTGAGAAATCCGCTAAAAACCGCAAAATTAATGAACATGCTGTGTATTTTTCCACATAAGTTTTTTTTGCGGAAAAAAGCAACATGTGCACAAAAATTGCGGAAACGATTAAAAATGATGGGATGCTTAATGTATGCATTTTTTAAGCGTTTTTGCCGTGGAAAGCCACCGATAAAACGGTCAAAAAACGCGCAAAATCCGCAAATAATCCGGAACGTGTGCACATAGCCTTATCGTCCTCAGAATTAATCCGATCATATGATTTTTGATTCTCGATTGAAGAAGTAAATGCGCTTTTTTTACTCTCAGCGACGTCGGCGCAGATAGAAATGTGCACATCCGGCTCGGGGAGGTTTAGCAATAGCGTTGTACCAATTTATGAGTTGCCAAACGGTGCTAATTATGCCCAATGGCACACATGGCTTAATAGATGTTTCCCGCTATTTGTTATAACGTTTCATGGACATACAAAGCCCACGTTGAAGAAAAAAAGAGGTTTATTGTGCCTCCATATTACAGAACTACGGACATTTTCTGTGCCGCCTTACTGTTCCCAATGTAGTGCTGTATTCTGGGGGAGAATAAATTTGCAATTTGGCATTTCATTCATTTTTTTTTATTGTAAGTAGAATTAACAGAAAAGTATTCACAAATCTGACTTCATAATATGAGCTGCACATTACTGCTCCACAAAGTTTCGAGAAGGTACGGAGCCATAACACGACCATGTGCATGAGGCGTTAGACGTAATTCTCACTAAACATCTCCGGCTCCTCTGTCATCTATCCTCTCCTCTTTCCTGACCTCCATTGCTCTCGTTCTTCACTAGTTCCATGTCATCGGGCGCCTTCAGCCGCATGGTCACTTGGGGCACCATGTACTTCATGGACGTCAATTCGTCAATACATTGATGAGACATTGAGGAAAAAGATGGAAGACCAAACAATGAAGATAAATGACCGAGGTTAGAAAAGAGAAGACCGAGGAGCTGATCGGAGGACCAGCAGCAGTGGGAGATGTATGGTGAGGTTTGAGGAGAGATGAGTATAAGGCCGGCTTCACACTCAGCGTATGAAAATACGGTCCGTATATTACGGCCGTAATACGCTGAAATGTCCCGAAAATAGTGGTCCGTAGCTCCTCCGTAGGCAGGGTGTGTCAGCGTTTTTTGCGCATGGCATCCTCCGTATGTAATCCGTATGGCATCCGTACTGCGTGGTTTTCTCGCAGGCTTGCAAAACCAACATACCGCTATAGAAATGATCCATGTGTCCCAAAAAAAAAAAAATATATATATATATACTGTATATATATATATATATATATATATATATATATATATATGTCATTAGACACATATATGTATATATATTAATATTTATTCCAGCGCTATACAGCTTGAAAGCCGGTAATTCAATTACCGGCTTTTTCTTTCTCCTTCTTAAAACCCGACATGATTTGAGACATGGTTTACATACAGTAAACCATGTCTTCTCTCCATTTTTTTTGCAGATTCCACACTACTAATGTCAGTAGTGTGTATCTGCAAAATTTGGCCGTTCTAGCTCTTAAAATAAAGGGTTAAATGGCGGAAAAAATTGGCGTGGGCTCCCGCGCAATTTTCTCCGCCAGAGTAGTAAAGCCAGTGACTGAGGGCAGATATTAATAGCCTGGAGAGGGTCCACGGTTATTGGCCCCCCCCTGGCTAAAAATATCTGCCCCCAGCCACCCCAGAAAAGGCACATCTGGAAGATGCGCCTATTCTGGCACTTGGCCACTCTCTTCCCATTCCCGTGTAGCGGTGGGATATGGGGTAATGAAGGGTTAATGCCACCTTGCTATTGTAAGGTGACATTAAGCCTAATTAATAATGGAGAGGCGTCAATTATGACACCTATCCATTATTAATCCAATTGAATGAAAGGGTTAAATAAAACACAAACACATTATTTAAAATTATTTTAATGAAATAAAAACAATGGTTGTTGGAGTATTTTATTCTACGCCCAATCCAATCACTGAAGACCCTCGTTCTGTGAAAGAAAAAACATAATAAACCAACAATATACTTACCCTCCGCAGATCTGTAACGTCCAACGATGTAAATCCTTCTGAAGGGGTTAAAACATTTTGCAGCAAGGAGCTTTGCTAATGCAGGCTGCTCCTCGCTGCAAAACCCCGGGGAATGAGTCTAAATATAGATCAATGAGCTATATTTAGCTTCATTTGCGGTGAGGCACCCTCTGCTGGCTGTTTATAGATCGTGGGAACTTGCCTAGAAAGCCTGGGAGCTTTCTAGGAAATTTCCCACGATCTATGAACATCCAGCAGAGGGCGCCTCACCGCAAATGAAGCTAAATATAGCTCATTGATCTATATTTAGACTCATTCCCCGGGGTTTTGCAGCGAGGAGCAGCCTGCATTAGCAAAGCTCCTTGCTGCAAAATGTTTTAACCCCTTCAGAAGGATTTACATCGTTGGACGTTACAGATCTGCGGAGGGTAAGTATATTGTTGGTTTATTATGTTTTTTCTTTCACAGAACGAGGGTCTTCAGTGATTGGATTGGGCGTAGAATAAAATACTCCAACAACCATTGTTTTTATTTCATTAAAATAATTTTAAATAATGTGTTTGTGTTTTATTTAACCCTTTCATTCAATTGGATTAATAATGGATAGGTGTCATAATTGACGCCTCTCCATTATTAATTAGGCTTAATGTCACCTTACAATAGCAAGGTGGCATTAACCCTTCATTACCCCATACCCCACCGCTACACGGGAATGGGAAGAGAGTGGCCAAGTGCCAGAATAGGCGCATCTTCCAGATGTGCCTTTTCTGGGGTGGCTGGGGGCAGATATTTTTAGCCAGGGGGGGCCAATAACGATGGACCCTCTCCAGGCTATTAATATCTGCCCTCAGTCACTGGCTTTACTACTCTGGCGGAGAAAATTGCGCGGGAGCCCACGCCAATTTTTTCCGCCATTTAACCCTTTATTTTAAGAGCTAGAACGGCCAAATTTTGCAGATACACACTACTGACATTAGTAGTGTGGAATCTGCAGAAAAAATGGAGAGAAGACATGGTTTACTGTATGTAAACCATGTCTCAAATCATGTCGGGTTTTAGGAAGGAGAAAGAAAAAGCCGGTAATTGAATTACCGGCTTTCAAGCTGTATAGCGCTGGAATAAATAGTTATATATATACATATATGTGTCTCACTGACATATATATATATATATATATATATATATATATATATACCTATTCTATGTGTACACATTTATTCTACCTATTGGACTGTAAGCTGTCAGTGTGATTTTACTGTACACCGCACTGAATTACCGGCTTTTCTCTCTAACAGCGCTGCGTATTTCTCGCAAGTCACACTGCTTGTCCGTGTGAAATCCGTATTTTTCACGCTTCCATAGACTTTCATTGGCGTATTTCTTGCGCAGTACGGTGACAAACGCAGCATGCTGCGATTTTGTACGGCCGTAGAAAGCCGTATAATACTGATCAGTAAAATACGGCAGATAGGAGCAGGGGCATAGAGAATAATTGTGCCGTATTTTTTGCGAGTTTTACGGACGTAGTTTCTGCGCTCTTACGTCCGTAAAACTCGCAAGTGTGAAGCCGGCCTAAGAGGTTATTTTTAACCCCTTCCTGGACGATATGATTTCCACCAAATTTATTGGATGCGAATTTGCCAAAATTGAATTTCAGCAGATTTTGTTTTATCTCTAATTACAGGTTGATTGGTTCTTGCAGCCATTATCACAGACTTTAACGCTCTCCGATGCCTGCTGGTAGGGGAGCATGTGGCCAGACTTGTCTATCAGCCTCTTCAAATGGAAAATCAGCTCTCCCGCGTGCAATGTTTTTTTTTATTGGTGGAGTCTTATGGTCAGATCTGTTCACATGCTCCTCTGTCAGTAGCCACTGGAGAGCTGTAAGGGCATGTTCACACCTGGCGTTTTTGTTTGCATTGCTGCATTTTATTCTGTGGCAAAAACGCTAAGTTTTACGGTACCAGCAAAAGTGAAAAAGATTTCAAAAATCTCACAGACACTATTATTTTTATTTATTTTTTTTGTGCTTCTTAAGCTGCTGGGTGTTTTTTCAAGTCGATTTTTTCAGCTTTTTTTCAACATTTTCACCCATTCTAAAATGCATGCAAAAAAATTTTGCATTTTACGTAGTATTTTCCCTGCCAACACTATGGCGCCATGAGAGAACAACATACCCATATATTTATATATTACTGTAAGGGAGCAGTCAGACGGCTGTATAACTCGGACGAGGAGGATAGCAGTGCTCGGACTGGCTGGCGGCTCTTTCAATCCAATCGTGCAGCTGCGTTGAAATACATGCGGTCACGCTCGGGTCAGGAGAGCCTCCGGCCAGTTCAAGCATTGCGTATCCTCATCCGAGTTATGCGGACATCTGACTCTTCCCTAATAGTGAAAAAACTTTAGCATAAACAGTGACAGAATAAATATAAAGTGTCCATTAGTGATGGGCGTACATGCTCGGATAACATCTTATCCGATCATGCTCGGATGTTAGGCCTCTTTCACACTTCTGTCTGCTGGTGGGCTGTTGTGACATATCGACGGACGTCGTGCAAATAGTGAAAAACGTGTGTAACGCATCCAGTGTTTTGACGGATGCACGTTGTTGCCTGAATTTCAATGGAGAAATTTCCAGGACGAGAGAAAGAGAGAGAGATTTCCCCGGGTTCGAATATGCTTCCAGGCATGCTCAGAAGTAAAAACTGCATCCGTCACTGGATTCCTGCGTTTCACAGTGTGCGCAGGATCCAGTGTCCATAGGCTCCCATTCTGTGGAACGACGTATGCTGCAGGAAGCGTCGGGGAACGTTTTTACACTGCAAACAAAAAACGTTTCATGGAACGTTTTTTGGAAAAGACGGGCCGTCAAATTCGGCAGGATCCAGTGCACGACAGACGAAACGTGTGGCCATCCGTCGCTAATGCAAGTCTATGAGAAAATGCAGGATCCTGCAAATTTTTTTGCAGGATCCTGTTTTCTCAAAAACTACGTATCTCTAGGGGACTACAAAGACGGAAGTGTGAAAGTAGCCTTATCTGAGTATCTTGGGCGTGCTTGAATATTATGTTCGAGTCCCCGCAGCTGAATGATTTGCAGCTGTTAGACAGCCTAAATACATGTGGGGATTCCTTAACAAACAGGCAATCCCTGCATGGGTTCAGCTGTCTATCAACCACAAATTATGCAGCTGCGGGGACTCGAACATAATATACGAGCACGCCCAGATGCTCGGATAACCCCCGATTAGGCCGGCTTCACACTCAGCATATGAAAATACGGTCCGTATATTACGGCCGTAATACGCTGAAATGTCCCGAAAATAGTGGTCCGTAGCTCCTCCGTAGGCAGGGTGTGTCAGCGTTTTTTGCGCATGGCATCCTCCGTATGTAATCCGTATGGCATCCGTACTGCGTGGTTTTCTCGCAGGCTTGCAAAACCAACATACCACTATAGAAATGATCCATGTGTCCCAAAAAGAAAAAAAAATATATATATACTGTCTATATATATATATATATATATATATATATATATATATATATATATATGTCATTAGACACATATATGTATATATATTAATATTTTTTCCAGCGCTATACAGCTTGAAAGCCGGTAATTCAATTACCGGCTTTTTCTTTCTCCTTCCTAAAACCCGACATGATTTGAGACATGGTTTACATACAGTAAACCATGTCTTCTCTCCATTTTTTTTGCAGATTCCACACTACTAATGTCAGTAGTGTGTATCTGCAAAATTTGGCCGTTCTAGCTCTTAAAATAAAGGGTTAAATGGCGGAAAAAATTGGCGTGGGCTCCCGCGCAATTTTCTCCGCCAGAGTAGTAAAGCCAGTGACTGAGGGCAGATAATAATAGCCTGGAGAGGGTCCATGGTTATTGGCCCCCCCCTGGCTAAAAATATCTGCCCCCAGCCACCCCAGAACAGGCACATCTGGAAGATGCGCCTATTCTGGCACTTGGCCACTCTCTTCCCATTCCCGTGTAGCGGTGGGATATGGGGTAATGAAGGGTTAATGCCACCTTGCTATTGTAAGGTGACATTAAGCCTAATTAATAATGGAGAGGCGCTTTGCTAATGCAGGCTGCTCCTCGCTGCAAAACCCCGGGGAATGAGGCTAAATATAGATCAATGAGCTATATTTAGCTTCATTTGCGGTGAGGCGCCCTCTGCTGGATGTTCATAGATCGTGGGAACTTTCCTAGAAAGCTCCCAGGCCTCATTCCCCGGGGTTTTGCAGCGAGGAGCAGCCTGCATTAGCAAAGCTCCTTGCTGCAAAATGTTTTAACCCCTTCAGAAGGATTTACATCGTTGGACGTTACAGATCTGCGGAGGGTAAGTATATTGTTGATTTATTATGTTTTTTCTTTCACAGAACGAGGGTCTTCAGTGACTGGATTGGGCGTAGAATAAAATACTCCAACAACCATTGTTTTTATTTCATTAAAATAATTTTAAATAATGTGTTTGTGTTTTATTTAACCCTTTACTACAATTGGATTAAGAATGGATAGGTGTCATAATTGACGCCTCTCCATTATTAATTAGGCTTAATGTCACCTTACAATAGCAAGGTGGCATTAACCTTTCATTACCCCATATCCCACCGCTACACGGGAATGGGAAGAGAGTGGCCAAGTGCCAGAATAGGCGCATCTTCCAGATGCGCCTTTCCTGGGGTGGCTGGGGGCAGATATTTTTAGCCGGGGGGGGGGGGGCCAATAACCATGGACCCTCTCCAGGCTATTAATATCTGCCCTCAGTCACTGGCTTTACTACTCTGGCGGAGAAAATTGCGCGGGAGCCCACGCCAATTTTTTCCGCCATTTAACCCTTTATTTTAAGAGCTAGAACGGCCAAATTTTGCAGATACACACTACTGACATTAGTAGTGTGGAATCTGCAAAAAAAATGGAGAGAAGACATGGTTTACTGTATGTAAACCATGTCTCAAATCATGTCGGGTTTTAGGAAAGAGAAAGAAAAAGCCGGTAATTGAATTACCGGCTTTCAAGCTGTATAGCGCTGGAATAAATAATAATATATATACATATATGTGTCTCACTGACATATATATATATATATATACCTATTCTATGTGTACACATTTATTCTACCTATTGACTGGAAGCTGTCAGTGTGATTTTACTGTACACCGCACTGAATTACCGGCTTTTCTCTCTAACAGCGCTGCGTATTTCTCGCAAGTCACACTGCTTGTCCGTGTGTAATCCGTATTTTTCACGCTTCCATAGACTTTCATTGGCGTATTTCTTGCGCAGTACGGTGACAAACGCAGCATGCTGCGATTTTGTACGGCCGTAGAAAGCCGTATAATACTGATCAGTAAAATACGGCAGATAGGAGCAGGGGCATAGAGAATAATTGTGCCGTATTTTTTGCGAGTTTTACGGACGTAGTTTCTGCGCTCTTACGTCCGTAAAACTCGCAAGTGTGACGCCGGCCTTATGCTCAGATAAGAGTTCATCTGAGCACGTTCGCTCATCACTGGTGTCCATCTCTGTTAAAGTTAGAGATTCACTTCATGCATATCACCAGTGATGATAAATTGTGAATCTCCTTACAATGGAAGTAAAAAGGGGATTTTATTCTCCTTAAAGCCCTTTTTTTTCTTTAAAGCTGAGATAGACTACAGTGACGGAACAAATTGGTCGATATGGAAGGAAACATTCCCCATTGTTGCATTGTTGGATATCTGTGAGATAGAATCTGCATCCTCATATCATAGATGTAGGTCTTAGATCCAGACTTCAACTTTCCTCTTCCAGAGCATATTAGAATGATTCAGTGCGTGTATGTAACCTCCATGAGAACAGCATGCGGTCTGACCCCAGAGCTATTAGTATCTAATCATCTACATCGCTCAGAATTCTTCATCGGCTACTGAACGGGCGTACGCCGATCTGCTCCACAAGTGCACGGTTAGCTTCTCCACACTGATAGCATCCTAACTACTAAATTGTCCTTGAAAAATATACCACTCCACAGTTCATAGTATCGGTATACATTTTGTAAGACAATTTTGATCGAGGAAGTGAAATCTCACCATTCTCTCATCTTATCTAAAATGTATTTATCCAGCGTTGTCCAAGGAGATGGTTCCTTAAGAGTCGAATTACATTTTTAGGGTGAAAATAACAGGGCAGAAACAGGGGCATCTAAACAAAATCGTAAAAAAACACAAAAGAAAAAAACACAAAAATATGATGTGTTCTATTATAAATTATTTGGAGGTTTTTATTAATTGGAGTCTTTCAGCAACATTTGTTCCAACCAAGCACAGACGCTCGGTGCACCCTAGGCGCTTACACAGTGCAGGGAAGCTGACGCCGGGGGACGTGACAGACATCGGAATGTGAGTATGTAGTGGTTTTTTTTTTTTTTTTACTTTTACAATGGTAACCAGGGTAAATATCGGGTTACTAAGCGCGGCCCTGCACTTAGTAACCTGTTGTTTACCCTGGTTACCCGGGGACTTCGGCATCGTTGAAGACAGTTTCAACGATGCCGAAGTCGTTCCCCTGATCATTGGTCGCTGGAGAGCTGTCTGTGTGACAGCTCCCCAGCGACCACACAACAACTTACCAACGATCACAGCCAGGTCGTATAGCTGGTTGTGATCGTTGGTAAGTCATTTAGTGTAACGGTACCTAAACAGTCCAGTGCACATTTCCAGCTACTTTTTTCCTTACCTATTTCCGCCTTCCGCGTCTTTGATTGACAGCTATGGCTTTTGGCTTTTTAGGAAACAAAAGAGGGTGGAAATAGATAGAAAACAAGTAGATAGGAAGGTGAACTGAACAGTTTGGTCACACCAAGGGTGCACCGAGAGTCTGTGCTTGTTTTGATCAGGTATTTTGTTCAGACATTAAAAAAATAATATTCTGGTTCATTAACTTTGGAGGAGTCTGTTAGAGACTTTAGATCCTGACTGATTGCCATAATGATCCCTTGATTTCTTGATTGGAGGTTTCTCCATTTTCAAAGATCTCTTGAGGGTCCCGGAACACAGACTCAACAATGAGCGTCTGCACCACTTGTTAGAAATTCACAAAAATAGAAGTTGTTCTTTAACACAAGTGATTGGAGTTTATTTATAGCCTTCGTGTTATATCGGTGCCAACATATTCTGCAGAGAACATTTCTGCTTATATTGGTCTATGACCCCAGTGAAGGTATCTATTGGGCTGCCATATGCGGGTCTCGTCATAATGCAAATAATATTCTGATAAAATTCTAGAATTTTCATGTTGCATGCCTGGACTTTTGATCTGGAAAATATTCTCTCTATCTTCAATGGACTTTTGGAGAAGTCTGTGTTCAGCGTTTAGCACCGGACACTAACTGCCTGGTACGAACCCCAAACTTCTAAGTTCAGATTTGCTCACCTCTACTCTTATTCACTCCTTTTTTTAAATCAAAGATCATAAAGACAATAGAAGCATTACTGCTGGAAGGCTGTGGGAACAAATAAGGCCTCTTTCACACTTCCGTCTCTCTGCTTACATCGCAATCCGTCGATTTTTGAAAATCCTGCAAAACAATTTGCAGGATCCTGCATTTTCCCATAGACTTGTATTGCTGACGGATCGTGACGTATGGCCACACGTCGCGTCTGTCGTGCACTGGATGCGTCGGGTTTTCGCGGCCCGTCGTCAGAGAAAACCGTTCAAGGGAACGTTTTTCTGTACCTCGCATCCAGGGTTTCAGACTGCACATGCCCAGCAGGAAATATCGCTCTCAAGATCTTTCCTGCTCGGAACGCAGACGGAAGCAAACACTTCTGTCGGTACGTCGCGCTGATGCTTCGTGACGGCCCCGTACCGACGGAAGTCTGAAAGAAGCCTAAGGGAGCATAGTTAAAGTTTATTTTATAAACTTTGGAACTTTTTAAATGTTTTTTCAGGGTATGTGTACATGATTCGGAGATGCTGCGAGTTGGACACTGCATAGTTATGCAGAATTCAACCTGTAGCGACCAGCTGTTACAGCATAGTGGATGGGATTTCAAGAAAATCACTGGACATGCAGCTCGTCTCTCCAGACTGCAGCAGGTCTATTCTCTGCAAGAGAAAGTTCACCCATAGAATCTATTGGACGTGGAGAATCCGCACGGTTCAGTCAACACATCCAGATTTATCTGCGTGTTTTAGACGGCAGCGTTTTGGACACAACGAACATGCGCTGCGTCCAAAGCGTTGCCAGTTCCGGATACTGTGCACCTGGCCGAAAAGTGTAATAAATGCGATGATCTCTAATAAAACAAACAAAAAAAATACAAAGCATGGGGTAACAATGACTGACGCTCCTTCCCGGATAAACCAAATATCCTAATTACGGTGGCGCCTCCCTTCACCTTGCACAAGGTCTACTATAAAGGCAGTAAAAACACAAAATAAAGAGAACAGCAGCTTTATTTGCATAATCCTTTTTTGCACATTTCGTAGGTAACGTTATGTTGCTCGTATCGTATAGAAGATATTTTAGGAAACCGGTTGCCATGACCTACTAATTGTGCAACGTTTTTTTTTTATTTTGCTCATAAATATTATAATTCGGAGTCATCTGGAGTCGTCAGTTGTCACACTCTCGATGGAAGAACAAGGATCTTAACAGACTTAGCTGGAAAATGCAATAAACGACGTGATATATTTCCTAGAGGTTCGGTATGTAACACAAATACTCATTTACGACCAAGTGATTGCTTTTTTTTTCCGTCTCCGGCGTTGGAACACGGGCACTAAGCGATTACTGTAGGTCACAGCTGTATAACAGGGATGTGCAGCGGTTCTTCACAAGCTGCATGATTAAGTATCGCTAAAGAATACAGAATGCTATTATCATAACCGCTGTGGTCCCCTAAACGCTATGGTTTAAAGGAGAAGAATACCACCGGCTCCAGCAGCAGCTAAGCAGATTGATTTGTGGATAATTGGGAGCAAAGCTATAAGAGCGCTGAACTAACAAAGGTTAAGTAGCTGCAGACTGTATGAAAACCATTGCCGCTATGGCGCTAAGCTGATCCTGGTGGATTTCCACCGGCAACGCGTTTCTTATGGAGATGTAGAACAAAAATGACAGAAAGAAAGGGATTGTTTTTAAAATGAAACTTTAAGTTTTGAAAGTCAATAACTTATAAATCGTTGATGGGGATTTCTCTAAGTCAACAATTTTGTGCTTTTGTCTTCCTGATCCATAAGTAAAAATAGATTTCCTTTAGAATATATATTAATATCATAGATCCCAAGGTTTATTTCACCTTTCAATCAGCTTTCAATTTTTGCCATGTAATACCACGTTTGTCCTGCAGTGGCTGCTGCAGTTTTTACTGCCAGTAGATCCATTGACACACCCCCAATTGATTTTTTTTCAGCGCTGGCAAATCGGATTACTACAAAACAGATGACATTTTAATTTTTGACCAAGCATACTAATATTTTCAATAGTAAAGTTGTCAAGATGGGGTTTCTTTTAAATCCCTAAAGGATGTTTTTTGGTGTTTTTGTTTTTTCTTTTTTTTAAAGACTAGCCAAAAAAGCGTTGGGCACTGTGAAAGTTAATAGTCCATAATACAAGTACATTTTCCCTATGGTACCTTCATTACATTTGGACTTTCCATATAAGCTTTTGCAAAACAGCATTTGTTCTCCAGGTTGAGAAATGTCTCTCTTTACTGCCTCCTATAGGTAGTTTCCTTATAAATCAATGCAGCACCTTAAACAAGCATCCAAAACGAGGTAATGACTTGAAGGCTAGCTTTCTTTATGGGCCACTTTTTTTTTTCCTTCTGGAGGAGACCTATTGTTCATACTTTTTCCCAAAAAGCGTTGATTAAAGAGAATCTGTCAGTAGGACCAACTCTCCTAAGACGTTTATATGGGCATGTTGGTCATGGAAATCTGAGCACAATGATACCTTAATATCTGCAAGCCTAAGTTTTATTCCAGAGAAATTCACATTTTTCTTTATATGTAAATAATCTGTTAAGATCTATGGGCCAGACATAGATCTCCCCGAGAATCTGCCTCCAGAGCTAATTTTAAATGAACATTGCTAGTGAGACATGTAGATCAGGAGAGCAGACTGTCCATCATCACATGTATAGCGCTGATAATACCCTTTTTCATATAAAATAAACTCTGGAGGCAGATTCTCGGGGAGATCTATGTCCAGCCCATAGATCTTAATAGCTCATTTATATATTAATAAGAAGGTGGATTTCTCCGGAATAAGACATGGGATTGTATATATGAAGGTATCAATTTATTCAGCTTCATATGACCTGCATGCCCTTACAGACAGCTAAGGAAGGCTGATCCTACTGACAGATTCCCTTTAAGGAGGCCTTTAAGAGGTTAAGGACTCCATAACAGCAAGGTTATGGCACAGGGAATCATTACCTTTCTTAAGTTTTGTATCCATGTCATTACCGTATGCGCCATACAGTTTCTCTTTTAGGAAACTTCATCTTCCCAGTAAACGATGAGCTGACATTTAATTTCCCAGATACATTTTCCATTACGAAACCAATTGTTCTATTGTCTATTATGTTACGTCTTCCAATACTGTAATATTGTAATTCTGCCTTTGTGCAATGAGAACTGATTATGATCTTGATTGCTTATGAAAAGATTGACTCAGTTTAGTTGAAAACAAAAAAAAATTCTTTTGTTCATTTTTTAAGAGATAATTGGATGCCAGTTGACTAATCTTATGTATTAAAATTTTCGTATTGAAGTCAACATCAATGTAAGGTAAAACAATAATTTTGTTTCTGACTTGTACAATTGCCTTTAACTTCCCTTACCTAAACGTTTCTTCTCCCTTTAATTTGCAAAATATATAAATTGTATAAGAAATAAAAGTTTTATGAAAAAAAAAAACGCCGTATACCGTCCGTCAAATGATGGAAACCGGCGGCAGATTCAGGTCTTTCAGCGCTTTCCATTCTGGCATATGAAAATCTCCCTCTCTCTCGCGCTCTCTCACTCTCTCCTTACAATTTAGCCGGAATATTACCCAGTCAGCGAAAAAGCATCAGTTTTCCATAATCTGCGATAGTCTGTGACAGATTTTTCAATACCCGACGGATTGCGACTGATGGCAAAAAAAGAAAACGGTTGCGTGAAAGTAGCCTAAGTAGCGTCCTTCTGCTGCTCGGGTACCACCTTCGGTTCAGGAGTGAGCATTTTGCAACTCACTGTTTATTCCTCTCCTGAGGCACCCGGCAGGATCTGCATCGGACCATTCTCAATCAACATCTCCCCTGACCGCCAGCCTGGCGCTCCGTTAGCCTGTCTTTATCTATTTGGAGATGGGAATACACCTTTATCTTCTCCATATCCTCCATTGTCTCTGTAAATTTACATCAGACTGCGCTCAGATGACATTTGAGTGCAGTCCGATGGTTCACATGCTCCCATAGACTTGTATGGGTGAGTGCTATCTGATTATTGGATCAGCATGCTGCGATTGTTTTCTCATACCCCATAGAATAAAATTGGGTTTGCGGTATATTTCATATCACAATGTAATTATTCATGGAACGCCATTATAAAGAGCCACGCTTATTTCTTTCGACAACAGCACTTTTGCGAATCTTTCGTTCCACTTCTGTTCTGAATTGGTTTCTTTTGTGCAAAAGACTAAATGGAATTGTTTTAAGTGATTTTCCAATTACCAGTAGATTTTTTTTTAGTGCACTGTTGAAAAGAGGCAATGATAGAGTATTTTTTGCCCAAAAAAAAAAATCTTTTGTCACGTTTTTTCACCTGGTACCTCGAACGCATGAAACAAGTGATCTCTCCTTTGTAGTTGGAACAATACATTGGGTAAGGACGTCGCTGTACAAACAATACTATAATCGAGCACAGGTAGTGCACCTTCCATTATATTATGTTTATCTTCCCTCTAGATGTAAAGAACCCAGATGTCAATGCGTATAATATATTTTTTCCGATAGTAACATCTGTCTCTTTGGCAAAGTAATTAGGTAATTTGTTTGGCATCAATAGAACTATAGTACCTTTGGGTTTATGTAAAAGTAATCTGCAGATGGTTTCTCCCCCTCTTCACTTGGACCAGACAACGTGTTCCTGGACGCTTTTGTTTGAATTTATATTTAGATGTATTTTTTTAAAAAGGCAAAAGCTCAGATCTTTTTCCAAATCCTAATAAACTTATTTTTGTTATTATTATTATTATACAAGATATACAGTATGCACATATATATATATATATATATATATATATATATTTACAGCTCTTGCAAAAATTTAGAGAGCACTGCACAGTTTTATAAAAATCCGCTTCTCTACATGTCTGACAGCCATTCCATTCCAGTGTCAGTTGAATTCCAACCAGAGGACGCCTCATTCTACTTAATGTGCTTCTGATTAGGTGATCACCTGAACCAAATCTTATTTAATGAAGGAAAGTATAAAAAACCCTGCTGTGGTGTTCACAATCCTCTTGCAATAGGACAAGCTGGATGGCAAAATAAGTGCTAGTAATATCCCAAAAGTAATAGGAATAAAAACATAACTTTTAACCATGCCAAAGGAGTTGAAAAGAAAAGTCTTGAGTGAGGAAAAGAAGGGCTCAATTCTGGCTTTACTATAAGAGGGACACAGTCAGCGTCATGTTTCCTCCATCCTTAAAATTTCTAAGACGCCAGTCCATTACAACAAGGTTAAGCAGCAGATATTGGGGACAACAAAGCTAAAGACCGGCAGAGGGAGAAAACCACTCTCCACTGATCGGGATGACCGTCATCTTATTCGAATGTCCCTCAGCAACCGCAGGATAACATCAAGTGACCTACAAAAGGAATGGCAAATGGCAGCAGGGGTGAAGTGTACGGTACGAACAGTTCGTAACAGGCTCCTAGAGGCAGGACTCAAGTCATGTAAAGCTAGAAAAAAGCCTTTCATCAATGAGAAGCAAAGGAGAGCCAGGCTGAAGTTTGCCAAAGACAATAGGGATTGGACCATAGATGACTGGAGTAAGGTAATCTTCTCTGATGAGTCTAATTTTCAGCTTTGCCCAACACATGGTCGTCTAATGGTTAGACGGAGACCTGGAGAGGCGTACAAGCCACAGTGTCTGGCACCCACTGTTAAATTTGGTGGAGGATTGGTGATGATCTGGGGATGCTACAGCAAGGCTGGAATTGAACAGGTTAATCTTTGCGAAGGACGTATGAATGAAGCCACATACAAGGTTATCCTGGAAAAACAGTTGATTGATTCCTTCTACTCAGGCAATGTTCCCCAACTCTGAGGACTGTTTTTTCCAGCAGCAATATGCGCCATGCCACACAGCTAGGTCAATCAAGGTGTGGATGAAGGACCACCACATCAAATCCCTGTCATGGCCAGCCCAATCTCCAGACCTGAACCCCATTGAAAACCTCTGGAATGTAATCAAGAGGATGATGGATAGTCACAAGCCATCAAACAAAGAAGAACGGCTTACATGTGTGTACCAGGAGTGGCATAAGGTCACCCAAAACCAATGTGAAAGACTGGTGGAAAGCGTGCCAAGATGCATGAAAGCTGTGATTAAAAGTCATGGATATTCCACAAAATATTGATTTCTGAACTCTTCCTGAGTTAGAACATTAGTATTGTTGTTTCTAAATGATTATGAACTTGTTTTTTTGCATTATTTGAGGTCTGCAAGCAATGCATTTTTTTGTTATTTTGACCATTTCTCATTTTTAGAAAATAAATCAAAATGTATTGCTTGGAATTTCACAGACATGTTGTCAGTAGTTTATAGTCGCCAGTAGAAAGCCATTACTGCGCAAATGCCACAAAATATCTCGCCTACAATACACAAAACAGCACAGAGACAAACCTCAAAACTTCTGGAACAAGGTAATTTGGAGTTATGAGACCAAAATTGAACTTTTTGGGCACAACCATAAACGTTACATTTGGAGAGATGTCAACAAAGCCTATGATGAAAGGAACACCATTCCTACTGTAAAGCACGGAGCTGGATCACTGATGTTTTGGGATGTGTGAGCTACAAAGGCACAGGAAACTTGGTCAAAGTTGAAGGAAAGATGAATGCAGCACATTATCAGCAAATACTGGAGGCAAATTTGCACTCATCAGTCCGGAAGCTGCGCAGGCAACGTTCTTGGACGTTCCAACATGACAACGATCCAATAATACCAAGAAGAGTGGGCAGCTTTGCCATCTGAAAAAATAAAGAACCTCATCCACAACTACAACAAAAGAATTCAAGCGGTCATTGATCTTAGAGGGGGCAATACACGGTATTAAGAAATGGGGTATGTAAACCTTTGATTAGGGTTATTTGGATGTGTTGGGTTGTTATTATGATTTAAAAAGAGAAAACACTGTAGTTTGCCAATAAATGGCTTCACCCAACCACTAACCATGAGTGGAGAAAAAGTTTTGGCGTCATCATTAGTGATGAGTGAGTGTACTCATTGCTCGGGTGACCTCCGAGTATTTGGTATTGCTCAGAGATTATATTATTTTATTATATTATTAATTAAATTTATTATTATTTGTATTTGTAGTTTTGTTATGTTTTCAAGTTTATGTATTACTCTGTTGTTATCCAGTCTATCATTAACTGTTTTATCTATAAATCTATTATCAATCGATTATTTGTTTCTTATCTACTATTATTCTAATGTTATGTATTTGTCATGGATTTATGAACCGCATCTTGAACACCCCAAAAAATACCAAAGTTCAAAATAGGTCTTCCCAGACCGAACAGAACAGCAGGGTTAATAGAAAATTATTTATTTTTTGCATCTTTTATTCACCTATTATTATTTATTTTTTATGTATTAGCATTCTAATATGTATTTATCTATTATGCTAATATGTATTTTTTTATTGTTTATTTATTATCACATTTAAATTATTATTTACTACGATGAGTGAATGTGCTCAGATAATGTGTTCTGCGGCGGTAGACCACTGTAACTAGTGATGAGCGAATATACTCGTTACTCGAGATTTCCCGAGCACGCTCGGGTGTCCTCCGAGTATCTTTTAGTGCTCGGAGATTTCGTTTTCATCACGGCAGCTGAATGATTTACATCTGTTAGCCATCATAAGTACATGTGGGGATTCCCTAGCAACCAGGCAACCCCCACATGTACTTATGCTGGCTAACAGATGTAAATCATTCAGCTGCGGCGATGAAAAGTAAATCTCCGAGCACTAAAAAAATACTCGGAGGACACCCGAGCGTGCTCAGGAAATCTCGAGTAATGAGTATATTCGCTCATCACTAACTGTAACACATGCAGGGATTGCCAAACAAACAATTCCTGCATGTGTTGCAGCCGTCTACCACTGCAAAACATGCAGCTGCAGGGACTCAAATATATTATCTGAGCTCATCACTATTATTTACTATGTTTCATTTATTATTATTATTATTATATTATTATCTATGTTTTATCTATTTTAAAGCTATGTTGGCAACCATTAGCTTATACATCAATTTTTTTTCTGCATTCAGTTCACCGAAAATAAACAAGTGAAACGTCCTTGATATATATGTTCTGTATGAAGGCTGCCTGTGGTTTCTTGTGTTTTGCTTGTTTTTGTTGCCATGAAGATAAATTGCCCAAAGATAAAGATATAATTGGTCAGCTAGTAAACTTATAAAGTGGGTGGAGCTAATTGATGATGAGCTACAATATTTGCTATACGACAAATCTTATTTCAGCAGAGGCTAAAGTAAAATTTGTAGCAAGGCGCACATAGAAACACTTTGTCTGATTCATTAACCCTAGAACGCATACCCATAGAAATCTACACATTCACGCACCTGGGGCCTTTTAGGCCTGTTTACAATTATAATGGAATAACTCAAATAAAAATACTTTTCAAAGTTTATTGCAAAGTAAGGATGCATTCCCACTAGCGCTGGGGTCCGCCAGGACGGGATTCCGTAATGGATCTGACCTCCTGGTGACCGCAGCTAAGGCTGGCGGACGCATACCTGGGGCCTCGCAGGCCTGCCAGGTTACTTGTTTTCTACTTTCTGTAAAATTACTTTAGTTAGAATTTTGAAACTCTAGGTATTCCTCAGGTATATAGTTGTTAGTAATTTCCAGTTGTTCACATATTTTTATGTTATAGGCATTTCGGTATAACAACCTTTTTTTGGGACTACCCCATATTCACGCACCTGGGGCCTTTTTGGCCTGTGTGCAAATAACACGGAATAACTGAAATAAAAATACTTTTCAAAATGTATTTTACAATTGCAAGGTAAGGATGCATTCCAACTAGCGCTGGGGTCCGCCAGGAGGGTATCCGTAATGGATGTGACCTCCTGGTGACCCCAGCTAAAGCTGGCGGAATCCCGCCATTCCGGCAGCCTTAGCTGGAGTTACCAGGAGGTCAGATCCATTATGGATCCTCTTCTGGTGAACCCCAGCGCTACTGGGAACACAGCCTAAGATGTGTATATTTCAAAACATAATTATGTGCATAAAACAACAAAAAAGTAAGTAAACGGCACACCAAATATAGGCATTCTATATGCAATTTTTTTATGAAAACATTTTTTGGTTGTAGCAAACTTGGTGCAGGAATATTTATTTGTAACTTTACATATTCCCCCGACAATTCTCGCATATTATTTTTTCGGCTGAATGTTCCTTGCATACATTTTGTCCGCAAGTAGAACAGAAACGCTCTGATTTTCTTTCCTTCTTTGCTGGACAAATATAGCAGCGCTTTCTTTTTTTTTCTCTTTGCTCTGGATGTTCCAGAAAGCGTACTCCACATCGGATTATTGCCTCCGTAATTTGCCTTGATAAGCATATCATGCTGCTTCTCTCCATCATAGTAAGCATCAAAAGTTCATAACAAAGATTTGTCAAAAATAGACGTCTCTTATCTTTCCTGTTGGCATGGAATTCTGGATTAGTTTGACAATAAACAATGTAGCTATTGAGGACTGACACATCAAGGATATTGGAAAAAAGGGCAACAGGCCAACGTTTAGTCTGCCTTTTGCACGAATACTCTCCAATTATTTCATCCATCTTGTCGACACCTCCTTTTGTCTTATTATAATGCAGTATGATTTCAGGTTTTTTTTTCCTGTCATTGGTGTCAATACTTCCATCATGATGCATTGTACTCAGTAATATCACAGATTTTTCTTTCTTGGCTTTATAAGACACCATTGTTGCTTGATTGCAGAAACCAAATACACTCTCGTAGATTGTTCGCTGTGCATTGTGCTTCATGATTGGAGGAATTTCGCGGCAGTTTGGCCTCATAGTACCAACAAGTGTAAGTTGCTTTTGAAGCAAAAAGTTGGCTATTTTAAAATTGGTAAAGTAATTATCCATTGTAATATTTTTTCCTGAATTGAAAATTGGTAGAGCAAGTGTTTTTACTATGTCGGAACATAGGTCTTTCTGGACTGGAGCATCAGCTTCTTTGCCACAGTAAATCAGACCATTCATCCCATAATAGCAATAGCAGAGTCAGAAAAGTTCTTCCCCAGCAACAATACAGACAAAAAGACTGAGTATCACATGTAAACCTAGTACAGGCCTAAAAGGCCCCAGGTGCGTGAATATGGAGTAGTCCCAAAAAAAGGTTGTTATATCGAAATGTCTGTAACATAAAAATATATGAATAACTGGAAATTACTAACAACTATATACCTGAGGATTACCTAGATTTTCAAAATTCTAACTAAAGTACTTTTACAGAAAATAGAAAACAAGTAACCTGGCAGGCCTGCGAGGCCCCAGGTATGCGTTCTAGGTTTAAGAGGCGTATGCTCCAACACAACCCCTTATCGAGTGAGGATGAGAAAGGAGGAGGAGCAGCTCGGAGAGTGGGAAGTACAAGGGAGCAGCTGGGAGAGTGAAAGGTGAGAAGGATCAGCAGTGAGCGTGAGAAGTAAGAAAGAGCAGCTGGGAGAGTGAAAGGTAAGAAGGATCAGCAGTGAGAGTGAGAAGTAAGAAAGAGCAGCTGGGAGAGTGAAAGGTAAGAAGGAGCAGCTGGGAGAGTGAAAGGTGAGAAGGATCAGCAGTGAGAGTGAGAAGTAAGAAGGAGCAGCTGGAAGAGTGAAGGGTAAGAAGGAGCAGCTGGGAGAGTGAAAGGTGAGAAGGATCCACAGTGAGAGTGAGAAGTAAGAAGGAGCAACTGGGAGAGTGAAAGGTGAGAAGGATCCACAGTGAGAGTGAGAAGTAAGAAGGAGCAACTGGGAGAGTGAAAGGTGAGAAGATGCAGCAGGGAGAGTGAAAGGTGAGAAGGATCAGCAGTGAGCATGAGAAGTAAGAAAGAGCAGCTGGGAGAGTGAAAGGTAAGAAAGAGCAGCTGGGAGAGTGAAAGGTGAGAAGGGGCAGCTGGGAGAGTGAAAGGTAAGAAGATGCAACAGGGAGAGTGGGAAGTAAGAAGGAGCAGCTGGGAGAGTGAAAGATAAGAAGGAGCTGTTGGGGGAGTGAAAGGTGAGAAGGATCCACAGTGAGAGTGAGAAGTAAGAAGGAGCAGCTGGGAGAGTGAAAGGTGAGAAGGATCCACAGTGAGAGTGAGAAGTAAGAAGGAGCAGCTGGGAGAGTGAAAGGTGAGAAAGATCCACAGTGTGTTGTGAATTCCGTTCTTGGGCTCCCTCCGGTGGTTGTAAATGGCACTTTTGTGAATTCTGCTCTTGAGCTGCCTCTGGTGGTTTTGAGTGGAACTGCTGCTCCTTGGGTTTAGCTTTTGCAGCTGCTTTCACTAATCGTCTCTCCTGGCTCTGCTATTTAACCTGGCTCTAGTCTTCAGCCTATGCCACTTGTCAATGTTCTCTGGCTGGATTCACATCTCTGCTTGGATTCTCCTGGTTTCCTGACCAGTTCTGCTAAGATAAGTTCTGGCTTTGCTCTTTTCAGTCCACATGTTGTGGACTTATTGTTCTGTGCATTCTATTTTTGTCCAGCTTGTCATTATGGATTTTTTCTGTTAGCTGGAAGCTCTGGGAAGCAGTTTTACCCTCCACACCTTTAGTCAGGTGTGGAGATTTTGTAAACTCTGTGTGGATTGTTTTGTAGTTTTTATACTGACCGCACAGTATCCTTTCCTGTCCTATCTATCAAGCTAGACTGGCCTACTATGCTAAAATCTGATTTAATCTCTGCGTATGTTATTTTTCCCTCCTCTCACCGTCAATATTTGTGGGGGGCTATCTTTCCTTTGGGGATTTTCTCTGAGGCAAGATAGGTTTCCTGTTTCCATCTTTAGGGGAAGTTAGATCTTAGGCTGTGCCGAGGGGTCTAGGGAGCGTCAGGTACCCCCCATGGCTATTTCTAGTTGCGCTGCTAGGTTCAGGGTCTGTGGTCAGTACAGATACCACCTCCTTCAGAGCTTGTCTCATGTTGTTCCTAAACCACCAGATCATAACACAGTGAGAGTGAGAAGTAAGAAGGAGCAGCTGGGAGAGTGAAAGGTAAGAAGGAGCAGCAAGGAGAGTGGGAAGTAAAAAGGAGCAGCTGGGAGAGTAAAAGGTGAGAAGGATCCACAGTGAGATTGAGAAGTAAGAAAGAGCAGCTGGGAGAATGAAGGGTAAGAAGATGCAGCAGGGAGAGTGAAAGGCAAGAAGGAGCAGCAGTGGGAGTGAGAAGTAAGAAGCAGCAGTCAGGAGAGTGAAAGGTAAGAAGAAGCACCAAGGAGAGTGAAAGTTAAGAAAGAGCAACTGGGAGAGTGAAAGATAAGAAAGAGCAGCAGGGAGAGTGAGAGGTAAGAAGGAGCAGTAGGGAAAGCCAGAGGTAAGGAAGAGCAGCAGCAAGTATAAGAAGTAAGTAAGAAGTAAGAAAGAGAAGTAGCAAGGAAAAAGTAGAGGGAGTGAGTGGTAAGGAGGAGCAGCAGCGAAAGTGAAAAGGTAAGAAGTAGAAGTGGAGAGAGCAGAAGGTTAGAAGGAGAAGCAAAGACAATGAGAGTTAAGGACGAGCAGCAGGGAAAGTGAGAGGTCACAAGGAGCAGCAGGAAGACTGGGAGCTAAAGGAAAGCCACAGGGAGTCTGCGAAGTTAAGAAGAGCTGCAAGGAGAGTGAAAATTGCAAAAACGGATGCTCTATCCGATGATATATTGTCTATGAAGATGGGAAAGACACTAGTTTATCAACAGCTGGAGTCCTGATGTTCTCATTGATGCCTCTATGTGTGTGGGATAATTTAGAATACAGGTACAGGACATATTATGGAATTGTAGACTGGACAAGAAGTAACATTTTAAAGATTATATTCTTCATATATGACTTTTGGTCTTTTATGGCTGAAGAACCTGTCTGTGGCTTTTTTTGATGTCTGTTTTTGGAATAATTGTCAGTATCTGTTTTTTTCTTCAACATAAAGGAAAACCTCAGCTACTAATTCATAGATTGATACGCATCTATTTTTCATAAGCGGGTGAAATATTACAGGGTCTCTAATGAAATACCGCAGTGTAGCTGGATACTAATTTAAACCATACAATGAATGTTCTAGTATGAGTGAAATATACGTTCTTTAAATTAGTTATCGCATGGAAGATTAAAAGAACTCCTGGTTTAAAACCTAGCATGAAGAAATGAAGCATAAATAAGTAACGATATGGTTATCCTTTGGGGACCGTGTTTCTTCTCCTGCAGCTCCTTGGCACTCTGATATAAAAAAATCGCACTGCTTGGGGGAAGTACGATTTGTAAGGATGTTATTGGAAAACCCGGGAAGATGTATGGAGCTGGAATCCTGCACTTCAGCTTCCTAATGATTTATTGGATTCTCTGCAACTTTAACTTACTGCGAGCTATTTCAAAGTTAACATTTGCTGAGCCTTTTGCAAATACTTTTTAGCCAACTTTGCATTTCTTGAAAACAAATCTCTCTCCTGTTTATTAAATTTTTATTATATTTTTTGATTCTTGTATTTATTTCATTGGACCTTTATAAATTTGGATGATACCTTGTGCAATACCTTCTGTTGACATCTTAACGGTATATGGTAGATTGTCACGCTGGGCAAAAATAAACATTCTATTCTGCGACATACATTGGACAGTTTTCCATAGAGTTGTCTAAATAACAAAGTCGTACACTGAAAGATCCACCATGTACTGCAAAAGTAAAAAATATTTTAGAGCCTAAGAAACAAAGACAACGTAAATAGGATCTGCAACTTGCCATAATCAACCGGAAGATGTAATGAAGATAAGAGTTAAGGATCATGCCCACTTGGATAAAAAAAATTATATACACGGAGCAGAAGGGCTTGGCACAGCATTATTAAGGGTAACAAGGTTTCAATCCAGCAATTTGAGGCATAAAATAACATCTTTATTTAAAAAATTGTTAAAAATCATATTGAAAAAATAAGGAGGAAAAATGGGGAAGGAGAGAGGGTGATAAAATCACCACATGGGCTACGTTTAACCCCTTCCCGACCTTTGACGCCACGTAGGCGTCATGAAAGTCGGTGCCAATCCGACCCATGACGCCTATGCGGCGTCATGGAAAGATCGCGTCCCTGCAGACCGGGTGAAAGGGTTAACTCCCATTTCACCCGATCTGCAGGGACAGGGGGAGTGGTAGTTTAGCCCAGGGGGGGTGGCTTCACCCCCTCGTGGCTACGATCGCTCTGATTGGCTGTTGAAAGTGAAACTGCCAATCAGAGCGATTTGTAATATTTCACCCATTATAACGGGTGAAATATTACAATCCAGCCATGGCCGATGCTGAAATATCATCGGCCATGGCTGGAAATACTAGTGTGCCCCCACCCCACCCCTCCGATCGCCCCCCCACCCCCCCGATCTGGCCGGTACACTGCTCCGGCTCCCCTCCGTCCAGTGCTCCGCTCCCCCCCGTGCTCGTGTCCGCTCCCCCCGTGCTCCAATCACCCCCCCGTGCTCCAATCACCCCCCCCTGCACTCCGATCCACCCCCCCCATGCTCCGTTCCACCCCCCCGTGCTCCATTCCAGCCCCCCCGTGCTCCGTTCCACGCCCCCCGCGCTCCGTTCCACCCCTCCCGCGCTCCGATTCCCCCCCGTGCTCCGATCCCCCCCCCGTGGTCCCCCCCCACCCTATCATACTTACCGATCCAGCGGTGGTCCCGTCCGTCTTCTCCCGGGCGCCGCCATCTTCCAAAATGGCGGGCGCATGCGCAGTGCGCCCGCCGAATCTGCCGGCCGGCAGATTCGTTCCAAAGTGCATTTTGATCACTGAGATATAATCTATCTCAGTGATCAAAATAAAAAAAATAATAAATGACCCCCCCCCCCCCTTTGTCACCCCCATAGGTAGGGACAATAAAAAAATAAAGAAATTTTTTTTTTTCCACTAATGTTAGAATAGGGTTAGGGTTAGGGGTAGGGTTAGGGTTAGGGGTAGGGTTAGGGGTAGGGTTAGGGGTAGGGCTAGGGTTAGGGTTAGGGGTAGGGTTAGGGGTAGGGTTAGGGCTAGGGTTAGGGCTAGGGTTAGGGCTAGGGTTAGGGCTAGGGTTAGGGTTAGGGTTAGGAATGTGCACACGTATTCTGGTCCTCTGCGGATTTTTCCGCTGCGGATTTGATAAATCCGCAGTGCTAAACCGCTGCGGATTTATGGCGGATTTACCGCGTTTTTTTCTGCGCATTTCACTGCGGTTTTACAATTGCGATTTTCTATTGGAGCAGTTGTAAAACCGCTGCGGAATCCGCACAAAGAAGTGACATGCTGCGGAATGTAAACCGCTGCGTTTCCGTGCAGTTTTTCCGCAGCATGTGTACAGCGATTTTTGTTTCCCATAGGTTTACATTGAACTGTACACTCATGGGAAACTGCTGCGGATCCGCAGCGTTTTCCGCAGCGTGTGCACATACCTTTAGAATTAGGCTATGTGCACACGGTGCTGATTTGGCTGCGGATTCGCAGCAGTGTTCCATCAGGTTTACAGTACCATGTAAACATATGAAAAACCAAATCCGCTGTGCCCATGGTGTGGAAAATACCGCGCGGGAACGCTGCGTTGTATTTTCCGCAGCATGTCAATTCTTTGTGCGGATTCCTCAGCGTTTTACACCTGTTCCTCAATAGGAATCCGCAGGTGAAATCCGCACAAAAAACACTGGAAATCCGCGGAAAATCCGCAGGTAAAACACAGTGCCTTTTACCCGCAGATTTTTCAAAAATGGTGCGGAAATATCTCACACGAATCCGCAACGTGGGCACATAGCCTTAGGGTTAGGGTTGGAATTAGGGTTGTGGTTAGGGTTAGGGGTGTGTTGGGGTTAGTGTTGTGGTTAGGGGTGTGTTGGGGTTAGGGTTGTGATTAGGATTATGGCTACAGTTGGGATTAGGGTTAGGGGTGTGTTGGGGTTAGTGTTGGAGGTAGAATTGAGGGGTTACCACTGTTTAGGCACATCAGGGGTCTCCAAACGCAACATGGCGCCACCATTGATTCCAGCCAATCTCGTATTCAAAAAGTCAAATGGTGCTCCCTCACTTCCGAGCCCTGACGTGTGCCCAAACAGTGGTTTACCCCCACATATGGGGTACCAGCATACTCAGGACAAACTGCGCAACAATTACTGGGGTCCAATTTCTCCTGTTACCCTTGTGAATCTAAAAAAATGCTTGCTAAAACATAATTTTTGAGGAAAGAAAAATGATTTTTTATTTTCACGGCTCTGCGTTGTAAACGTCTGTGAAGCACTTGGGGGTTCAAAGTGCTCACCACATATCTAGATAAGTTCCTTGGGGGGTCTAGTTTCTAAAATGGGGTCACTTGTGGGGGGTTTCTACTGTTTAGGCACACCAGGGGCTCTGCAAACGCAACGTGACACCCGCAGACCATTCCATCAAAGTCTGCATTTCAAAAGTCACTACTTCCCTTCTGAGCCCCGACGTGTGCCCAAACAGTGGTTTACCCCCACATATGGGGTATCAGCGTACTCAGGAGAAACTGGACAACAACTTTTGGGGTCCAATTTCTCCTGTAACCCTTGGGAAAATAAAAAATTCTGGGCTAAATAATTATTTTTGAGGAAAGAAAACGTATTTATTATTTTCACGGCTCTGAATTATAAACTTCTATGAAGCACTTGGGGGTTCAAAGTGCTCACCACACATCTAGATAAGTTCCTTTCAGGGTCTAGTTTCCAAAATGGGGTCACTTGTGGGGGGTTTCTACTGTTTAGGCACATCAGGGGCTCTGCAAACGCAACGTGACGCCCGCAGAGCATTCCATCAAAGTCTGCATTTCAAAACGTCACTACTTCAATTCCAAGCCCCGGCATGTGCCCAAACAGTAGTTTACCCCCACATATGGGGTATCACCGTACTCAGGAGAAACTGGACAACAAATATTGGGGTCAAATTTCTCCTGTTACCCTTGGGAAAATTAAAAAATTCTGGGCTAAATAATTATTTTTGAGGAAAGAAAACGTATTTATTATTTTCACGGCTCTGCATTATAAACTTCTATGAAGCACTTGGGGGTTCAAAGTGCTCACCACACATCTAGATAAGTTCCTTTGGGGGTCTAGTTTCCAAAATGGGGTCACTTGTGGGGGGTTTCTACTGTTAAGCCACATCAGGGGCTCTGCAAACGCAACGTGACGCCCACAGAGCATTCCATCAAAGTCTGCATTTCAAAACGTCACTACTTCACTTCCGAGCCCCGGCATGTGCCCAAACAGTGATTTACCCCCACATATGGGGTATCAGCGTACTCAGGAGAAACTGGACAACAACTTTTGGGGTCAAATTTCTCCTGTTACCCTTGGAAAAATAAAAAATTGCAGGCTAAAAGATCATTTTTGAGAAAATAATTTTTTTTTTTATTTTCATGGCTCTGCGTTATAAACTTCTGTGAAGCACTTGGGGGTTCAAAGTCCTCACCACACATCTAGATTAGTTCCTTTGGGGGTCTAGTTTCCATAATGGGGTCATTTCTGGGGGATCTCCAATGTTTAGGCACACAGGGGCTCTCCAAACGTGACATGGTGTCCGCTAATGATTGGAGCTAATTTTCCATTTAAAAAGCCAAATGGCGTGCCATCCCTTCCGAGCCCTGCCGTGCGCCCAAACAGTGGTTTACCCCCACATATGGGGTATCAGCGTACTCAGGACAAACTGGACAACAATATTTGGGGTCCAATTTCTCCTATTATCCTTGGCAAAATAGGAAATTCCAGGCTAAAAAATCATTTTTGAGGAAAGAAAAATTATTTTTTATTTTCATGGCTCTGCGTTATAAACTTCTGTGAAGCACCTGGGGGTTTAAAGTGCTCAATATGCATCTAGATAAGTTCCTTGGGGGGTCTAGTTTCCAAAATGGGGTCACTTGTGCGGGAGCTCCAATGTTTAGGCACACAAGGGCTCTCCAAACGCGACATGGTGTCCGCTAACAATTGGAGCTAATTTTCCATTCAAAAAGTCAAATGGCGCGCCTTCTCTTCCGAGCCCTGCCGAGTGCCCAAACAGTGGTTTACCCCCACATATGAGGTATCGGCGTACTCGGGAGAAATTGCCCAACAAATTTTATGATCCATTTTATCCTACTGCCCATGTGAAAATGAAAAAATTGAGGCGAAAAGAATTTTTTTGTGAAAAAAAATTACTTTTTCATTTTTACAGATCAATTTGTGAAGCACCTGAGGGTTTAAAGTGCTCACTAGGCATCTAAATTAGTTCCTTGGGGGGTCTAGTTTCCAAAATGGGGTCACTTGTGGGGGAGCGCCAATGTTTAGGCACACAGGAGCTATCCAAACGCGACATGGTGTCCGCTAACGATGGAAATAATTTTTCATTCAAAAAGTCAAATGGCGCTCCTTCCCTTCCGAGCCTTACCATGTGCCCAAACAGTGGTTTACCTCCACATGTGAGGTATTGGTGTACTCAGGAGAAATTGCCCAACTCATTTTAGGATCCATTTTATCCTGTTGCCCATGTGAAAATGAAAAAATTGAGGCTAAAAGAATTTTTTTGTGAAAAAAAAGTACTTTTTCATTTTTACGGATCAATTTGTGAAGCACCTGGGGGTTCAAAGTGCTCACTATGCATCTAGATAAGTTCCTTGGGGCGTCTAGTTTCCAAAATGGGGTCACTTGTGGGGGAGCTCCAATTTTTAGGCACACGGGGGCTCTCCAAACGTGACATGGTGTCCGCTAAAGAGTGGAGCCAATTTTTGATTCAAAAAGTCAAATGGCGCTCCTTCCCTTCCAAGCCCTGCCATGCGCCAAAACAGTGGTTTACCCCTACATATGAGGTATCAGCGTACTCAGGACAAATTGGACAACAACTTTCGTGGTTCAGTTTCTCCTTTTACCATTGGGAAAATAAAAAAATTGTTGCTAAAAGATAATTTTTGTGACTAAAAAGTTAAATGTTCATTTTTTCCTTCCATGTTGCTTCTGCTGCTGTGAAGCACCTGAAGGGTTAATAAACTTCTTGAATGTGGTTTTGAGTACCTTGAGGGGTGCAGTTTTTAGAATGGTGTCACTTTTGGGTATTTTCAGCCATATAGACCCCTCAAACTGACTTCAAATGTGAGGTGGTCCCTAAATAAAATGGTTTTGTAAATTTCGTTGTAAAAATGACAAATCGCTGGTCGAATTTTAACCCTTATAACTTCCTAACAAAAAAAAATTTTGTTTCCAAAATTGTGCTGATGTAAAGTAAACATGTGGGAAATGTTATTTATTAACTATTTTGTGTCACATATCTCTCTGGTTTAACAGAATAAAAATTCAAAATGTGAAAATTGCGAAATTTTCAAAATTTTCGCCAAATTTCCGTGTTTATCACAAATAAATGCAGAATTTATTGACCTAAATTTACCACTAACATGAAGTCCAATATGTCACGAAAAAACAATCTCAGAACCGCTAGGATCCGTTGAAGCGTTCCTGAGTTATTACCTCATAAAGGGACACTGGTCAGAATTGCAAAAAACGGCAAGGTCTTTAAGGTCAAAATAGGCTGGGTCTTGAAGGGGTTAAGAACCCATGTGGTTTGAAATTTGTCACTTCTTCATGTGATTTTATCACCCTCCTTCCCCATTTTTCCTTCTTATTTTTTCAGTATGTTGCTTAATCATAATTTTAAATAAAGATGTAATTTAACTCCTGGGATTTGTGGATTGAGACCTTGTTACCTTCACAATTGCTATTACCTGGAAACCATCCACGTCATCCGTTCATACCTCTTGATCTGAAATATTGGCAACATTGGATCCCAAAGTCAACAGAACCAAGGGTGAGCGGATACGTTTACTTTTTGTGCAGTTTTTCATGTTTCAGCAATATAGAGGCCCAGGAACAAAAACTGAATAACATCTGATGCAAGAGAGCAACATTTACAACAGTTAAAAAAAATTACATATTTATGCCAATTCCTCTTAAACGCCACCATACAGTGCTCAAATGATAGCAACAAACAGTGACCAAAGTACAATGTTATACATAATCTAATAAAGAAGTGGTGAATGTACGACATATATTAAAAAATATCACCTAAGTACAAGCAGAAGCAAAGGAGAATAGAAACCCACGTTTCGCCGTCCCTGTTTGTGGCTTCATCAAGGGAGAGTTTTACAATTAGGGCATCCAACAATATCAATGTTGCATATCTTCTTATAACATTACTCACTTCTCAAAAAGTCACTTTGTAGACATGTGACTGCTATAGTAGCAACTGGGGAAACCACCAATTTAAGCTTAATGTCAAAGGTTATGACAAACATATTTTTATTATTTGCATACGGATTTTGTCATCTGCATGTCATAATAATTTAAGGAGTAGATTTAATCAGAAGTATTGGCAAATAAAAAGGGGGTCTTCTTTTTCTTAAAATAATCCAGGGTCTGAGGCTGATGAGCATATTGTGTCTCCAGTAGACATTTGTTCTGCAGCAATATAATGTCCCTGGATTTTCTATTCTGTGTCATAGTAAAGAGTTGACTTCAGTCCTTTGTTGTTGTTCTGGCTTGCGGCCATATACCGGTCTCTTTCTTTTTTGCTCTCACATCTTTGTAGCCAGAGGCAAACACCAATGTTTTATGACTTGTGAAGTATGTTCTCAAAAGAAAAACTTTGTATGTAGCACTTGCTATAACTGGAAAGTGTTTTATGATGGGAAACTGATAGAAAGTTGTACTTACTGTATTTATAGGGATTTTGACTATGTATTGTGATTTTTATAATATACAGTATATATATACTAGATGGTGGCCCGATTCTAACGCATCGGGTATTCTAGAATATGCATATCCACATAGTATATTGCCCAGCCACGTAGTATATTGCCCAGTCACGTAGTATATTGCCCAGCCACATAGTATATTGCCCAGCCACGTAGTATATTGCCCAGTCACGTATTATACAGTACAGAGCCACGTAGTATACAGCACAGAGTCACGTAGTATACAGCACAGAGTCACATAGTATACAGCACAGAGCCACATAGTATACAGCACAGAGCCACGTAGTATACAGCACAGAGCCACGTAGTATACTGCCCAGTCACGTAGTATGCACCATATCCCTGTTAAAAGAAGAATTTAAATAAAAAATAGTTACATACTCACCTCCTGGAGCCTCCGGATCGAAGCGGCCGGTTTCCGATGCTCGTCGCGCGCTCCGGTCTGAAGATTACATTGCGGTCTCCCGAGATGATGACGTAGCAGTCTCGCGAGCCCACACGTCATCATCTCGCAAGACTGCAATGTATGCAGCGGTCACTGGGGCGTCGCGAGGAGCATCCGTAACCGGCGGCTTCGATCCAGAGGCTCCAGGAGGTGAGTATGTAACTACTTTTAATTTTTTAATTATTTTTAACATTAGATATTTTTACTCTTCATGCTGCATAGGCAGCATGAATAATAAAAAGTTGGTCACACAGGGTTAATAGCAGCGTTAACCAAGTGCGTTACACCGCGGTCAACGCTGCAATTAACCCTGTGTGAGCGCTGACCGGAGGGGAGTATGCGGGCATTGGGCAGTGACTGCGGGGAGGAAGGAGCGGCCATTTTCTTCCAGACTGTGCCCGTCGCTGATTGGTTGTGGCTGTTTTGCCACGACCAATCAGCGACTTGGATTTCCATGACTGACAGAGGCCGCGACCAATGAATATCCGTGACAGACAGAAAGACAGACAGACGGAAGTGACCCTTAGACAATTGTGTATATATATATATATATATATATATATATATATATATATATATATATAGTAAATTATGACATATGGATCAAATATTTGGAAATAATCCAAAAAATATAGTACACCAAGGCTAAGGCAAGGCAGCTACTTTGGTTGCTCAACATCAAGTCATTGAGAAGTTGACCAACGCCAAACATTTGTGCACCTTCATGGAGAGATTAAGCCAGCTCACCTCTACGGCTTGTGGAATGCCGAAACAGGAAAAGGATCCAGAAAAAATGGGAATCCAGCTTCATAATTCCCACATGTTATTGAATAAAATTTACAAACACTTTGAGAAAGAACGCCGGAGAGCATTTGAAAACATGATTCTCTTAAACTAACCCATGAAATTTTGGAATTTTGTGAATCTCTATTCCCATTTTTCCTAGATGTGTGCATCCTGTCTGCAACTTGCTGTCAATCGACCATTGTATTTTAGAGCTATGATTTGGCTTTATAATAAAACCCACGACATTGCAGTCTTGTTAGTTGGTGACAGCAAAGCGCACCCATTGATGTCACAGTGTTACATTGAGAATTTCATTTTACGCAACATGTTCTCTCATAGCCCTTTCCAAGGTGTGAAAAACTTGGACTAAATTAAAAATATTTGTAAATAACTTTAAATCCTTGTCATTATTAGTATCCTATAGAAGAGAGGTCTCCAACCTTTCCATACTCATCAATGGCCATTTTCAAATATGACAGATGGTTTTGTCACATCGGTTACTGAAAGCAAAAAAAACTATTAAAGATTTTATGATAGTAAGTAAAGTTGGTGTAAATCGGCCATGTTGGTAATCTGTGGCCAATATCTGTGCCCTGATATCCAACTCCTACCTGACGGTATCCCTGGTTCCTTGTGCGTCACAACACAATGATGATGTCACACCAGGGTGGCTAATCAAAAGAAGAGCTAGGAAGATAGGAGACACTTGTCCAGGTTGGAGGTGGCTTCCGTCCAGTGGCCACAGATTACTCGCGTGGCCAATTAACTAGATTTTTCAAATCGATTCTCTAAAACTCTAATAGCAAGGGTTCATTCTCACACCGTGTCTATTTTTACATCCTTGTAAAGCAGACCTTTTTTTAAAATGTGTCATACATATTGCCTCTATGTTGCTTCCATTTTACCTCTGTTTTTTTATCTTTCATTTCTAAAAATCAAAGCAGGTAGACTGAATGTTGATTTATCCATAGCCTCTTAACAATGGTTCAGTGAAAAATGGATGAAACATGGATGGAGCTTATGTTTTTCATTTGTTTTATATGGTTTCCCATAGACTTTAAGGTAAACACGAGGGAGGAGATACGGATATCCCCTCGCCACCACCAATCCATGATGGAGCTTACGCAGTCACAGCTCTCTGGCACCCCCTTAACCTCAGGTCAGTCAGGGAACCACACCTAGGATAAGTAGTCACCGGAGAGGCTTCCCGGTCACTTACTGGTAACTCTGCATCGATGGTGGTATATATTACCAATCCCAGGCCGGGAATATATATATAAACCTCCAATACATCACTGCCAAGATCCCCCAATAACACCAGAATGGTATGCTGCCACCTGTTCCTCATTAGATATAAGCCCGGGGAGTTAACTAGCTTATATTGGGTCAGAAACCAACCCCATGTTGTGTATAAGAACTAGCCAGACTCACGGACGTGGGAAATCAGGTTTCGAGATAAAAGAGCAGCCCAAAAATAACTGATATTTTTATTTCCGAAAGACGCACTAGAAACTACAAATATATACAGAGTAATATACAGATATTGCAGCCAGAAGTACAGATAAAAGTAGGGTACAGGTTGGGGATAGCAGTTAGCTACATGTATCATGTTACCGTTTCTTATCACTTGTGGATGAAGGGAAGCACTCGTATCCACATACACCTTCTCATTTTCTGGTCCGTCCCTACACATGACATGACGTGGCTTCCATGGCTGAACAATGACAAAGGCTAAAGAGTTGCAGCTAGCTTTTAATCCCTAGCTCGCCCCTTCCCATATTTGCCTATGTTCTGTTCTTTTGGGGATTTGTGTACTTATCCCAAGGGTGGGGTGCCACTTCAGGAGTTGAGGAAGATCTCTGGATAATCTATGGACCCCAAATTAATAAATCCAGAATGGAGTCTCCCTCGTCCCTCACACTTTAATTGCCGATTCTGATGACCAAATTTAATGAAAATAGGACCTGCTCTTAATCTCATGGACTGGAGACACAGATCTGTTTTTAAAACTGATACGTGTGTGTATGGCTCAATGACACTCTATGGGTCCGTGTGCTGTCCGAGATAAACAATGAATGTGTGAATAGAGCCTAAAATGAAGATTTCTCTCTATTAAAAATTATTTACTATCTAGAACATTAAAACTGCCTATTTTGAAAAGAAGAGGACTTGAACCCTAGTGCCAACTATTGGAAGTAGCAATCCCAAAAGTCAATTCACACCCTTTAACGAGCCTTGTCACGTGAGTTAGGATAAAAATTGATATTGAGAATGATTTTAGGATCGCTACTTTCAATAATTTGCACTAGAGTTCTAGTTTTCTTCCTCTCTGAAGAAGCAATTTGCATATTTAACTACCCAGAGGAGCTTTGCATGGCCTAAAAGTCTCCTTGCACTGGCATGTCAGGCATGTCACTCTCAACCATGACAATTGTTCCCCCTTAGACCACATCTAGAATATTTAAGGCATATCAACAGAATATACCATAAGTGTCAGATGTGGGCCGTTCCCACTTCTGTAACCCTCACTAATCTCCAGATTAAGGATCTTTATCCAGCACCAACAGAAATAGAGATATGGCCGGGAATGCATGACTTTCTCCTTTCACCTCTATTGGAAATTCAAGCAAGTGTACTTAGCAATTTTCAGAACCCCAACAGAAATGAATGGAGAGAGCTGGCTCTCTACCTGTCCTTTATAAGTGGTTCAATACAGGGCTCAGTTATAGGTACAGATCCATCGCACATAAATGCCCAGAATGGGAATACCCATTTAACTTTTTTCTAATATGACTTTAGTTCTAGTACCATGTTTAAGTAATGTTATTTAGTGTGGCAAATCAAATAAATGAAGACCAAGAGTCACAAGTGGCTCCCCATACTTGATTAATGAAAAGTGTCTGAATCTGCGCTGTTGAAGTATCCAGGATAATGACTGTTTCTTTGAAAACTTTATTTGACATAGGTTTTAAAAGTCAACGCATTTCAAGGTCACACAGGACCTCTTCCTCAGGACAAACTCAATGTGGCTCCTGAGCAGAAGCATAACAGCAGAGACCAAGGAGACCAGTATTATGTACCACGGGGGTCCTCAATGCAGATTTTGCGGTGGCACCCAAGATTTTAGGCAAGTAAGCTAGGAGAATAACTAATATATATATATATATAAACCTAAAACGTAACTTTTAATAGACGACGTTTAAAATATCAAATGGATAATGGCGCAACATGTGATAAAGTGCAAAAACGTGCTCATGTAACCAGTGCTCTATTAAAAAATGGTTTTGTCTCACCAAATAGTCCTTTTCTTTGCGGGAGCATCCAATTGTATTCTTAGGGGGAGGGGGAGAGAGATTCTATACTACCCCAGTCGTGCCCCTGTGTAACTCTCGCCCTGACAAGGGCAGTCCCCAAGTCAGTCTAGTATATTGTACCCACCAAGATAATGTAACTTTCCCTACGCGTTTCCTCTCTCATAGGGGAGAATCATCAGGGGACCTAACTGAAATATATATGTGGGATATTCCTTTAAAAGAGGGGAGTCCCTGCGTCGGGAGGTAACCCCTGTGTCCAGTGCTCCTAGTTATGGGCACAGACCTCTGGTAGGAGCACTGGACACAGGGGTTACCTCACGACGCAGGGACTCCCCTCTTTTAAAGGAATATCCCACATATATATTTCAGTTAGTTCCCCTGATGATTCTCCCCTATGGGAGAGGAAACGCGTAGGGAAAGTTACATTATCTTGGTGGGTACAATATACTAGACTGACTTGGGGACTGCCCTTGTCAGGGCGAGAGCTACACAGGGGCACGACTGGGGTAGTATAGAATCTCTCTCCCCCTCCCCCTAAGAATACAATTGGATGCTCCCGCAAAGAAAAGGACTATTTGGTGAGACAAAACCATTTTTTAATAGAGCACTGGTTACATGAGCACGTTTTTGCACTTTATCACATGTTGCGCCATTATCCATTTGATATTTTAAGCGTCGTCTATTAAAAGTTACGTTTTAGGTTTATATATATATATATTAGATGTTCTCCTAGCTTACGTGCCTACTGTTTTTTGAGGACCTCTAGGGGTATCATATCTGGATACACCCTATACGTGGCTTATATTGGCACCCAAGATTTTCAAGTTATACCTTTCCCCTAAACCATGGATTAGGGAGTACTACTATGTACTGCATAGTGAAGTACCTGCATAGTAGGAAAGGCATTTATCTTGGCTTTTCACTTCAGCTGATGGAAGAGTAGAGAACATTTCCCATCTGTCTCTCGAATTTAGTACTGCATTTTATAGACTAGATCGACTATAATTATCTTACTTTCTGAAATATCCAATTCATAGCTATTGTCATAGAATGAAGCACTGTCAGGGCCCTTTTTAACATATTTTTTAGAGAACTAGTTTTCATTGTATGGAAAAAAAGGTCGTTGAACATTTTCTTTAGCAGCAAGTTATTTAAGCACAAGAGTAGAGTAAAGAGTCCTCTACTGTATTTAACGGGGTACAGTGAAATCCACTTAGTTGAAAGGAACTCATTGCCGCCTCGACGCGGCGTTATTGCTGTGTAATGCTTTTCTGTGCATCCACTGTGCAGTTTTACAGTTCGGGATCTCGAGGGGATAGCTGCTTCACGGAGCCGCACATAAGTGATGTTGATGAGCAGACTCCATTTCACTACATCAGGGAACTAGGCTCCTTGTACATCGTCTAAACAAATATCCTCCTTATCCTATTTTTTTTCTCAACCACCGGTTAAGTTGGCGTTTAGCACTGCGACTCCTCTTTACTCTTCTAATTGCTATATGCTGTGGCATAACGGTGACAAGGAACAGTTTGGGAATTGCTGTGTACTAGAATATCTCACCTTAAAGAGCAATTACCAAAAAGTTGAAAGAAAATATAAATTTGACTTGTTATATAGAAATTATCCACAGGCCACTGTTTACGGACACGCTTTACACCGGCTGTGAGTGGGTTTGACCCTTTCACTCGTTCAGTACCTTGTGCAATCTCGGTCATTAACACATGATGAGCCAATTACATTAGTAAGACTGTATTTACTTGTGTCCATGATTTGTCCCTCCTTGTTATTCATTGAAGTCCTATTAAGCACCTTTTTTAAAATCAATAAAATAAGCATTGAATAAAAAAATGTCCAGCCTTTGACTTTCTGACATATCCGCTAGATTTGCAGCAGGATGGGAGAATTTTAAAAAGATAGATCGCAACGAAAATAACGCTCAAACTTAATTTTTATTAATACTATCCTTTCAGTGCTTGACCTTTACTGGCCTGTCTTTGTGGCAAGAGTAGAAAAAGCTCACAGCTTTTACAGTAAAGAATCCTTTCCGGAGTCTCTTACTTTGGAAAACAAAAATATTTTCTTCAACTACTGTTGACTTCAGGAAACCAGTTCATTACAGAGAGTTTGTTGGCGTCAAAACTGTGACGCATACAGGTCTGTTATGATCCTCCAAATAATGATGTCTCTGATCCTGGCAGTGGTGTTAATCCCCAGGGATCTGGAGTATTTCTCGTAACGTTGACGTATATCCTCCTGACGGCGGTGGGAATTCCCCGGAATACGGTCGGTGTGCAATCGATAGGGACGTGATGAGCCGGGTATCACACAGTTTCTCTTCCCCTCAGCATACCAAGAACCCGTGTCACCTGTCTCCATTGTCGCTGAAGAAATCTTAAAGCCGATATCTAATTTCCCCCATCTAAGCGTGTGGGCGCTTATGTCCTGTCTCTGGGGTTTTTTCCTCACTGTACACAATGTCGGCAGAAACCTGGTACGTTGAGGTTGGTAGTCTCTATCTAAAGGCAAGCGCACAGCCCCAGCTATTTCTGTCAGTTTGGAACCTTGATGTAATGGTAGCCACCTCTGTCCAGTGAGCTTTTCATCCCTGTCCTGTCGGCACAACCTTCTCTCTCCCTGACACGTGTCCTTCTCTTTTACTGTTAACCAAGCTCTACCCCTTTTTCTCCCCAACCGCGCTCTCTGCCTTCCCGCCAAATCTTCCTAGTCTCTCACGCGCTGTAGCCCTATTAGCTTACCTGTGCTCCCTTCTCCCTGTATAACCTGGGTAACAGTCCTGATGGTTCCGGTCCTTCACGGAAAAGATCCACCTGGTTTAGGTCTTCTCCTTACATATATATGCATGCTCGTAATGGCAGATTAGGAGGGTTGATCCTACTGACAGATTCTCTTTAAAGACTTTGGACACTTCCATGTCTTTTTAGCGCATTGTATGTTTTATGTCATATAAAACATTTCTGCAATCAGTTTGGATTAAAAGGTTTTCTGCTACAGCTTGTATGTACCAAAATACACAGCAAGCTGCTCATTTCTGTTCAGTATCAATTCTGACAGTTGATTTCCTAATTTGTATTGTGCTATATGCAATTTCTGAGTCACGCGTAGTGTAGGAAAGACTAAGTGCAACACAAAAGGATAAGAGGAAGGGGGCCCAATACTAGGGAAGCGGGGAGTGGAGACCCCTAGGCAGATGTAAGGTCACTGTCTGCCCTAAGCGTCCCTATATGGGTTCTGCACCTATCGCCAAGCATGATACCTAATCCCTGCCTCACCCTCACCCTAGCAATAAGCCCTGCTTAGGGAAGGATGGGGTAAACACTGGTCGGTCCCCACTGTAACTAAAGGCAAATGGGATAGCCAAACAAGGGGGACACCTAACTTGAGTAGACCCAGAGAGAAACACAGACGTCCTCTAACAGCACCAAAGAGAAAGGTAGCCAACTGCTATAGCTCCAAGTCTCATCAGGAAGGAATGGAAATATCTCCAGCAACGACCAGCAGAAAGCTGGGAGTTATAAACACCCAGATCCAGGTGTGTCCATTAGTGCCAGATGAAGGTTGCCACTGGGTAATAGAGACCGAAGGACCAGGAAGTGGTCTGCAAATCAAACTGCTGAGACCTTCTGCAGCCTCTGTCACACCCATGACACTCTGGGAAAAATGGTCACAAATACATATAGACTACACTGGGTCTAATATAAGTCAAAAGTAGCAACGAAGCAGTATCCCCTTTTACAAGATGTGTTTATTACGACATGTCTTAGTATGAAATCTCTGCATGGCTTTATGGGACATGTAAATAGATCAATGGGACTTTTGTGTGTCTGCCTCTGCTTCTGTTCTACTAATGTGGTGTTCGACAATCCAGAATTGTGGTGGGGTTCAGTATGAAGATCTGTGATGGAATGAAAAAGCACAGAAAGTCATTTATTTCTAAAGAAAAACTTTAGTAGACGTTGATGCAATCATAGACTAAAATATGATCTGTAATTGAAAAATGCATGCCACTCGTAAGTGAATTACAGTATACGTCTCTGTAATGTAATCAATGGATTACCAGGGCACTACTGCGCTGCCTACGAACAGAAACACAAACCCTTTCTTTCTAGATTCTCCTCTAACACATGAAGGGGGAAATGATACTACAGTAGGATGTGATTGACCTTTTGGAGAAAGCCGTAGTAATGCATCTTTATTTATTCTTCTACATCACGGCATGATGGGAAGATGCAATTGTAAGAAGAATACATAGTTCAGGAAGGTATCTAACAACACAAATTACAATTAGCAGCCTTAATGAAGGAATGTGTGCCGACAGCTCCTCGACACCGGAATGAAGCTGGCGAATTCTAATAATAGACTCTTGCGCGGGCATGGCCATGTATAAATAAATGCCTAGGGAGAGCTACAGAAAATGCAGCTTCTCTCCAACAGATGTTTTACAGAACTATTCCAGCCATGGATAATGCATCGCTTTTCGGTGTTTATTAATGCGTTTATTAATGTAAGAAATGTGTCAATTTTAGAATTTAATATATGGTTTTAAAGCAGATCCGACACTGGGTTTTCAAAGTAATTACATCAACCTTACAAGATCTACTTAATAACATATGCAGGAAACAGGAACAGGAAACAGGAAACAGGAAACAGGAACAGGAACACATGGGCTACTTGCACAGTGAACAAGTCTGTATGATCATGTTCACACACCACCAAGAAACCTGAAGACACAAAAGAGAATAGTAAAACCAAAAACACTCAGTTTGAAAAAATGTTGCAGTAATCCGCAAGTGCTAGTAAAAGATGTAAAAAACAGGGTATTTGGTTGATACGTTTTTTGCAAAAAATGTATACTAAGCTGCTCTACCAATCTTCACGGTATACCTTTATCAGAGCAGTCCTAACTAATGTATGCAATCCCTATCTGATGTATTTAAAAACCTGATCATCTGTATATAACCTGTGTGAACAGGGTTCAGAGAGGAAAAATCCATGTGTGCATACAGGGTAGAACATATGCAGTTTGGCTGTCACAGGGCTCGCCTAACATTATGGCACGCAATCACTGAGGCCAATCTGCACTGCCTTTACTCTCCTCTCCTATGGACAAAGCAATAAATCTGGAAGAAGTGAGAATTGCGGCTGCCCTCTCACTTCATGTCACTTACATACGTAGGAGAGGAGAGTGAAGCCAGCGCTGATTGGCCTCAGGGATCGCGTGACATACCAATGTCATGCGATCCTCTGGAGAGTGAGTGCCAACATGGCTGCAAAGGTGCTGGCACCAGAGATAAGTAAAAGTCCTATTATTTTACGGGAGGGATAAGGAGTTATAAGGGGTTGTCCAAGTAGTGGACAACCCCTTTAATCTTACAATTAACAACAGTGAAATACAGATTAAACTATTCCACTTAATTACAGTGACTGTTTGGCCCAATCTCCTGGTTTCATTAATAGAATGAAAAGGACAATTGAATAAGGAGAGCATATGAAAAAAATAGTTTTTTAATGCTAAAATGTTGAAAGACTGTTTCAGATGAAGCAAAAGCCAACAATTGTATGGCACTTACACTATTTTCTTCTCTTGGCCTCTGAATAACTTTGTATTTTAGGTGCTATAGCACAAAATGAATGTTTGATACATTTGTAGGGACTGTGACATTGCTAATCATCGGTACTTTACAAGTACTACTCAAGTAGTAGGCAGGGTCGCTCACCTTGGGGCCAAGACCTATGTGAAGAATGAGGGATCCCTAACGCATAATTCCTTTATTGACATAGCTTTGGACTTCTGCGTTGGATAGAGATTGAATAAGTGGGTCTTCCACGAATATATAACATAATAGCATGTTGGACCATAGTTCCCCATCCGTCTACACCATTCAGTCCATGGTATGGAGGTGTTGTGTAGAGTTTTAGTGGAACATGAGCTTTGATACATATAATACTATGGGAGGAAATTAATGGAGTATTTTCAAGGTATTAAATTGCTTTAATTAGACGGAATAAAAATAACAAGTTTGCATTTGACTTGCTTTTCCTATCTCGTTGTATTCTCCTGAAATGAGAACATTAATTTGACATAGCTTGTTTTCAAGGAGATCGACCACTGAAACTGTCTAGTAATGAACAGTTGCTACATTACAAAACCAGGCGTTAAATCCTAAAATCCCTGCTTTCTCTGTCCAACCCATTGATTTCTATACAGCGATTAGGTTACTTTCACACTAGCGTCGTACGACTCACGTTGCAATGCGTCGTTTTGCAGAAAAAACGCATCCTGCAAGGTTGTTTGCAGGATGCGTTTTTTCTCCATTGGCTTGTATTAACGACGCATTGCGACGCATTGCCACACGTCGCAACCGTCGTGCGACGGTTGCGTCGTGTTGTGGCGGACCGTCAGCACCAAAAAACGTTGGTTATAACGTTTTTTTGGTGCGTTGTGTCCGCCATTTCCGACCGCGCATGCGCGGCCAGAACTCCGCCCCCTCCTCCCCGCAACTCACAATGGGGCAGCGGATGCGTTGTAATAATGCATCCGCTGCCCCCGTTGTGCAAGGTTGACACAGGATGCATTGGTACGTCGGCCCAACGCACTGCGACGGCCCGACGCTAGTGTGAAAGTAACCTAAAGGTACCGTCACACTCAGCAACTTTCCAACGATCATGACTAGCGATACGACCTGGCTGTGATCGTTGGAAAGTTCTTGTGTGGTCGCTGGAGAGCTGTCACAAAGACAGCTCTCCAGCGACCAACGATGCCGAAGTCCCCGGGTAACCAGGGTAAACATCGGGTTACTAAGCGCAGGGCCGCGCTTAGTAACCCGATGTTTCCCCTGGTTACCATTGTAAATGTAAAAAAAAAAACACTCATACTTACATTACGGTGCCTGTCACGTCCCCCGGCGTCCGCTTCCCTGCACTTCTCCTGCATCCTGTGTAAGCGCCGGCCGTAAAGCAGAGCGGTGACATCACCGCTGTGCTCTGCTTTACGGCCGGCCGGCGCTGACACAGGATGCAGGAGGAGTGCAGGAAAGCGGACGCCGGGGACGTGACAGGCACCGGAATGTGAGTATGTGTTTTTTTTTTACATTTACAATGGTAACCAGGGTAAACATCGGGTTACTAGCGGCCCTGCGCTTAGTAACCCGATATTTACCCTGGTTACCAGTGAACACATCGCTGGATCGGCGTCACACACGCTGATTCAGCGATATAAGCGGGAGATCCAGCGAAAAAATAAAGTTCTGGCCTTCTAGCTACGACCAGCGATGTCTGTTGTGAATTCTGTTGTCGGGCTCCCTCCTGTGGTCATGAATGGTACTTCAGCTGGTTCTGTCCATGGACTTCCTCTGGTGGGTGTTTCTGAGTTTCCTTCCACAGGTGACAAGGTTAATTCGTTAGCTGGCTGCTCTATTTAACTCCACTTAGATCTTTGCTCCATGCCACCTGTCTATGTTCCAGTATTGGTCTTGTTCACTCCTGGATCGTTCTTGTGACCTGTCTTCCCAGCTGAAGCTAAGTTCCAGCTTGTATTTCTTGTGTTTGCTGTTTTTCTGTCCAGCTTGCTATTTTTATTGTTCTCTTGCTTGCTGGAAGCTCTGGGACGCAGAGGGAGCGCCTCCGCACCGTGAGTCGGTGCGGAGGGTCTTTTTGCGCCCTCTGCGTGGTCTTTTTTGTAGGTTTTTGTGCTGACCGCAAAGTAACCTTTCCTATCCTCGGTCTGTTCAGTTAGTCGGGCCTCACTTTGCTAAATCTATTTCATCTCTGTGTTTGTATTTTCATCTTTACTCACAGTCATTATATGTGGGGGGCTGCCTTTTCCTTTGGGGAATTTCTCTGAGGCAAGGTAGGCTTTATTTTTCTATCTTCAGGGCTAGCTAGTTTCTTAGGCTGTGCCGAGTTGCATAGGGAGCGTTAGGCGCAATCCACGGCTATTTCTAGTGTGTTTGATAGGATTAGGGATTGTGGTCAGCAGAGTTCCCACGTCCCAGAGCTCGTCCTTTATTATCAGTAAATATCAGGTCATTCCGTGTGCTCTTAACCACCAGGTCCATTATTGTCCTGACCACCAGGTCATAACAGTACAGGTGGCCCAAAGTACTAATGCATCTCAATAGAGGGATAAGAGAAGTTCTGAGACCATTTTTTTTTCTTTGCAGTGTGTTTTGTCTCTCTTTTCCCCTTTGCCTCTGGGTGGTTCAGGACACTGGTGTAAACATGGACATTCAAGGTCTGTCCTCTTGGATGGATAATCTCACTACAAGGGTACAAAACATTCAAGATTGTGTGGTTCAGAATCTGATGTCAGAGCCTAGGATTCCAATTCCTGATTTGTTTTTTGGTGATAGATCTAAGTTCTTGAATTTCAAAAATAATTGCAAATTGTTTCTTGCCTTGAAACCTCGCTCCTCAGGTGACCCTGTTCAACAAGTAAAGATCATTATTTCTTTGTTACGAGGTGACCCTCAAGACTGGGCATTTTCCCTTGCGCCAGGAGATCCGGCATTGCGTGATGTTGATGCGTTTTTCCTGGCGCTTGGATTGCTTTATGACGAACCTAATTCAGTGGATCAGGCAGAGAAAATATTGCTGGCTCTGTGTCAGGGTCAGGATGAAGCGGAGATATATTGTCAGAAGTTTAGAAAGTGGTCTGTGCTCACTCAGTGGAATGAATGTGCCCTGGCAGCAATCTTCAGAAAGGGTCTCTCTGAAGCCCTTAAGGATGTCATGGTGGGTTTTCCCATGCCTGCTGGTCTGAATGAGTCTATGTCCTTGACCATTCAGATCGATCGACGCTTGCGTGAGCGTAAAGCTGTGCACCATTTGGCGGTACTATCTGAGCATGGACCTGAGCCTATGCAATGTGATAGGACTTTGACCAGAGCTGAATGGCAAGAACACAGACGTCGGAATGGGCTATGTTTTTACTGTGGTGATTCCACACATGCTAATCTCCGATTGTCCTAAGCGCACTAAGCGGTTCGCTAGGTCTGCCTCCATTGGTACGGTACAGTCTAAATTTCTATTGTCTGTTACTCTGATTTGCTCTTTGTTATCCTATTCTGTTATGGCATTTGTGGATTCAGGCGCTGCCCTGAATTTGATGGACTTGGAGTATGCTAGGCGCTGTGGTTTTTTCTTGGAGCCCTTGCAGTATCCTATTCTATTGAGAGGAATTGATGCTACGCCTTTGGCCAAGAATAAGCCTCAGTACTGGACCCAATTGACCATGTGCATGGCTCCTGCACATCAGGAGGATATCCGCTTTCTGTTGTTGCATAATCTGCATGATGTGGTCGTTTTGGGGTTGCCATGGCTACAGGTTCATAATCCAGTATTGGACTGGAAATCTATGTCTGTGTCCAGCTGGGGTTGCCAGGGGGTACATGGTGATGTTCCATTTTTGTCTATTTCGTCTTCCACTCCTTCTGAAGTTCCAGAGTTTTTGTCGGATTATCGGGATGTATTTGATGAGCCCAAAGCCAGTGCCCTACCTCCTCATAGGGATTGCGATTGTGCAATTAATTTGATTCCTGGTAGTAAGTTTCCTAAGGGCCGATTGTTCAATTTATCTGTGCCAGAACACGCCGCTATGCGGAGTTATATAAAGGAATCCTTGGAGAAAGGCCATATTCGCCCGTCGTCATCACCGTTAGGAGCAGGGTTCTTTTTTGTGGCCAAGAAGGATGGTTCTTTGAGACCTTGTATTGATTACCGCCTTCTTAATAAAATTACAGTCAAATTTCAGTATCCTTTGCCGTTGCTGTCTGATTTGTTTGCTCGTATTAAAGGGGCTAGTTGGTTCACCAAGATAGATCTTCGAGGGGCGTATAATCTTGTGCGTATTAAACAAGGCGATGAGTGGAAAACAGCATTTAATAAGCCCGAGGGCCATTTTGAGTACCTGGTTATGCCATTCGGGCTTTCCAATGCTCCATCAGTATTTCAGTCCTTTATGCATGAAATCTTCCGAGAGTACCTGGATAAATTCCTGATTGTGTATTTGGATGATATTTTGGTCTTTTCGGATGATTGGGAGTCTCATGTGAAGCAGGTCAGAATGGTGTTCCAGGTCCTTCGTGCGAATTCCTTGTTTGTGAAGGGGTCAAAGTGTCTCTTTGGAGTTCAGAAGGTTTCATTTTTGGGGTTCATTTTTTCCCCTTCTACTATTGAGATGGACCCTGTTAAAGTCCAGGCCATTTACGATTGGACTCAGCCGACATCTGTGAAAAGCCTGCAAAAGTTTCTGGGCTTTGCTAATTTTTATCGGCGCTAATTTTTCTACTGTTGCTAAACCATTGACTGATTTGACCAAAAAGGGTGCTGATGTGGTCAATTGGTCTTCTGCAGCTGTAGAGGCTTTTCAGGAGTTGAAGCGTCGTTTTTCTTCTGCCCCTGTGTTGTGCCAGCCAGATGTTTCGCTCCCGTTTCAGGTTGAGTCTTTGGACTGTCCTGGTGTAGATACTGTGGTGGATAGGTTGCAGCAGATTTGGACTCATGTGGTGGACAATTTGTCATTGTCCCAGGAGAAGGCTCAACGTTTCGCTAACCGCCGGCGCTGTGTGGGTCCCAGACTTCGTGTTGGGGATTTGCTTTGGTTGTCGTCTCGTTATGTTCCTATGAAGGTTTCCTCTCCTAAGTTTAAGCCTCGTTTCATTGGTCCGTATAAGATTTCTGAGGTTATCAATCCTGTGTCATTTCGTTTGGCCCTTCCTGCTTCTTTTGCCATCCATAATGTGTTCCATAGGTCGTTATTGCGGAGATACGTGGCGCCTGTGGTTCCATCCGTTGATCCTCCTGCCCCGGTGTTGGTTGAGGGGGAGTTGGAGTATGTGGTGGAGAAGATTTTGGATTCTCGTGTTTCGAGATGGAAACTCCAGTACCTGGTCAAGTGGAAGGGTTATGGTCAGGAAGATAATTCCTGGGTTTTTGCCTCTGATGTTCATGCTGCCGATCTGGTTCTTGCCTTTCATTTGGCTCATCCTGGTCGGCCTGGGGGCTCTGGTGAGGGTTCGGTGACCCCTCCTCAAGGGGGGGTACTGTTGTGAATTCTGTTGTCGGGCTCCCTCCTGTGGTCATGAATGGTACTTCGGCTGAATCTGTCCATGGACTTCCTCTGGTGGGTGTTTCTGAGTTTCCTTCCACAGGTGACGAGGTTAATTCGTTAGCTGGCTGCTCTATTTAACTCCACTTAGATCTTTGCTCCATGCCACCTGTCTATGTTCCAGTATTGGTCTTGTTCACACCTGGATCGTTCTTGTGACCTGTCTTCCCAGCTGAAGCTAAGTTCCAGCTTGTATTTCTTTTGTTTGCTGTTTTTCTGTCCAGCTTGCTATTTTTATTGTTCTCTTACTTGCTGGAAGCTCTGGGACGCAGAGGGAGCGCCTCCGCACCGTGAGTCGGTGCGGAGGGTCTTTTTGCGCCCTCTGCGTGGTCTTTTTTGTAGGTTTTTGTGCTGACCGCAAAGTAACCTTTCCTATCCTCGGTCTGTTCAGTTAGTCGGGCCTCACTTTGCTAAATCTATTTCATCTCTGTGTTTGTATTTTCATCTTTACTCACAGTCATTTTATGTGGGGGGCTGCCTTTTCCTTTGGGGAATTTCTCTGAGGCAAGGTAGGCTTTATTTTTCTATCTTCAGGGCTAGCTAGTTTCTTAGGCTGTGCCGAGTTGCATAGGGAGCGTTAGGCGCAATCCACGGCTATTTCTAGTGTGTTTGATAGGATTAGGGATTGCGGTCAGCAGAGTTCCCACGTCCCAGAGCTCGTCCTTTATTATCAGTAACTATCAGGCCATTCCGTGTGCTCTTAACCACCAGGTCCATTATTGTCCTGACCACCAGGTCATAACAGATGTCACAGCAGGATCCTGATCGCTGCTGCGTGTCAAACACAACGATATCGCTATCCAGGACGCTGCAACGTCACGGATCGCTATCGTTATCGTTGTAATGTTGTTCAGTGTGAAGGTACCTTTAGTTGTGTACCTTGCGCCCTGTCTCTCAGCTCTAGTGAGCTGCTCTTATCACTTCTATGTAATCACAATCCTTTGTTCTTTAGTATCAGGGCTCTCACGGTCCCCAGCTGTGCGATTGTTCAAATTTACTATTATCTCTATATGCAAATACAGTGATAACAGTGTACACTTCAGAACAAATCACTGATAGCTGAATGTGTTACAGCAAAACTTGAGGTGAGCTTTATACTTTTACTAATACTACAGCTCCGATACTCACCAAAACTTTGAATCAAGTAGGAGAGCCCACCCTGCCAGAAACTAGGAAGTAAGAACACTGTAGAGCTATGATCTGCTCAATAGAGAACTTGAAAATATCCCTTTAAACTAGAAAGGCTGGCTTCACACTAGCTTTTTGAATAAAAAAATGTTCAGTTTTCATCTAGGCAAAAATGATGATTTTCATTTGTAATGTCATATGTCATGGCACAGTAGCAAGATATCCCGGCGCTAGGGGCTCCTTCTCTATCCATAATGCTTGGGGTGCTTTAGCTATCCATGCTCCCAAGATTACTTTTGATGGCAAAGACACCGCGGCCATGTGCCTTACTGAGCTCCTGAATCAACACTTATCTGTCCCTCCCCCACCAAATGAAGTGGGGAGTTGTGTGTATGTGGATACACATAACCGGACTAACAAGGGAAGACATACAGGTATGAATAAAAAAAACAATAATATGAATATGCACTCACAGACAACAGAGGGAAACACCGGGTAGTAAAGGGAGGTAAAACAAATAGGAGAGGATGAGGGTATGCACACAGACAAATCCCCACATAACAGTCTCCTGAAAAACACCCCAAAACGCCACTACAAAGAACCTCCAACTCCAACCAGGCAGTATAGAAATAACTCTGACAATGCCTGCTTGCCAGAGGCCAGTATATATAGCAGAGGGGAGTGGCAAACACTGAACAGCTGAGACCATCAAGGCAGGAAAGCCTCCAGGAGCTCTCAGTTGAACAGATTAACCTCTGAACTGCTAGCAGAAACCTGCACTGTTTAATATGAAGGTAAAGTGCTTCTAATCAGTGCAGGAGTGCGAGAAATCAGAGAGCGTTGTCTTTTAGCCGCTCTCTGACTCTGTAAATCTGTGACACATCTGTATACAATCCATATGGGAACCAGTTGGCATCCATTTTATTTGTCAGTGGTTATTAAAAGGTACAAGACCAAATAAAGTTTCCCATGATAGGAATTGTAATATATCTGTAAAAGTTTGATCAAATTATCCAATTTTTTTTCTGCACCCACAGACCGGATGGGGCTATCCTCTTATGATATACAGAAGAAACTAGCACATGCGTTTTTTCACGCACAGATTTGGAAATTAAAAAGACGATCTGAACAACCTCATTGAATAACATCGGTCCAAGTATTGTCTATTTGTTTCCACGGACAACACTCAAAATGAAAATATGATCTTGTGAATGTCTTAGAGTGAGAGCGTTCCATGGCGTCTGTACATCCTTTCATGTTTTGTGCTCTGTTAGTATCTTTAAGCGGTTGTCCTCTATCGGAAAAACATGTCTACTTTCTTTCAGAAACAATACTACCCCATGACCATGAGTTGTGTGTTATTGCAGTTTTGTAAAAATCAACTTCAAAAAATTTATAAAGAAAAAAAATGTGATAAAATTTAATGGTGACTTACTTCACCATAAGGGCCAATAGAGACATCTTAACATATCTGTTATACACCTGTCTCAGATCCGGGCTTTGATTCCTTCACCCCAATCTGCTGAACTCTGTTGTTCTCAATGTTGGGTTTTGCAGGTGTAATGTGTAATATAATCGTGTGCCGGCTTCTGTAAGGTGACACATACTTGGTATTAAGACTTTTAGAGTTCCTGAGTCCTGTGTGCTTGCAGCCTCCAATACATCTGGCATCTGTTTCCTGGCCTCCTGCCTGTGGCTTCCATTGCTTCTGCTACCTGCTGCCACTTTCCTGTCTCCTGTAGCTTTCAGTGCTACGTCTTACCACTTCTCCTACATCCATGGCCCTTCTGCTCCTCCGGGACTTTTGGCTTGGAGGCCACCAGGTGAACCTAAACAATACTTCTTCAGGTTAAAATAGTCTTGCCACCTTCTTGATGATCACTATCAGATCTTTGATGCTCCACTCTTAATCCTCTAAATACAAAGGTCCTAGGTATATACAATTACAATAACAGTATTGTAGCACTTTTTGGTGAGGTAAGGACTTGCCCGTTCCTCAGACATAGTGTTGATACTTGCCTGATATGTTACTGCTATTTACTGCTGTGAGAATAGAAGACGGAACTGCCTCATTCACAGTCTGGAAACAGAGGACCCGATTCATCAACGCCGGTGATCTTCACGCCAGTCTTGAGTGGATGGTGTGGATTGTAAGGCTCATGATTCATTAAGAGGCATATATCTTAATGAATTATGTGAGGTGCGAATTGGTGTCCATCTCTGTGTGTACCTCCAGTCTTTGCGGTGTATTCATCATGAATTTGATGTGCAGCGGCCGCCACGGCCCCATTCCACTTTGTTGGAGCTGGTCGACAATGATGGGAGACGGCAAAAAGTCTCAAAAATGTTAGCGTAAGCTCAAGTTGCGATAAAATCGCGTTTCTGTATTTTTAATGCTTTTAAACTTTGATGAATCGGGGGCCGGAGTTTTTATCATGGCTACATCAACTATATAAAATTTTAAAATACTGATAAAATAGAAAAGCATAAATTTAGGGAGGGTGGGTAGGAGGCATATTTCATTAGGCCAATAGATGGACTTTCTGGTAAAATGATGAAATGTACATGATGCTAAAAGTCATAAACCGAATGTGATCTTTCCTTATTAAGTTAGATTTGATAGCGTTTCCCTTTCGATTTCATACTATTACTTCACTGTTATCGCATGGAGACTTGCCTAGAACCACGCTTTCTTATCTTTTCAGCTTTAGTCTTCAAAATCATAAGCTACAAAAATATGGTGATAAAAAATGCAGCTCCTGTTGCCTAGTAACACCATAACTATATATAATACCGCTAACGCGTGCATTGTTTTAATGAAACAGAACAGCGATTCCCCCAGTATACACTGAATTACATAATCGCTGGAAATATTCGGGAAATGATGTTTCCCAGCGAAAGGCTGTATATTTGTAAAAGTTTATAATATGGTGTCAGCAAACACCATCCGTGCCCAACCGATGTCCGGTCTACCAATATTTGTATACCTAGGATTGTGTTTTGCTCAAGATTTCCATGGCATTTACTCCCGGGTCAAAGAAATTTCAACCATATACCTCTGTGGCTCCAACAAATTAAGAATGGGAAAAACATTGCTCATGTACTCACCCCTCTGCGCTAAAGCTTTCAATGCTGAATTACTCAGGAGCTGATGCCCGGGTTACATGATTAGGAGAGTTGGAGGGTCATTCTGCATCTTATTAATCAAAGCAGCCTGAATAATGCACATTAGTACATGACTAGGAGAAGAAATGAGGAATTTGATTCACGCTCTCCTGGTCTGGAGTCCAAATTGGTCCTCCATGGAAACCGGTCTTCACTTTATTGCTGGACATCCTAGGTGATTTATGCACATACTAGGTCCAACAACGTCATGAGGCTTAGTAAGTGCCAGATGTGCCGAGAATGCTGGTGTAAGGTTCACTTTGTGAAATGGATCCATGAAACCTCTGTTCCTGAGGGGGCACACGGTCTCCGGGCATTGGTGCCGCTTCCCAGAGGTCACGTGCAATCGAGGGCTTAGACTGTCTAGATCCTCAGGATCTGCCAGACAGCTGAAGTGGAACCCAACAGTGATGGATCCAAGTTGAAAAATACAGTGAGCACAGGTAAAGGAGCCAACCAAACATGGAACACTAGAGTCTCAATCCTAAAACACAAGGCTTCAGAAGATGATGTCACTGATCCACATCTGTCAACTTGCAAAACCCGGCCTTGTGCACAACAGAGAGCCCGAAATGAAGGAAGCAGAGCCCAGGATACCTGAGACAGATGTGTAACAGCCGGGCCCAGGATGCCGGGCACAGGTGTGAAAACCAGCTGCCTCAGAGGTCTGGATGATGGATCAAGATATCATGAATTAATTTGGACAGCAGGTTAATCAGGGACATCTTTGTTGTAAACCATACACCCTCCACTTGGTGCATGGTCACAGTCATACTTCCTGATTCATCAAGACTGGCGTTGTTCGTGGCAGCCTTGATGAGGGAGGGTGTTTGAATCAGGGGCCCCTGATTCATTAAGAGGTGCATGCATCTTAATGAAGCAGGTGTGTCTTTAAAATGGCGTGTGCCTCCATACACCACGCCACAAATGTTACTATGTAAGATTTCTGGCATAAGGTTTGCCACAGCTCGTCGTGAATTAAATGAACTGTTGCATTGTGCCCCACCTGTCCCTTTCCAGTTCCATCCATTTTGATGGAGCTGGGCAAAATTGGCATGAAAACAGCAAAAGTCGAGAAACATTTGCATAAAAAAGTTTCGACTTTTCATTGCAATTTCTACCAGAATTCTGTCATAATTGGTTTGATGAATTGGGGCCATAGATCATAAACACCCATGTCATACCGTACCAAATGATAAGCCTCATACAGTAATACAGTATTTTGCACACCAAAAATGGCAATTGATTAGACAAATAACACTTCCATACAGGTGCCTAAATATCTGTATAATACAAATATTTGCAGAAATCCACTTGCCTGGTCAAGGACACAATTGGTCATGTTATTTCCGTAGCAGGCCACACTAATAAATTAAGTGGGAACAGCTATGCTATGTAAATAGAATAGAATGGTGCAGAAGGTTGCCGTATTAAAGGAAATTTATCAGCAGGTTTTTGTTATGTAATTTGAGAGCACCATGAAGTAAAAGATGAGACTCTGATTACAGTCATGTATCACTTTTTAGGCTGCATTTTGTTTTGTTTTTTCAATAAAATCAGTGTTTTATTAGCAGTAGATTTGCACTACAGGACAAGCTGCCTCGTGATTAATAGTCAAACCCTGCCATGCCACTGATTAGCAGCTTTCTGTTACTATATAGTGTACACAGAAAGCATCCAATCAGGGGTGTGGGCGGGGTTATAAGCTCAGTATTCCGAGCTCTGCTAGATCTGCAGCAGAGAAAACTGGGATTCTACCACAACTGCTGCGCCCAGCAAACTAAGGCTACTTTCACACTAGCGTCGGATTCGGCCTGTCACATTGCGTCGGGCCGAGATTCTGACGCTAGCGTTTGTTGTGCCGCACAACGGGTGCAGCGGATGCATTTCTCCAGCGCATCCGCTGCCCCATTCTAAGGTGCGGGGAGGTGGGGGCGGAGTTCCGGCCGCGCATGCGCGGTCGGAAAAAGCGGTCTGTCGGCTGCAAAAAACGTTACATTTAGCGTTTTTTGCTCCCGGCGGTCCGCCACAACACGGCGCAACCATCGCAAGACGGTTACGTGTGTCAATACGTCACAATGCGTCGGTAATGTAACTCTATGGGGCAAAAACGCATCCTGCAAACAACTTTGCAGGATGCGTTTTTTCCCATAAACGTCGCATTGCGACGTATTAAAAAAAACACCAGTGTGAAAGTAGCCTAAGTGATACATCACCGGTATCAACGTCTCTGCCCTTACTGTATGCAGTTGTCAAATTACATAGTGAAAACATGCTTTTAGATTCCCTTTAATATAGTGCATTGCATCATCATGCATCATCATGGTGGCAATTGTTAGGTCTGGGTAGGGTTCCCCCCCACTATAACACAGGTGCTGAACAATGCAATTAGTACTTTACAGTGCTTAAATAATTCCAACATGTAGCCAAATCCATCTCCATATTGTACATACACCATTGGCCTTAGCGGTAGTTGCCCACGGTGGAACTTTTTGGGGGAGCAAATAGGGACACTAAGAAGGTATTAAAGCTGACAGCTAATGCATGCTGTCCGATCCACGGGCAACAGGTTTCAGGCACGGGCTGTACGATTTCAGCCATGTATGTGAGAAAAGCATACTTTAAAAACCGTCAGGGTCTCAGCCGCTTGGGTAACTATTTGGAGATGTCAGTCCCCGGCGGCTTCTCCGTGCCCAATGCCAATGACCGAAAGATTTCTCCCTATACAGACATGCAGGGAGACACCTATCACTCAAGGGGAGCAGGCAGAGGGAAAACCAGCCCCTCTGACTAGTTACCTACGCGGCTTGGTCCCTGGCCGACTTTTAAAGGGCGTAATATTAGAGACAGCCCAAGAGTGGCGCTCTTCTTAGAAATCATGTTTGTCTTATATCTAATCTCCTACGTGAACCTGTCTGTGCTTGTTTCACATAGCTTCAGTCATTTCTGGATTCTTGCCTCTTTTGCAACCTGTAAAATGACAAAGCAACAGACCTTCACAATATTTTAATCATTAAGTCCGGCTACGGGGATTGTTGCCAGTAGTAATCCACCGTGCACTTGACTGTTACCATGAGCAATTCTGCACAATAGATCTGCATACAGTGCTACACAGTGATCCTGCAACAGAGAAAAGCCTCGTAGCACTATGAAATTTGGCATTCATCGGCTTTATAGAAATGTCGACTCCAGCCAATAGTCTTATTTTTTTCTTTTTTTTTTTCACAAAGATCCACATAATCCAGATTTGACAAATTTAGCAGTCTGCACTGGCTGTCTGCCCAATGCATTGTTAATGAGAGCCAGGCTAAAAATTCTATTGTAATTGCACATGAGTTCAGTTTTGGTTGCTGAAATCGGAGAATTGTATTGTGACGGGAAGGTTATCAGTTACAAAGAATTGTCAGCCATTAAAATATCACTGTGTTCTCATGAGTAATTCTAATTGTGTATTTCTCGTAATGTGTCTGTTCGAAACATAAAAGCCATCTAGAAGAAGCCGGAATTGCATTGTACTGTGTGATTTCACTAACTACAAAGGAAAAGTGAACCAACTATTGATGGCTGTTCTGGGGCAAAACAAAATCACCTTCTGATCTCTTCTTTTTTTCTGTGTTTAATGTTCCTGCATTGCCCCCACTGGAGAAATAAAGCATTACACAGCTTCCATTGCAACCAATAGGCTGTCCTTGTAATGCATGGACATACAAGGTCCTTCAAAAAAGAAAGACGCTCTTTGTAGCTAAATAATGAGGGTCCATATGGTTAAAGGGGTTCTCTGAGAATGAGGAAAAATTGTGTCACTGAAATAATTCAGACTGCAACCTCATGTGTCAGAATGGGCTGCAGACTGAAGACATACAGCTCCTGAGACCTGTGTCTCAACTGAAAAGAGCTGTATTACTCATGCCCTAGTTGGCCAGGAGCAGGGCTGTGATATGTGAAGAAGTAATGATTCCTCATTGAGCACAACGTGGCTTATCTCCAGCATCCTCCTCCTCAATATTTATTTATTTTCCAGTTGGGCACACTCAGTCCTTTGCTATAAACCTCTCAGACTGATGGAGGTGGAGTAGGATGAAGCTGGAGATCTCCTTGCCGAGCAAGACATATTTCTTTATATATCACAGCCATGCTCCTGGTAGCCAACTGATGCATGTGTGATTCAGCTTTTGTCAGTTGAGACACAGGTCTCGGGAGTTGTATGTCTTCACTCTGCAGCCCATCCAGGCATGTGACTAGGATAGGCTGCAGGTTGAATTGGATCAGGGACTCCATTTTATCCCATTCTTGAAGAAGCTGAATTTTTTACGCTGCCTATAAAAAAAAACGCAGCGTCTTACGGTTCCAACAATGTAGATGGGATTTATAGAAATCTCATGCCCACTACGCTTTTGTTTTACGCTGTGCAAACTGACCTCCAGTGCATTTTTAAAATCCTCATCATATCAATTTCTTTTGCAGGTGCACTGAGTTTTATGTGCAGTTGTTTTACATAAAATTGTGTTAGGTGCGGAGAATCCGCAGGTAAAAATGCTGCAAAAATTAACTAAAAATGCATGTAATGTGCACATGACTATATCAAAACCTACAAGAAACAAAATGAGCAAAACCCTGCTGTAACTAAATAAGTAAAAAGCGAAAGTGCACTTAAATAACTCAGGGTTCTTAGTAATACTCTTTTTGATCAAAAATAGCATAAAAGCCATCCCACCATCATCAAGGTGACTCTGACCTGGACGGTCCTACACTGTCTAATATTAAACACCTTACCATGTGTCAAAGTTGACCTCAGTGTGTGAATAAGGGCAGATCAAAAACAGTATTACTAAGAACTCTGTGTTATTTAAATGCACTTTTGCTTTTTACTTATTTAGTTACAGCAGGGTTTTTGCTCATTTTGTTTCTTGTAGGTTTTGTATGTTTTATGGCCAATGTGAACATGCGCTTTTGTACTGCTCAATTTTTGTGTTTTGTCTTTTATTTTTGCATCCTGTGCAAGTCGGGGCGTGGCCTCCCTTTCCTGAGCTAGAAATCACATTTAAAGGCTTCCCCAGTCTGATGTCCTCTGATTTGCACTCGGTCCTTTTGTCTGCCCTTATTCACACACTGAGGTCAACTTTGACACATGGTAAGATTTTTAATATTAGACAGTGTAGGACAGTCCAGATCAAAGTCACCTTGTTGACGGTGGGATGGCTTTTATGCTATTTTTGATAAAAAAAAAAGTATTACTAAGAACCCTGAGTTATTTAAGTGCACTTTTGCTTTTTACTTATTTAGTTACAGCAGGGTTTTTGCTCATTTTGTGTCTTGTAGGTGTAGTATGTTTTATGGCCAATGTGAACTTTTGTTTATGTACTGCATGTATACCAACTCAAACCAATCTCAATTTTTGTATTTTTTCACATGACTTTATAAGTAGATTTTTGCCAAAGACAAATACCAGGAGATATCAAAAACAAAACTGCTTTTATTAAAAAAAAAAAATGACACACCAAAAAGAAACAAAAACCGCAGCGTCAAAAACACAATAAAAACTCTTATAAAAAATGCACTCAAAAACACAATGAAAAAAGTGCAAGTAACCTAATTATTTTAACAGGTGCAGAAATGCTGCAGAAAATCTGCAACATGAAAAACCCACCAAATACTCATCGTGAGAATGTAGTCCTGCAAGACTGACAAATCCATATTAATTTTTGTGGTTTTGTTGTTACCAGGCCACATACTGTAATTCTTCAAGCCAGGATGATTATGGCATCTGTGTGCTGTCCTTTTTTTATTTTACACTGACCCATTGATTTCAATAAGCAAGTTTGATTTGTAACTAGCATCAAAAATGGACAAGCATCCTTTTTTTAAATTTTTTTGCAATCACTTGGTCCCCAAAAAAACACGTACATGTGAACAATTCCATAGGCTATAGGGTGTATGCGTCATATCTGATAAAAACATGGATGGAACCCGTAAATGAAAGGCAGACGTCTGATTGAGACCTCAAGCTGATTGAATTATCTTATCATCGCATCACACACAGAGCAAAATCAGCAGTATTTCAGGGTTAGCAGTTTTGTAAGAAAAATGGTAGATTTGATTGACAGCTACCACACACACTGTTTAAAATCTACTATATAAAGCTGAATGTGTGTATGTGTGTGTGTGTGTATGTGGGTGTGTGTGTATGTCCGGGATTGGCATCTGCACCGTCGCAGCTACAGCCACAAAATTTTGCACAGTCACACGTCTGGACCCCGAGAGCGTCATAGGCTATATTGTGAGGTGAAATTTTAACCCCGCGCTTTCCAATTCACCAAACAATTTTGCCCCTATCTACATAATGGGGAAAAAAGTGAAAGGAAAAGTGTTGGAGGCGTCGCAGCTACAGCCACAAAATTTTGCACAGTCACACGTCTGGACCCTGAGAGCGTCATAGGCTATGTTGTGAGGTGAAATTTTAACCCCGCGCTTTCCAATTCACCAAACCATTTTGCTCCTATCTACATAATGCGAAAAAATGAAAGGAAAAGTGTAGGAGGCAAATTGACAGCTGCCAGATGTGAACAAGGGGGACTTAAAGAATGAGAGCGATGGCGCCAAAGAGAGTATATACCATACAATTGCTAAGGTGGGGCCCGACATGGGATACTCACCACACACGGGGATATAAACACACACACAAAATGCGCCACACACTACCACATGCTTGAACACATATTACCCTCAGCACACATTTCACCACAAATACACCAACCTCGCCACATAAAAGTCGAAACACAAAAGTCGCCACTCAAAACTCGCCACGCGCAGAACTCGCCACATGCAAAAACTAGGCTCTTGCAAAACTCGCCACAAGTGCAAAACTCACCTCATGGAAAACTCGCCACACGCAAAACTTGCACACGCGGAAAAATTGCCACATGCACAAAAGTTGCAACACATGCAAAAGTTGCCTCACACAAAACTTTCACATACTCAAAAGGCACCAGACATAAAACTCGCCACGAGCAAAAGTCGCCATGCGCAAAACTTGCTGCACACAACTTGCTACACTAACCTGTCACATGCAACTCGACACACAAAAAGTTGCTACACGCATGTTGCCACAGAAAACTCATCTCACAAAAGGAGCTACATGCATGTCGCCACATGCAACTCAACACACACAACTTGACAAACAAAACTCGCCCTAAAACACACACAAGTCTGGTATTATCCTTCAAAAATAAAAATCTGATTAATAAGCAGACAAACTACAAGAGCAACAAATGTGCCATATAGGAAATACGGCAGCTGTCAGACACATGACCTGTCTATTATGTGTATGTGTGAGCTAATATATACTGCCAGGGGGAGGGCTTCCTGTAGGCTGGGGATTTATCAGGCTGCCAATTTAGCTTACAAATACTGAGGTAAAAATACTGAGCAAATAACGTGTGAACGAGGTCTAATACAGGAGGAGATGACATACAGATATAAACTATATACAGGGGAGATGACACACAGATATATACTATATACAGGAGAGATGACACACAGGTATATACTATATAGAGGAGGAGATGACATACAAGTACATATATATACACAGGAGGAGATGACACACAGGTATATACTATATACAGGAGCAGATGACCTACAGGTATATACTATATACAGGAGGAGATGACATACAGGTATATGCTATATATAGATGATGACATGCAGGTATATACTATATACAGGAGGAGATGACACACAGATATATACTATATACAGGGGAGATGACACACAGGTATATACTATATACAGGAGGAGATGACATACAGGTATATACTATATATAGAAGGAGATAACATTCAGGTATATACTATATATAGGGGAGATGACACACAGCAGGTATATACTATATATAGGGGAGATGACATACAGGTATATACTATATACAGGAGATGACATACAGATGTATACTATATACAGTGGGGCAAAAAAGTATTTAGTCAGTCAGCAATAGTGCAAGTTCCACCACTTAAAAAGATGAGAGGCGTCTGTAATTTACATCATAGGTAGACCTCAACTATGGGAGACAAACTGAGAAAAAAAAATCCAGAAAATCACATTGTCTGTTTTTTTAACAATTTATTTGCATATTATGGTGGAAAATAAGTATTTGGTCAGAAACAAACAATCAAGATTTCTGGCTCTCACAGACCTGTAACTTCTTCTTTTAAGAGTCTCCTCTTTCCTCCACTCATTACCTGTAGTAATGGCACCTGTGTAAACTTGTTATCAGTATAAAAAGACACCTGTGCACACCCTCAAACAGTCTGACTCCAAACTCCACTATGGTGAAGACCAAAGAGCTGTCAAAGGACACCAGAAACAAAATTGTAGCCCTGCACCAGGCTGGGAAGACTGAATCTGCAATAGCCAACCAGCTTGGAGTGAAGAAATCAACAGTGGGAGCAATAATTAGAAAATGGAAGACATACAAGACCACTGATAATCTCCCTCGATCTGGGGCTCCACGCAAAATCCCACCCCGTGGGGTCAGAATGATCACAAGAACGGTGAGCAAAAATCCCAGAACCACGCGGGGGGACCTAGTGAATGAACTGCAGAGAGCTGGGACCAATGTAACAAGGCCTACCATAAGTAACACACTACGCCACCATGGACTCAGATCCTGCAGTGCCAGACGTGTCCCACTGCTTAAGCCAGTACATGTCCGGACCCGTCTGAAGTTTGCTAGAGAGCATTTGGATGATCCAGAGGAGTTTTGGGAGAATGTCCTATGGTCTGATGAAACCAAACTGGAACTGTTTGGTAGAAACACAACTTGTCGTGTTTGGAGGAAAAAGAATACTGAGTTGCATCCATCAAACACCATACCTACTGTAAAGCATGGTGGTGGAAACATCATGCTTTGGGGCTGTTTCTCTGCAAAGGGGCCAGGACGACTGATCCGGGTACATGAAAGAATGAATGGGGCCATGTATCGTGGGATTTTGAGTGCAAACCTCCTTCCATCAGCAAGGGCATTGAAGATGAAACGTGGCTGGGTCTTTCAACATGACAATGATCCAAAGCACACCGCCAGGGCAACGAAGGAGTGGCTTCGTAAGAAGCATTTCAAGGTCCTGGAGTGGCCTAGCCAGTCTCCAGATCTCAACCCTATAGAAAACCTTTGGAAGGAGTTGAAAGTCCGTGTTGCCAAGCGAAAAGCCAAAAACATCACTGCTCTAGAGGAGATCTGCATGGAGGAATGGGCCAACATACCAACAACAGTGTGTGGCAACCTTGTGAAGACTTACAGAAAACGTTTGACCTCTGTCATTGCCAACAAAGGATATATTACAAAGAATTGAGATTAAATTTTGTTTCTGACCAAATACTTATTTTCCACCATAATATGCAAATAAATTGTTAAAAAAACAGACAATGTGATTTTCTGGATTTTTTTTTCTCAGTTTGTCTCCCATAGTTGAGGTCTACCTATGATGTAAATTACAGACGCCTCTCATCTTTTTAAGTGGTGGAACTTGCACTATTGCTGACTGACTAAATACTTTTTTGCCCCACTGTATAAGGGAGATGACAAACATGTATATACTGAGGTGATGAGGTGAAAATGAGAGGTGTGAGGTGAAAATGAAAAGGTGTGAGTGCAAAATGAGAGGAGTGAGGAAAAATAGTGGAGTGATCAGAAAATGACAGATGTGAGGTTGAAATGACAAGTGTTAGGGGGGAATGAGAGGAGTGAGGGAGAAAATGAAAGATGTGATTGGGAAAATGAGAGGCGTGATGGGAAAATAAGACAAGTGAGGTGCTATAACTAACCACAGATATTTACTATGCCCAGGCAACGCCGGGCTCTTCAGCTAGTATATATATATATACAATAAATAATTTAATGTTGTGAACAAAACAAGAAAATATAAGCTCTCGCTAGGATATAATCCCCAAGAGTGCCCACAGGATTTTTTTTATTTATTTCTAAACAAACCTACAAGCTACAGTATTTTACAGACTGATTAGTAAACTGTAATAAATTACAAACATTTTTAATAATATACGTATGCAGCTCAGAATACCAATATCCACACATCGAGTACCTCTACTGTGACCTTCAAAATTACGACAATTACAATCTCAAAAAAAATTTCCGAACATTCCTCCAGATCATAGAAAAATGTCAAAGTGCCCTATTCTTTGGACCACCCAGAAATTAGTGACGGTAGGGAAAGAGCAAAAAAAAAAAAAAACAAAAACAGAAAACATCTTGTCCAAAAATGTACAGTATATTTTGGTATGTGTATTTCATAAGGATAAATGCAAAAGAAAAATATTAAAAATGTTAAAATTCAAACTCCGGATAAATAAAAAGTGGTAACCACTCACTGTTTTTTTTGTCATTGCCCTGGATCTCAGTTAGCAAAACTACAAAAAAATGTTTTTTGTTGCAATTTGCAAATAATAATAATAATAATAATAATTTTATTTATATAGCGCCAACATATTCCGCAGCGCTTTACAAATTATAGAGGGGACTTGTACAGACAATAGACATTACAGCATAACAGAAATACAGTTCAAAACAGATACCAGGAGGAGTGAGGGCCCTGCTCGCAAGCTTACAAACTATGGGGAAAAGGGGAGACACGAGAGGTGGATGGTAACAATTGCTTTAGTTATTCGGACCAGCTATAGTGTAAGGCTCAGGTGTTCATGTAAAGCTGCATGAACCAGTTACCTGCCTAAGTATGTAGCAGTACAGACACAGAGGGCTAATACTGCATAAAGTGTATGAGAACATGATGCGAGGAACCTTTTTTTTTTTTTTATTATAAATAGGCCACACAGGGATCGTTAGGTTAATGCATTGAGGCGGTAGGCCAGTCTGAACAAATGAGTTTTTAGGGCACGCTTAAAACTGTGGGGATTGGGGATTAATCGTATTAACCTAGGTAGTGCATTCCAAAGAATCGGCGCAGCACGTGTAAAGTCTTGGAGACGGGAGTGGGAGGTTCTGATTATTGAGGATGCTAACCTGAGGTCATTAGCGGAGCGGAGGGCACGGGTAGGGTGGTAGACTGATACCAGGGAGGAGATGTAGGGTGGTGCTGAGCCATGGAGTGCTTTGTGGATGAGGGTAGTAGTTTTGTACTGGATTCTGGAGTGGATGGGTAGCCAGTGTAATGACTGGCACAGGGTAGAGGCATCGGTGTAACGGTTGGTGAGGAATATGATCCTGGCTGCAGCATTCAGGACAGATTGGAGCGGGGAGAGTTTTGCAAGAGGGAGACCGATTAGTAGAGAGTTACAATAGTCCAGACGAGAATGAATAAGTGAAACAGTCAGAGTTTTTGCAGAGTCGAAATTAAGAAAAGGGCGAATTCTAGAAATGTTTTTGAGATGCAGGTAAGAAGAGCGAGCCAGTGATCGGATGTAGGGGGTGAATGAAAGGTCAGAATCAAGGATGACCCCAAGGCAGCGGGCATGTTGCTTTGGAGTAATGGTGGAACCGCACACGGAGATGGCAATGTCAGGCAAAGGTAGGTTAGTAGAGGGAGAGAACACGAGGAGTTCAGTTTTTGACAGGTTTAGTTTCAGATAGCAAAAGTCATCTTTCATTTTTGTGGTAAAATAAACTGATCTGCTTTTAGGTAACAGAGGCAGATTTTTCTTTTTAGAAACTTGATAAAATTGCCCTTTTTTTGTTTCTTTATATAGAATTTTGATGGTGGTGTAGATCTCCGAGAACAATGGGAGGTTCCTGCCTAGACTAGGAGTTTGTGAGCCTAAATATGAACTGACTCCCTTAACTCAACATTCTGTTGCACAACCGTTTGAGACAATCACTACAATCATACGATTTCTGTAACTCTCAATGAGACTTCTGCGCCTGTCCACACGAATTTTGACCACTCCTGGTTAGCAAACAGCTCCTTGTGTCTCAGGTGAGAAAGAGTATTTGCCAGACTGCAAGTTCAGCTCCTTCCACAGAGGTTCAGTAGGATTTAGATCAGGACTCATAGCACCATTTCAGAATAATCCAATGCTTTGCTCTCAGACATTTGCTTTTAGCTGTGTATTTTGCGTCATTATTCCTTTGGAAGACCCATGAACTGCGTCTCAAGCCAAGCTTCTGACACTGGGAACCACATTTCACTACAAAATGCCTTGATAGTCTTGAGATTTCATTTTATTTTGCTCAGATTCAAGACCTGCCGCGCCAGATGCAGCAAAGAAGTCCTAAAACATAACTGAGCCTCCTCCATGTGTCACAGTAGGTATAATGTACCGTACTTTTATTTGTAGGCTTCATTTTTGCATCTGTGAACATAGAGCTCATGTGAGTTTCCAAAAAGTTCCAGTTTTGTCTCATCTGTTCAAAAGGACACTTTCCCAGAAGCTTTGAGGCTTGTAAATGTGCAATATGGCAAATTCCAGCTTTACTTTTTTATAATTTGCTTTTAACAGTGGTTTCCTTTTTGGTCCTCTTCCATCAAGTCAACTTTGGCTAAGCAATGGATGGTGGGATCTGACACTGATGTACCTTGACCTTGGAGTTCACCTCTACTCACTTTGAAAGTTGTTCTGGGCTCTTTGGTTACCATTTGTATTATCTGACTCTTTAGTTTGTCATTAGTTTTCCTCTTTTGGCCACGTCCACGTAGGTTGGCTGCAGTACTATTGACCTAAAACTCCTGAATAATATGTACAACTGTAGTAACAGGAGCACCAAGCTGTTTGGAGTCTTTTAGCCTTTACCTTTTGCACGTTTGTCTATAATTTCCTTTCTAATCTCCTGCAAAAACTCTCTTTAGCTTTCTTTGGTCCATGTTCAGTGTTGTACACACCATGATACCAAACAGCACAGTGACTACTTTTCACCCATTAAATAGTTGATTGAGTGATTACAAGATTGTAGACACCTGTGAAGCTACATAAAATGCTTCTATGATCACAGTATTTTCAATATTTTCTAGTGGAACCATCATTTTTGTCCAGGCCAGTTTTATTAGCTTGTGACACAAAGAGAGGAACTGACCCGGCATTATCATGTAATTAAAATGGGAAACTCCTGTATAAACTCCTGGGTGAACTCGGTCTGACTTTCAAAGCCCAAAGTATATGGAGGTGCTCCATTAACCAGTCTCACATGGGGAAAAGGCAATATGGTGTATCCAGTGAAAACTTACCAATGTCCATAAAAGGTTTTTATGTTTTTCTTTATTTCAAATCTTCCTTGTAATGATACCGATAGTGCCACTGAGGAAGCCTAGGAGGTTCCCTCAGAGGGCACGGGACAGAGCACTGGGAGTGAAAGAACTACAGTGACGCAATGCCCACAGGACCTGCAACTAAGCGGTCATGTGATCAGACAGGACCTGCGACTAAACGGTCACGTGATCGCAGGGGGCGAGTGGACGGAGAAGCAGCCGAGAGCAATGAGATAAGGGCACAGAACGATAACGTAGTCAGTGCAGAGCCAAGGGTCTAAAGCCAAACAAGAGCGAGGTACCAGGGGATAAGACAGAGAGTAAACCAAGACAAGCCAAGGGGTTAGAGTACCAGGAAGGACAGGGCAGTGCAATGCAGGATACAGAGGTGGAAGTCAGGGGACAAACCAGGACACACAGAGAGTAAACCAAGACAAGCCAAGGGGTTAGAGTACCAGGAAGGACAGGGCAGTACAATGCAATACAATGAGGAAGTCAGGGGACAAACCGGGTCACACAGCAAAGCTCAAACGCACAGAGGCACAACGATTAGAGACGGGTAACCTTGGTTAGCAACCTATAACCGAGTACACGGAAGTATAACCGACACCAAACCCAGGAACCACCCACATTAAATAGCCGCCCCAGAACCAAAGAGAGGCGAACTAGAATTAACCCTGACCTGACCAGGACGGAGGCAGAATCATGCCGTCCAAAGTCATGACATTCCTTACCTGTTAAAGCGCACTCCAGGGCTAAACAGATGTCGTCTACTCTGCTGCACTTGCCGCCCTCCCACTCTCCCTCTGCCGCAGATATGGTTTTAAGAAAAATGTGAAATAAAGTACAACTTTGTATGGACATTGGTGACTGCCGCTAATATTCTTATTCACTGGATAGTTTTATTAGTTTTTTCTTCCAGTTGAACAACAATTGAAAAGCAAAGTCTGAATGTTATTAGTTGATATTCCATAAATTTAAACTGAAAAATACTTTTGTCAGTTTCGAGTTATTTCAGTGCCCATTGTTTTTTTTTCTTACTTTGACAGAAGGGTACCGACAATTTTATCCATGTGTGTATATATACAGTACAGGCAAGAAGGGGCCATATTTCAGGAATGGAGAGGTACAGGAAAAAAAAGAAAAAAAAACCATCAGATTCAGGAGAACCCCATTTTTATAGCAAGTAACAGGTCTTCTTTTAGATTCCAATAGCAACACTAATATAATGATCCATAAATATAATGACCCATAAGTCCTACATATTGGGATCAGCAGCAATCATGGCGGTTTTCTTCCTTTTTACCAATACGATACAAATAATACACACTGAGAGGATGATTCTACAGTAGCTGCAGTAAACTACTGGACTGTAATCCGCTGGCTATATATTTTCAACCTTGTTCATTTCTTACATCTCAGCAAATAGCCAGTTACTGGTAAGGATGGAGAAAAACAATATTAGTGGAAGGGAGATGGAAGAGCACGCCATGCACTGTCGCCCTTCTCTAGTAACTGTAAAGGAGGTTGTATGAAGCTTGTGTGATTGATGGGGCCTTTCCAGCCTTTCCCAGAGATAATTGTTCATTGCCGCTTTTCAATTGCTCCAATGTGGTCAGGTAATTACGGAGCAGCCTTACCAGAAACACATGGTCGAGGGAGCCATTCAGCACACGTGCTTATAAAAATAACCGCTATACTAGTGCATCCCTTGTAGATGATCACTACGGTTAAGATTAAGGGTATGTGCACACGTTGTGGATTCTCTGCGGATCCGCAGCATTTTTTGAGGTGCAGAAACGCTGCAGATCCGCAATTGATTTACAGTACAATGTAAATCAATGAGAAAAAAAAAATGTTGTGCACACTTTGCGGAAAATCCGCTGCGGTTTAAAAGAAGTAGCATGTCACTTCTTTTTTGTGAATCTGCAGCGTTTTTGTACCCATTCCATTATAGAAAACCGCAGGGGTAAAAAACGCAGCAAATTCGCAAGAAAACCGCAGCAAAAACGCACAAAAAACCCTGCAGAACCGCAGGTGCGTTTTCGGCCAGGAGAAGCAAGTTTTTGTGTTACATATAATACAGCCACAGTGACATGTTAAATTAAGGCGAGCCTTGTAATTAGCATCACAGGTGTAATGGGTGAAAAGTAGTCACTGTGCTGTTTGGTATCATGGTGTGTATCACACAAAACATGCACCAAAAAAAGTTACGGAGAAAGTTGTCTCAGGAAATTAGTAATAAAATTATAGACAAACATGTTAAAGGGAACCTGTCACCCCGTTTTTTCAGTACGAGATAAGAATACTGTTAAATAGGGCCTGAGCTGTGCGTTACTATAGTGTATTTTGTGTACCCTGATTCCCCACCTATGCTGCCGAAATAACTTACCAAAGTCGCCGTTTTTGCCTGTCAATCAGGCTGGTCAGGTCAGATGGGCGTGGCGACATCGCTGTTTCTTAGCCCAGATCTTGCATATCTTTCCATTGGTGGCGTAGTGGTTTGCGCATGCCCATCTTCTGAATCCACTTGGCAGGAGAAGAAAAAACGCGCGATCTGCGTTATTTCCCTGGTGATCTGTGGGGGCGGCCATCTTCCTGAGGCCGCGCGTGCGCATATGGAGTCCTCTGCTGCCCGGGGCTTCAGGAAAATGGCCACGGGATGCTGCGCGTGCGCAGATGGAGATCGCGGTGGCCATTTTCCTGAAGCAGAGTTCGCATCTCGGCTTCAGGAAAATGGCCGCCGCGATCTCCATCTGCGCACGCGTGGCATCCCGCGGCCATTTTCCTGAAGCCCTGGGCAGCAGAGGACTCCATATGCACACGCGCGGCCTCAGGAAGATGGCTGCCCCCACAGATCACCAGGGAAATAGTGCAGATCGCGCGTTTTTTCTTCTCCTGCCCAGTGGATTCAGAAGATGGGCATGCGCAAACCACTACGCCACCAACGGAAATATATGCAAGATCTGGGGGAAGAAACAGCGATGTCGCCACGCCCATCTGACCTGACCAGCCTGATTGACAGGTGAAAACGGCGACTTTGGTAAGTTATTTCGGCAGCATAGGTGGGGAATCAGGGTACACAAAATACACTATAGTAACGCACAGCTCAGGTCCTATTTAACAGTATTCTTATCTCGTACTGAAAAAACGGGGTGACAGGTTCCCTTTAAAGGTAAAGGCAATAAGGCGATCTACCAACAGCTTCATGTTCCTGGTACTATAGTTACACATATTATTCAGAAGTTTAAGGTCTACGGGACTGTAGTCTGCTTCCATGGATGTGGCCAGAAAATGACAAACTGAAGAGATGGATGACAGCCCAGAACAACTTCCAAAGAGATTAGAGGTGAACTCCAACGTCTAGGTGCATCAATGTCAGATAGCACCATCTGTCACTATTTTGTCCAACGTGGACTTCATGTTAACCAAGGAGGAAACCACTGAGGCTTTTTTAGATTTTAACTTCCTGTTCTTTCAGGAAATCTACATGTACCTTAGTAGCAATAGACTGACTTAGACCCTACCTTTTGTTTTTGTATGGGAGCATCTAAGGAGCGTGTGCAAAGGCCACTATGAAGGGACAGTAAGCAGGGTCAGATGTGACATCACTTATTGTGGTTGGTGGATCCGATTTATTAACTCTGTATAGAGGTGTTATCAGTCACTATAATCATGTCTCTGATGATAAGGAAACTGCTGTAAATTATTCATGAAAGGACTGGAAGGAAATTCTAATATACAGTACAGACCAAAAGTTTGGACACACTTTCTCATTTATAGATTTTTCTGCATTTTCATGACTATGAAAATTGTAAATTCACACTGAAGGCATGAAAACTATGAATTAACACATGTGGAATTATATACTTAACAAAAAAGTGTGAAAAAACTGAAAATATGTCTTATATTCTAGGTTATTCAAAGCAGCCTCCTTTTGCTTTGATGACTGCTTTGCACACTCTTGGCATTCTCTTGATGAGCTTCAAGAGGTAATCACCGGGAATGGTTTTCATTTCACAGGTGTGCCCTGTCAGCTTTAATAAGTGGGATTTCTTGCCTTATAAATGGGGTTGGGACCATCAGTTATGTTGAGCTGAAGTCTGGTGGATACACAGCTGATAGTCCTACTGAATAGACTGTTAGAATTTGTATTATGGCAAGAAAAATGCAGCTAAGTAAAGAAAAATGAGTGGCTATCATTACTTTAAGAAATGAAGGTCAGTAAGTCAGAAAAATTGGGAAAACTTTGAAAGTGTCCCCAGGTGCAGTTGCAAAAACTATCAAGCGCTACAAAGAAAGTGGCTCACATGAGGACTGCCCCAGGAAAGGAAGACCAAGAGTCACCTCTGCTTCTGAGGATAAGTTTATCCGAGTCACCAGCCTCAGAAATCGCAGGTTAACAGCAGCTCTTATTAGAGACCAGGTCAATGCCACACAGAGTTCTAGCAGCAGACACATCTCTACAACAACTGTTAAGAGGAGACTTTGTGCAGCAGGCCGTCATGGTAAAATAGCTGCTAGGAAACCTGCTAAGGACAGGCAACAAGCAGAAGAGACTTGTTTGGGCTAAAGAACACAAAGAATGGACATTAGACCAGTGGAAATCTGTGCTTTGATCTGATGAGTCCAAATTTGAGATCTTTGGTTCCAACCACCGTGTCTTTGTGCGACGCTGAAAAGTTGAACAGATGGACTCCTCATGCCTGGTTCCCACCGTGAAGCATGGAGGAGGAGGTGTGATGGTGTGGGGGGGCTTTGCTGGTGATACTGTTAGAGATTTATTCAAAATTGAAGGCATACTGAACCAGCATGGCTACCACAGCATCTTGCAGCGGCATGCTATTCCATCCGGTTTGCGTTTAGTTGGACTATCACTTATTTTTCAACAGGACAATGACCCCAAACACACCTCCAGGCTGTGTAAGGGCTATTTGACCAAGAAGGAGAGTGATGGGGTACTCCTTCAAGGTTGTTGGAAGACCATTCCTGGTGACTACCTCTTGAAGCTCGTCAAGAGAATGCCAAGAGTGTGCAAAGCAGTCATCAAAGCAAAAGGTGGCTACTTTGAAGAACCTAGAATATAAGACATATTTTCAGTTTTTTCACACTTTTTTGTTAAGTATATAATTCCACATGTGTTAATTCATAGTTTTGATGCTTTCAGTGTGAATGTACAATTTTCATAGTCATGAAAATACAGAAAAATCTTTAAATGAGAAGGTGTGTCCAAACTTTTGGTCTGTACTGTATTCCCAGCAGTGGTGATTTGTCAATATACACACGTGGTCAAAATTATTGGTACCCCTCGTTTAATGACAGAAAAAAAAAACAATAGTCATGGAAAAAAATTGAATCTGAAAAAGTAATAATAAATAAAAAATCTATGAAAATAAACAAAGGAAAGTCAGACATTGCTTTTCAGCCATGTTTCCACAGAATAAAAAAAAAAAAATAAAACTCATGAAATAGGCCTGGACAGAAATGATGGTACCCCTGAAAATAATGTGACAAAAGGGACATGTTAAATCTTTGTAAAGAGCTGAAACTTGCCGTCTGGAAAAGGCGACCTTTAAACACGAGACAACTGGAGCAGTTTGCTCTTGAGGAGCAGCCAAAATACCTGTCGAGAGGTGCAGAAGTCTCATTGACAGTTACAGGAATCCTCTGATTGCAGTGATTGCCTCAAAAGGTTGTGCAACAAAATATTACCGTAAGTTAAGGGAACCATCATTTCTGTCCAGGCCTATTTCATGAGTTTTGTTTTTTTCAAAATTCTGTGGAAGCATGGTTGAAAAGCAATGTCTGACTTTCATTTGTTCATTTCCATAGATTTTTTTATTTTATTTATTATTACTTTCGTTAGAATCAAGTTATTTCTGTGACCATTGTGGGTTTTTCTGTCATTAAACGAGGGGTACCAACAATTTTGACCCCTTATGTATATATGCAGTTGTGCAGTATTATTACTGCACCCATAGAGGTGTCTGGGGCCATTCGATATGCATTTGGTTGTATACAGAACGTATAAAATATTTTCAGTTGTGTTTTATAAAGAAAATCTTCCATAAGAAAATATCTTTGTAATACTGTGGCATATGAGTGCCTTCTTCCTTTTTCACGTAGCTGTGCATAATGCCTAAAACGCCCATCTGTAGCTTATTGAAGGACCCAAAGAAAACTACAACAAAAAGGGGAAAAATAGAAAAAATATTTTTTTTTAACCAGTAAAATATTGAGACATAAAAAAAAGAAAAAACAATTAGCCTTATACCAATAATTAGATTTTCGGATGGTATAGATACTATGCGTGAACATCAATAAAACACTCTCGAAGCTTTGGCTTCCGCATGTGAGAATCGGAGAATAACACTATATTGCTGGCAAGGCAATCTCTTTAAAAATTAAACCGGTCTCTCAAGTTTTTGCCGCCGCTTTTGGGTCTGGATCGTAATGTAACCAGCCTTCTGACAAAATCCTCAATAGGAAGTAACATGGTGCTTTAGATTTATCAATGTTAGCAGTTTGCTGCGGAGAAAATGGGAGACGACGGAAATCTAGTGTAAGAAAAAGTAGTAACATCACAGAATGCAGTGAAAAAAGTCCAGTTCTTTTTACTGTTGATATCAAATTTTTGGTCTTTGCAAAAATCCGGTGTTCACAGGTGATTAAATAAAAAAGAAATGTATTTCGATTACGAGTTACAATGAAAAAGGGTTAACTAAGGGTAAAAGATAAAGAAATAGGCTCACGGAGATATCCATCAGTGTTAGGGCTAATTCACACGTCCGATTTTTCCACCTAGGAGAAAAACAGTCCAACTATTCTAGACAGACTTTGATTTGAGTGTGATCTGAGTGTTATCCGTTTTTCTCGTAAGTAGAGAAATTAAATAAAGTTCCTCCACCTTTTCCTTTTTGACAGTCGGTGAAAATCAGACCACACTTGGATGTCATCTGAGTGTTGTCCAAATTTTTACACGGACCCATTGACTTGCATTGCCCGTTTTGATCCGACGCTCAGGTCAAAATCAGACATGTTTCCAATATTTTCAGAGGATCACTTGGTCGGAAGAAAAAAATCGGACATGTGCAAAGCCCCATAGTACTGACCGTGAAAATCAGATGTGTGAATGAAAACTTAGGCTATGTTCTCATGATGAGCTTTTGGTGAGTTTTTGATGTTCAGATTTTCTGCAAAATTTCTGTACTCATTAAGTTAAATAGATTACTTGACTTTTTTTTGAAAATCTGCAGCTTAAAAATCTCATCGTGGGAACGTAGCCTTAGAGAGAGATATGAGTAAAACAGTGAAGTATTTAAAGGGAAGGTGCCATCAAAAAAAATTTTTTTCCAGCGATTGAAAAAATGTAAAGAATTAATGTTTAAATTTTCTTAAAAAATATTATCATTTGTTTATAATTTAGTAAAATATGAAAAATAATTTTAAAAGGTTTGGCATTTCCAATTTTAAACACTAGGGGGAGCAGCTACTGAAATTTGACAAAAATCTAGTGTACAACTAGCTCACATTACTGCACTGCAGTACTTATGGGTGGAGTCTGCTCACATGGGTGTGATGTCTCCTCCCTTTCTGGGTGTTTGCTAAGGGATAAGAGACCATGAAATTCAGGAACACAGTGAGAAGCCATTTTGTTGGTGATTGCAGAGTTATACTGACAAGTAGACAGTCACAGAGGATGGCAGGCAGCAAGGATTCTGGGAGATATATGGTGGAGGGAGAAGGGTGACAGCAGCATAGAGTATTTCAGGAGAGCAGTGTGTTGGGTTATGGAGGCACCATGCTCAGTGCGCGGAGCAGCCAGGGATTTACATAGAGCGCTGTCTTTTATACACATGGATGGACCGTCTGCTCCACAGAAATACAGGAAACATTTCTGCTGATTGATGGCCTGTTCTGATCCAGACTTTGCTTGCAAAAACCCTATTCTCCTCCTCAGATCCTGTCTTCTCCATCCTGTCCTGGCGATGTGTGAAAGAGAGGCGACAGGCACAGTATGGGGTGACACTGTCAGGAAATGTAGCCATATAGTAACGATAAAAATGAGACGCTCGTCGATGGGGCTCTATCTCAATGGACTTTATCGTAGAGTTGCCTACTTCGAAAGGAAAGAACATGATTTTAGTAGTGGTCGACCGTTTAACCAAGGCTGCTCATTTCATCCCCTATACCGGATTACTGACAGCCAAGCAGACAGCGGATCTTATTGTACAGAATGTTTTTTGGCTACACGGAGTTCCGGATGAAATAATATCAGATCGAGGGGTCCAATTTACCTTAAGATTTTCTGCTTTCCATCCGCAGTCTAACGACCAAACTGAATGGACCAATCAGACCTTGGAGCAGTACTTGCGTTGCTACGTGTGCCACTTACAAGATGATTGGGTGAATTTACTCCCAGTGGCTGAATTCACGTATAATAATTCACAGAGTACGTCCACCAGTCTCCATTCTTTGCTAACAAAGGATATCATCCCAGTATTCTCCCTCGACTCCCGATAGACATGTCCGTGCTCGCAGTAGCCGACCGCATCACGTCTTTTCAACAGAATTTGTAGGCTGTGAAACAAATGCTGGCCACAGCTCAGGAGAGATACAAGAAGGCAGCAGACAGGTTCCGCAAACCAACACCAACATACAAGGTAGGAGACATGGTTTGGCTTTCAACAAAAAACTTGAAGCTCGGGATTCCAACATCGAAACTGGGGCAAAAATAAGTTGGCCCGTACAAAATCAGCAGCATAGAAAGTTCTGTAGCCTGCCGACTCAAGCTGCCTAATTCTTTGAAAATACATCCTGTTTTTCATGTCTCCCTGCTTAAACCGGTAGTATCGAATCCCTTTCCTGAATGCACATCCGTTCCACCTGATCCAGTTCTCATTGATGGGCAAGAAGAATTCATCGTGGAGATCATCGATTCTCGGATCCATAGGAGACAACTTCAGTATTTGGTGAAATGGCAAGGGTATTCGTCTAAGGAGAATTCCTGGGAACCTCAGAAGAATGTCCATGCTCCTCGCCTGATCCAACAGTTCCACAGCAGATACCCCAATAAACCAGGTCTGAGATCGTCCAGAGGACATCTTTTAAGAGGAGAGTGATGTAAGGATCTGAATTTTATACCTGTTTTGTGTGGTCTTGCCCTTAGTCTGCCAGATCTAGCCCTTATCTAAGATGGAGTTAGTGGCTTCACGGGGGCCATCTTGTTTCCTGTCTGATATTCCTTGTTTCCTGTCTGCTGCATATATGAAGGGACTCTGCACACTATACCTTGCTTGTGTATCTCATACTTCACATGCTGCCAAGCTAGAAGGACTTGTATCTTGCCTGTCTCTTCTGTTCATCGGGATACCCCATTTGCTACCGGTCTGCCTCCCATCTGAAAGATTTTACTTCTCCGGATCTGCTCTGCACCCATCTCCGTTGCGGCCTGCTCTTCGCTAGGAGCCCAGTCCGGGCTCCGGACCTCTGGATCCTGCATTCCCGGGCTTGAACTCTAATCATCGGTCTGTTCTGACAACACCCTTATATTCCTGAGTCTGCATATGTCTGCTGCTTGATTCTTAGAACCTCTGTTTGCTTTGCACCTGTATTCTGAAGCCTGTTTTCCTACAGTATACGCTATAGAGTTTTGGTATACCGTGTTTTTGTCTTCACTCTGATCCATGTCACCGGTCTCCATAGAATATCAGAATAATCTTATGACACTTATACATCAGGATGTGTAAGTGGCAGTGCAGCTAAGCATTGTATATTTAAGAGAACGATCTGTTCGCCAACTATCTTCCAGGCTGGAGTATGGAAATCTACAAGTATCATAGAAGGAACATGGTTCTGTCTGCATTATTCAGCCCATATCCTCCATCATAGCCGTTTCCTTACAGAGACACTCAACAATCAGGCTCAATAAAATAACCCATTCAACAACCCATTGTTATAACTGTCAGATGAGCTAATACGATTGATTTTTCTTTTATGACAATGATAATATTGTAAAGGGTTTTTTATCACATTTCTGCATTGAAGGAACAGGATTATAGCTATCAGAGATGACAGAGATCCTACAATTTTCTGCTAGTCATACAGTGCTCACCAGCAGAAATGTATAAGATGTCTTATAGTTTTTCTCTTGCATGGATAGGGCTCAAAGGGCAAGTCCGGGAGGCAAGCCGGGGGTCATGAATGAAAAAATAAATAATTTATCTACGAAAGTAATGTACAATCATACGATGTAATACATTCTTGGAAGCATTGGCTCCTGTTCTGATCTTTCAGAACTTGCATAGTCACGCTCGTAAACCCTGACTGTGATTGCCATAATGATGTCCAAAAGATATTTTTCTAAGAATGGTAAATTGGCAAATAAGGTAGCATACAGTTACCTATGATGGGAAAGGACTTCTTAAACTAAGGCTTGGTCATGACCTTCATCCACCAGGGAAGGCTTGTTGTTCTAGATTAGCCTTACTTGATCTGATTCTGCTTCAACTGGATGGTCATCAAATATGAAGGTGCACTTGGTATTTACAGTATACTGTTTTAGGTGATTTTAATGATTTTGATTACATCAATGTTGGTAGTGAGATACCTATCAAGTGACACTTTGATCAGTGGGCAATGGGATATCCAGAAATTACCAAACTACAAACCAGATCATTGGTCTTGGAACCAATTGTAGCTCAATCAATTTCCAATTGTCCAAAGACATAATATGGCACTCACTCGTTAAGCTCTACGAGACAATACTGCTCCTTTGTATTACTCTGATATCACATAGAATTTACATTGATTGCCAAAATGTGGAGGTCGTCTCCACCAAAAATTTTAAGATGGTACACGGAGCCATAGCTACTGTTTGTGGTTCTATACAAGATCCATATGAGCTGGTTTTCCTAGGCACTCTGGCATAAAATTTACTAATCCCAGACCTGAAAGTTTTTCCACTAAGTTCATGCACCTCTTATCCACAGAACATGTGCTGAATTCTATGATTGATTACTATGGAAGTCTGATCATTGAGGCATCCACCGATCCAAAGAACGATGGTTCCATAGAAATGAATGGATCAGTGGTCAAGTATGTACTCTACTGCTCCATTCACATAAGGGACTTTGGGGCCCCAATTCTCAAAATCAGTGGGGGTCCTGATGGTCGCACCCCCAGAGATCATACATTTATTACCTGTCTTCTAGGTGATATGTGTTTTTAGTGGGAAAACCTTTAATATGAGTTGTGTCTGGGATCATAGTAGAGTTTGTTCACATGGAGTTTTTTTGGGGAGCCATAAAAATCCAACAAAGTTTTCAACAGGAATCCACTTGAGAATATGCAGATTTTTTACTTGTTTTGAGGGTCGTTTTTTTTCTTTTGACATGACAGGGTTAAGTTTGTAGAAGAAGGTTGGAGACAGTGCTGACATGGTCAAAAAAGGGAAAGGAATGAGGAATTCTATGAGGGATCCACATTGAAGAAGTGACATGTCACTGATTTTTTTGCTTTACACAATGAGATTTTTGAAAAATAAAAAAATTCTTATGAAAAGTAAAGGGAATTTCCCATTTATACAAATAGTAAGAGTAATTAAGAGGCCCGATTCATCAGTTGCATCTTTTTTGAGTTACCGTACTTTTTTTGTTTCATGGTAATCCTTGATGCTTTTACACACCAAATTTTTCAAAATGGTGCATGCTTTTTAACTTTTGTATCTAATCTCTTTTTTAACTTTTTATCAGGATAAGTTGCATGTTCCGCTAAAATGTTGCAAAATTTCATGTGGATTTTTGGAACGAATCCACTTCAATCCTCCTCATAAAATTCTGTGTGAACCTAGCCTTGAGTATTTGCAGATTATTTTTCTACTGCAAAAAAAAAAACAGAATGTTTGCAGGAAAACTGCTGAAAAATGTACATATTTTTGTTGCTTTTATAATGTGTTTTTACTTGCATTTTTTTTTTCGATTCATTTGGAAAAATTCTGAAAAATTCTGAAAAAAAATTTATGGGTGGAAAATTCTGAAAAAATGTTGCAGATTTGATAAAAAAAAAAACACTTTGATTGTTGAAATCTGCAAGGAAAAAAAGAAGCGCAATTAGATTCCAGAAATCTCAGTCACCTTGCTTGTACTGTAAAATGCTGCGTGTTTTCTGTGGCAAAAACACGCTGCAAAAATTCTGCGAATGTACAAGCCCTTAGAGTCAATGTCTAGGAAAGTTAGTTAATTTTCAAGAGGGACCACTCTCTAACCTGAATTATACCCTAATCTACCCAAGTTACAGATTATTCTAAAATATTTTTAAAAACTGACTTTACAATTTTCTTTCTGTTACTTTTTCTCGTGCATTCAAACACAAATTCATGTTATATATTCAACACCTCCAGAACAGTTGACATTTTAATGAATTCAGGAGTTTTTGTCTTTGTGAAATAAATTAAGTACGTAAATCTTGAAATAATTATGATTCAGGCTTTTTTGTATTTTGAAAATGTAAAGAAAAGAAAATAATGAATATGAAGCAGAGGGAGCAGAATGTAGAATGTTGCATACGTTTTATTTGTAGGAAAGAAAACAATAAGTGCACCACGTTGTCTGGATGCAATTAAATTATATAATTTTATGAGGTGATGGAAGGTGAAAAGCAATCTTCAGAGTTTTATTGAGCGATTCTAGAATAGCAGGTTTATTTCATAGTATGGAGGATATATGCAGCTCATAGCAACCATAACCTATCAAATCATGGAGATGATCAATTTAGCACCAAGGTGAGTAACAAACATTGAGATGGAGTCTAGGGTTGAGCGACCTTTACTTTTATAGGATCGGGTCGGGTTTTACGAAACCCGACTTTTTCAAAAGTCGGGTCGAGTGAAATCGGCCGATCCTATAAAAAAGTCGGGGTCGGGGTCGGCCGAAACTCGAAACCCAATGCAGTGCATTGGGTTTCCAATGGTTCCCAGGGTCTGAAGGAGCGGAAACTCTCCTTCAGGCCCTGGGATCCATATTTAAGTGTAAAATAAAGAATTAAAATAAAAAATATCGCAATACTTACCCTCTGACGTGCCCTGGTACTAACCGGGAACCTTCCTTCCTTCGAATCAGCTCTTGCAGGACCTTGCGGTGACGTCGCGGTGACGTCACGGCTTGTGATTGGTCGCGCGGCCGCCCATGTGATATTTTTTATTTTAATTCTTTATTTTACATTAAATATGGATTCCGATACCGATTTCCGATATTGCAAACATATCGAACTCGGGATCGGAATTCCGATACCACATTCAGAAGATCGCCGACTTCATGGCCGACCCCACACAGGGGTCGGGTCGGGTTTCATGAAACCCGACTTTGCCAAAAGTCGGCGACTTCTGAAAGTGGCCGACCCGTTTCGCTCAACCCTAATGGAGTCCACTATGCTGCTACGCAGGAAAAATAAAGAATCCTGTTAAATTATCCTAAAAAGATGAAAAAAATATGCACCGAAAAAGGGGAACCTCATAGAAAACATAAAAATTAGGACCCTTAGGGCTCATGCAGACGACCGCATTTTCAGTCGGATTACTATGCAACAAAACATAAGACACACATCCAGGTACGGATTGGGGCTGAAATTCAGTCCTGGCATTTGAAATCACACAGGCCCATGTTGTCCCCGTCCCCATGAACCAGATGGGATATATCACTAATATTGCCCTGGATGGAGGAAAGGAAGATTTTCTACAAGACCAATATTTCTAATGATACCCGTGGCCTGCTGGGGTAAGTGACGGAGTCAGTGACTTTATGCTCCGTCACAACTTTTAGCAGTATGGGTGTCTTGAGAACACAGATTCTGTTAACAACATAGCAGATAAAGCAGCCCATGACCAGACAGGCCCTTCTGGCAGTTGCCAGAGTTGCCAGATGGTCAGTCCGGCCCTTCACACGTCCTGCTAAAATATACACTGGCGTCAGCCATCCCCCCTCCTGCACAGGCCTGGTCACGGTTGCACCCTTTGCGGCCACGATCGTTATGCCCCTTCAGACACTTATAATATATTCTGTGGATAGATCCATAAGTTTCAATTTTTTAAGGTTTCCAGTTTTATTGTATCTAGATTAGAATGTTAATTTTTTACTGTGTCGTAGAATGTATTCAGACTGGCCAGTAATCAGATTGCTTGTTTCCCTACTATTGGCCAGTCTAAACAGGTCTGCGATCACCTGACAAACAAGCAAAAGGCTTGTTGGGTGCGATGATTCTCGGCAGCTCGTATTCTGTTTCCATTTGGTGATATGCTGCAAAGAACATGATGTTCTATGCACACAGAACGGTTGTGATAAGCAGTCTGTCCAAACAGGCTAATAAATTACCTACAATCAGCTTGCATATTGTTGAACAGACAAGGATTTCATATCTAAATAGGCCTTGCGATATAAATGTTAGATGGAGATAAGTTTTTCCTACAGTAGAATAAGATCCATCTAAAATACGGCTGGTAGGAGACATACTAGTTTTTTCATCTTATCTGGGACATCATTGGTGGCAATTGTACAGGGAGCTGCCAGCAGAGACTCTTGATTTCTGTGTGTAAGTTCATTCAGCATTGCAAAACATTCTTCACACAATCATTTACAACCTCATTTATACACCTCAAAAATATCTCTAAAATTCGACGGTTTCCTACCAATGACTCTGCTAAAACCTTTATTGTTGCTCTTATTCATTCTCATCTTGACTATTGAAACTCTCTACTGATTGGTCTCCCTCTTACTAAACTCTCCCCTCTCCAATTCATCCTGAATGCAGTAGCCAGGATCATATCCCTGTCCAACTGCTACACCGATGCCTTTATACTGTGCCAGTCATTGCACTGGTTGCCCATCTTCTACAGGGTCCAATATAAACTTATCACTCTAACCTCAAAGATCTCCACAGTTTTGCACCACACTGCATCTCCTCCTTCATCTCTGTATATTAACCTACCCATGCCCTCCGTTTCACTAAAGACCTAAGACTCAATAATCCGAACCTCCCACTCCCATCTCCAAAACTTCTCATGAGCTGCACCATGTCTCTGGAATGCACTACCCAGGACAGTAGTTCCCAATAGCATCTGTTTACACTACCTTCACGCACTTAATATCCCTCTGTGACTGTATTTAGACAGCTACTGGCTGGTGACCCATCTATGCAGCGTTACTTGAGCACCCTAATTATTATATTGATGGCTGGACCGTACAATTCAAACACTTTTCACCATTTACCTTTTGTGTCTTCCCTATTCCCTCATAGATTGTAAGATTGCTACCAGGACCCTCACAATTTTTGGTTTCTATTGAATCATGTGTTTACTTTGTTATGTCTTTATATGTCTGTACATCCCCCCTCTGTAATGTAAAGTGCTGTGGAATATGTTTGCGCTATAGAAATATTTTTTTCTATTATTATTATTAACATCCATACCCTATACTGAAGGCATATTCTATACGGAATAAATCAAAATGTTTAAATAATGTTATAAATTTGTTATTTCTATTTTTTCATCATTTGCATATTGTTACCGTATCTATACATTTTGCTATTTCCAGAATTCCACAATTTTTCTATCTTGATGTTGCAATTTCAATGTTGAGGAGTGTACAAAAAAACTGGAGAAAGCAGTAAATATGGAGTTCGATTGTAATGACTAACTGTCAGCCAGCTACTGAAGTCATGCTCCCTGTTAGTTTGTACAAATACTTAGACTAAAGCCCTCCATGCTCTTTAGATAACTGTCGGACCAACGAAGGTTCGCCAATGATTCGTCTGGCAACTGTTTCCCGTGACTCCTCCATACACCCAGGCACTCGCTCTGCTGACAGCACTAGTGTTCTCTATGGGAAAGTCCGTGCTAGACATCTCTGGCGGTGGCTTACCTCTCCTTCGGTAATTTGGCCAATAGTAGTCTAATGTGCATTGGAGCCTTAATATGCTTACTTAAAGGAGTTGTCTGGGATTTTAACATTGATCCTTAGGATATGTAATCGATGTCTGATCGGTGGGGGGGGCGACATCTCTCATCTCCGCCAATTGGCTGTTCCAGGTGTTGACGCCAGCCGAAACTGCTCAGTTACGGAATTGCACAACGCAGCTCCTTTGAAGGAATAGCAGCACGTCCACCCCCTAGTGATTTGAATAGAGGGCAGATATGCAATATCCAGTCAGGCCACTGTACAGCTGTGCTGTGCAGTTCTGTAACTCAAAAGTTCTGTCCCTTGCTGACACCAGAAACAGCAGTTCGGTGGTGCTGCTTGGAGTCACACCCTCACCGATCAGACATTGATGACCTATCCTAAGGAAAGGCCATTAATGTTAAAGGCCTGGATGATCCCTTTAAACAGTCCCAAATGCTCTACTGTAGACCATTTTCCTCCTCTCTTTCACATTATGGGTTACTCAAGGGATTTATTAAAGGTAAATTGGCTGCAATGTTTTCTAATCTCTTTATGCTCACATGAAATGTGTCAAATACTGTATGAATCAGCCATATCTATATTTGGCCCTTTGGAATAACTGTAACTCACAGCCATCATCCCCTCATCGCTTTTAAAAATGCTGGCTCAAGTAATTATTATGTCCTGCTGCTCCATTGTGTGTGACCTACTAATGAAGAACATGACCGCTATCCAATCCATTCTAAACTCAACCACTCAACTAATTCAATAATCTTCTCATTCCTCAAACGCCACCCCTCCATGTCAGAGGTTCCATTGATATCCTGTTACATAGAGAATTCAGATTACGATCCCTACCCTGACCTGCAAAGCTCTTATTGACACTTTCCCTGTATCATTCCCTCACTTATCATCTCCAGGTCCCATTCTAACACTGGTCATACATTTTAAATAGCTGTTGGCTGTCAGCTTCTTCCATTTTCCGTCATCAAAACAAGCACTATATTCTTGGCTTAGTGTCATGGATTCTTCTTAGTGAAAGAGTAGTGAGCGACTACAAGATACCGCTGATAGCAACTCAAATGAAAGTGCATTGAAATGCAATATACCAACCCTTCTCTTCCCCAACCTACTGTATGCCATTGAAGAAGATTGGGGATGCCATATGCACATTGGAAGGTCAGGCCTACCTACCAAAATTGCTGGGTTTGGCTGACGTCAATGTGCAACTCAACAAGTCTACAAAGGGGTTATTCCCAGCTTGGACATTTACTATATGTTTCGCCACCTATCCAATTCATTCTCCATTTGGATGCGGTGCCTGCCATTTTAAATAATAAGGAAATTGGAAGATGCCAATTCTTCAAATATGAACAGTTCCTTGGGGAGGAGAACCAGCATCTTCAGATTTTAGGTGGCTCTGATGCAAAATTGCTACAGCAGGAAATGCTTATCTCCATCTAACTTTTGCATCTAAGACAAAGTAAAACATTTTTTAGAAAAACATAGGGGAACAAAAGCGCATTTGGATGATAGCTCGATATCAGGCTTTAATCTTAGTACACAGATAAATTATTTTTATTGCCTCAACGCGTTTTCAATGCTGAACTAGCATCTTTTTCTAGTGAAAAAATAATTACCAATTGGCAATAGATATGGTTTTAGCGTCCAAATTGGTGAGGGTAAAAAAATTGTCCTTCTAATCTAACTAAGTACAATAAAACCTTAAAAAAGATGACCTAACATTGCAACATATCACTTTCCACAGGATGGGCTATACCGTAATTGTCTAAACTCTTGTTGTCTCCACTATGTGACTATGTATGCCAGTCCTACTGACTGTTATTTTTATGATCACACACCGATCACTTGTCTTGTAGACAGGTGATAATTTTCAATTTTTGGACAATCCCTTCAATACACAAGGCCATGGTAGAGATTTGTGCCATGCAGATCAACCATAAGGTACCCGTAGAATTTACTTGCCATCTAATGGTAATTTCTTCTTTTTTTGTCCAGTATCACCAAAGTTTTCGATTTATGAACCTTGTCCTTACAGCTATGAGGGTAACCAGCTTGCTTCTTCTATTGTTGATTTAGCAAAAACATTGCCGGAAAAAAGGAACAAATTTCAAGTTCCTGAGGGCTAAACAAATTCAAAGCCTGAAATAAAATTTTGCTATGTAACTATGATAAATATGATGAATAACTGGGATCTGGAGAAATCTGAGTCATTGTAGGTCATAATGTAATAAGCATACTGTCTTCTCAGTCATCTAGTCCAACAATCAAATGCAAATTTTTCTGTTTTTTTTTTTTCCAAAACATGACTTTTGGAGATTAAATTCAATAATTTGTAGAACCATGGAGCTGAACCTTAATTAACCAGAGCTTTCATGAATTCTGTGTTTTTATATATTGGCATTTCTTTCACGTAATTTGAAGCGCTTTCTATTATAATTTTCTAAATTAAAGTTTGTGTATTGTTATTGTACCATCTGTCCAGATAGATGCCTGCTGTCTAAATCACTTTGTATATTGAGTAAGCAGATGTTAGCACATATAACCATCCAAGATAGACTAGTAACCATACAGTGCTAGCTGGTCCTCAGCTTTGGGAAGATAAATGTATCTCTTCTGAGCCCTTCACACAATTGGGTCCATGAAGATGATCAGTTAGGGAATTGTAATAAATACGTGAACTCTTAGCTTACGTACATCATCAGACTCGACACTGACTTAGCAGGGTGCAGGAGTTCTATGTTTTTTTTTTACCATTTAACCTGTATTTAAATATCAGGACTTCACTGCTGGGGCCCTGGGTTGCATCTGCAGAGTAGCTACTTAACAGTAAAGGGAACTGAGGAAATATGCTCAACTATGCAAGTCAGTAACGGAGAGATGGTGACAAAGACAGATTATTGGAACCCAATAATCAAGGAAGAATCCAGAGGGTCAGTCAGGGCAGAAGATGTGTTGAGCACTCTAAGGCCTGGCTACATGGTGACTTAGGCCGTGACACCTGTTGTGCATCCAAAGTTTGCTAGATTTGATGCTACTTCTCAACTCAATATAAGTGATTGGGGACATAGCCCACATGTACTGCAACAGCGTTATCACGTGGTTGGACTTCTTACGACTTGAAGTACCTTGGGGTAACACTGCAACCTCACTCATTGGTATTGCACTGAGATGTAGCATCGACAAATAGAAAACTTTGGTTGTGAGACAAATGTCTTAACCAAAGTCGCTGTGTAGGCCCAGACTTATAGTCAAACCAGTTTGAGCATTCATGGATAAATCAACAGCTGGCATGGGTTTTTGGGGATTGGGGATTTTAATAGAGCAGCAGGATAGGGATTGGCAGCTATACCGATCAATTGATTGGTTTACGGACTGACTCCTATGATTAATCGATCAGCTAAACCACCTAATGTTGACAAGTGGGTGCATTATTACCTATTTGTGGGTCGAAACAAAAGTGACTTTAGGTTTCTTAAAATTCTGTGGACCTACAAAAAAACCCCATTGTACTTCTATACTATTCGTAGACTTGACCAGTCTACAATTTTGATGCGTTTTTATAATATTTATACACTTCTGTGCTAACAAATAAAGGTGAGCAAATTTATTTGAGTGGAATTAAATTCTCCTTGAATTTTGCAAAAAAAATCATATTCTCCAGAATGCAGATTTTTTTTTTGTAATTTCTTTTGCACAAATTCAACATCGAATCCCGTAAGTTCAAATTTGTATGATTTGCAAAATTTAATCCTCGGCAGTTCCACTCATCTCTACTAATAGCCTATTACTGAGAAAGGGGCAGAAGTTTTTTGGTGTCTGGTCCTATTACGTTTACAGGGTGACAAGCCATGAGAATATCATGAGATAGAAAACTATAAACAATAAAGTACTGTATTTGTGATGAAAATGGCCCCCTCGACATATACACAAGTCATTGTGCCAGTTTACGGCAGGGGAGGGGGAGCAGCGGGTCATAGGAGGCAAGAGTCGGCAGTTGCAGCTAAAGCCTATGCCCACTGCTAAAGAGAAATGCATATTCACTGCATTGGCAATGAATATTCAATTCTTTTATAGCTCACACAGTGACATCCGCAGCCACCGGTTTCCAGTATTAAAAAAACAAACATCCTACTTACCTTCCCTGCATGAATATGGTGCTTATTTTTTACTTGCTGATTTGGAGGAGATTCAAATCTGCAGCATGTCAATTCTTACAGGCCCTCACAGTCCCCTGATCTGAATATCATTGAAAATCTGTGGCTGGACCTCAAAATAGCAGTGCATTCAAGACGACACAGGAATCTCACAGAACTGGGAAATCCCTCAAACAAGAATTGAAAGACTCTTGACTAGCTACAAAAAGCATTTACAAGCTGTGATGCTTTCAAAAGGGGGTGCTACTAGGTACTAACGTAAGGTTCCCAAACTAGGTTCCCAAACTTTTGCAATCCTTTTTGCAATTTTTAAAAGGTTAAAGATGAAGATATACAGTATTTCCATTTTTTATCCTTTCGCCTATGAGGGCTTATGTGCATGAGCCCTTATAGTATTTTTTTTCCCAGAGGTGCTGATGTCCTCTTTTCTAAAGTGCCGCCTACTCTCTTCTCTGCTGATGGATGGGCATGTGGCCAGATTGGTCCATCAAAAGACTCCATTTAAAAACACTGCGCATGCGCTAATTTCTAATGCAGTGTGCTGCTGTTGGATGGGTCGAGTCAGATGCCCCTTCATCCGGGGCTCTGTTCTGCTCCCTCTAGGAACACAATTAAGAGGAAGGCAAAGTAGCCATCAGATATGTTCACACATGATGATATGCTATCAAGATAATGAGATCTTATTGAGCATAGGGTTAAATAACCAACTAGTATTATGGCTGTATTACTTCACTAATTAAAATAATTGACATACAAAATGAGGTCTAAAAATATCGTCCGTGACCACTGATGGGGTTTGCTGTCCAACTAACATGATCAGTGTTTTGCGGATAATGATGAGAGATTGCCAAACCTCTGAGTCGTGTTGCAAACATGAAAATACAATACTGGCATCGGTGTCCCTTATGGTTTTTGGCAGCACTGATGAATTCTGTTCTACAGTCAGCAATTAAATGTTTCAATAAGACACTTAGGGCCTGATGCATTATTGCATTTGTGGCTTTTTTGGACAATTTTTTGCTATTTTTGCTTGCTTTTCATTAACACCTTCTTTTCGTTTGTAATTTATTAAAAAAAAAAAGTCTATTACATATTTGTTTGTTTGCCTGTTGTTGTTTTTTATGTTCGGTATTGAGGGGTATTCAGATTTCATGAATTGTAACATTCATTAAAAAGTCACAAAATAATTTTTGCACAAATTAAATCCATTCTCCCTTACACACATCCACCCCCCTCTTCTTTCTCCTGAAATTTTGAGAGCAAATTTTGCAGCATTTTAGCAAAACAGGTGACTTTATGTGCTAAAAAGTTAAAGACAACATTAAAAAGTATCTTTGATTTTGCTAAAAATGTATCAACTATTTTGAAGAATTTGGAAAGAAACATGTCAAAGAATACTGCATGACAAAAAAAAAGGAAAAATGACAGATAAAAAAACCCAAATTATAAATTAGGCTGTATATTCTATAAAGGCTTTTAAGAGTCTTTTCAAAGTCTTACTGCTTACATCTATATACCGTATTTTTCGCTTTGTAAGATGCACTTTATTTCCCCCAAAATTGGGGGAGGAATGGGGGTGCGTCTTACAAAGCGGATTTACTGCTTACCGTTACTGTTGCAGGCTGGGATGAGGGGCTGTCCGCTGCTGCCCAGGGTGATGCTGACATCTCCGGTGCTGCGGGGGGCTCTGCCGACATCTTGTGAAAGGCCAGAACCCCCTGGCAGTTCATCCATGCTTTCCTGTGCAACAGACTCCAGGAAAATGGCCGCCATTAGGCGGCACATGCGCAGATAGAGATCTTGGCACCAAGATCTCAGGAGATGAGATTTGAGAGCTTGGTCCCAAGATTTCCATCTGCGCCGCCTCCCAGCGTCCTTTTTCCCGAAGTCCACTGCACTGTAGAGCATGGACGAACTGCCGGGGGGCTCTGGCCTTTCACAAAATGTCAGCAGAGCCCCCTGCAGCACCGGAGACACCCCTGCAGCACCGGAGACACCCCTGCATCACAGGATCCCCCCTGCAGCACAGGAGCTCCCCCTGCAGCACAGGACATCTGCACACCCCCTCATCCCAGCCTGCAGCAACACTCCACTCTTGCCTCTTCCAGCATTAACCCCGGGACCCTGCTTCACCGCATCCACGACCCCCGATAAGCAATAAGATGCATGGTTTATAAGAAGCACCACCAATTTATTAAAAAAAGTTTTTCTCCTATTTTCTCCTCAAAATTTGGGGTGCGTCTTATAATCCGGAGCATCTTACAAAGCGAAACATACGGTATGTATATATACAGTCATGGCTGAAAATGTTGGCACCCTTAAAATTGTTCCAGAAAATTAAGCATTTTCCCAGAAAGTTATTGCAATTACACATGTTTTGTTATACACATGTTTATGTATTTTGTGTGTATTAGAACAACACGAGAAAACAGAGAAAAAGTCAAATTGGACATAATTTCACACATAACCCCAAAAATGGGCAAGACAACATTGTTTGCACCTTTGCAAAAATGTAGGTAAACAACTTTGTTTCAAGTATGTGATGCTTATTCAAACTTACCTGTGGCAAGTAACAGGTGTGTGCAATATGAAAATCACCAGATAAAAAAGGGAGAGGTTGACTCTATGTTTGCATTGTGTGTCTGTATGTGCCACACTAAGCATGGAGAACAGAAAGAGAAGAAAACTGTCTAATGCGTTGAGAACCAAAATTGTTGAAAAATATCAACAGGCTCAAGGTTATAAGTCCATCTCCAGAGATCTTGACGTTCCTTTGTCCACAGTACGTAACATAATCAAGACGTTTACAGCCCATGGAACTGTAGCTAATTTCCCTGGATGTGAACCGCAGACAAAAACTGATGAAAGGTTGCAAAGCAGGATAGTCCGGATGTTGGATAAGCAGCCCCAATCAAGTTCCAAAGAAATTCAAGCTGTCCTGCAGGCTCAGGGTGTATCACTGTCAACTCAAACTATCCATCCATATTTGAATGAAATGAAACGCTATGGCAGGAGACCCAGGAGCACCCCGCTGCTGACACATAGACATAAAAAGCTGGACTGCAGTTTGTCAAAACATACATGAGTAAGCCAAAATCCTTCTGGGAAAGCATCTTGAGGACAGATGAGACCAAGATGGAGCTTTTTGTTAAAGCACATCATTCTACTGTTAACTAAAAACAGAATGAGCCCTTCAAAGAAAAGAACACAGTACCTACAGTCAAATATGGTGGAGGTTCAAAAATGTTTTGGGGTTGTTTTGCTGACTCTGTAACTGGGAGCCTTTACTGTGTGAAAGGCATTATAAACTTTAAAGATTACGGAAGGATGTTGGGTCCAATGTAGTGCCTAGTGTCAGAAAGCTGGGTTTGCGTTCTAGATCATGGGTTTTCCAGCAGGAGTGACCCCAAGCATACTTAATGAAGCACCCAGAAATGGATGGAAATAAAGCACTCGAGAGTTCTGAAGTGGCAGCAATGAGTCTGAACCTACATCCCATAGAAAACCTGTAGAGAGATCTTAAAATTACTGTTCGGAGAAGTCACCCTTCACATATGAGAGACCTGGAGCAGTTTACAAAAGAAAAGTGGTACAAAATTCCAGTTGAGAGGTGTGAGAAGTTTGTTGATGGTTATATGAAGCGATTGATTGCAGTTATTTGTTCCAAAGGATGGGACCAAATATTACGGTAAGTTGAGGGTGCTAACAACTATATCCTGCCCATTTTGGAGGTATTCTGTGAAATTATGTCCAATTTGCCTTTTCTCTCTGTTTTTTGTGTTGTTCCAATACACACAAAGGAAATAAACATGTATATAACAAAATATGTGTAAGTGCAATAATTGTCTGGAAGAAATACTTAATTTTCTGGCACAATTTCAAGGGTGCCAACACTTTCGGCTATGACTGTATGTGCTATTATTACCAGGTTTCTAAGAGACACTTTGCAATAATCTTAAGAGGTAATCCGATATTTTATAGAGATCTCACCAGTAGACATTTACATATGGCAGTGTACTGTATCAGTACATCCCCATAAGGCAAATACCGTCCATTTACCTTCTCTCTGCTGTCAGCGTCTTGCTCCGGTTTATCTCCTTGCTCCTGGGCATGTGTTGTCATGGTTAGTTGCTGCACATATTATCTTCTTAGATATAAAAGGAGCAAAATATTTCCTCCTGGCTGATTAAGAAATGAGTGTGCGACATAATAAAGACAAGTCTGTTTTTCTTGAAACAGCGCCACTTTTGTGTATAGACTGTAAGTGGTATTGCAACTCAGCGACTACTGACTTGGATTGGAATGAGCTGTAATTCTATCCACAACCAATAAACAGTAGTGATGCTATTTGTAGGAATAAGAAAAAGTAACGCTTTTGTAAACTCATCCATCCCCGTTAACATTTTCTTGCTAGACATTTGCATTCCTCGGGATTTATGTATCTTTAATAAGTCTTTATTTCAGAAATCCTTAGAGCTGATGCATCATTGCTTTAGAGTCTGTTTTTCTGGAGTTAAAATGTAGTGTTTTTTTACTTGATGATACTTTAAATAACTAATACGTTTTATTAATTATTCTTACATTAATTATTTTTTTCATTTAAATCGCGCCTTAGATAGAACTTTTTTCCATTTAGGTATTTAAGATATTTTTTTTTCTTTTTTATGTATTTTTTTTGCGGATCATTTACTTTATTTATAAAAAGTGACGTCTCTGTTGAACACTCTGTTTTGGTTAGAATAGTTTCTAAACTCAAAGCTGTTCTTAAATCAATGTTCCCTAGTGCAAAAATTGTTTTTTTTTTCCTTCATATTTTCTGCAGGTATCCTCATCTAAATCCATAGTAGCAGTCTGCTCTGATTATTAAGTTTTTGCTTTGTTTTTTTATGTTTTCCCACCTTTTTTGTTGCAAATTTTTTGTATCAATAAAATGATATCCTTATTTATATATTAGGTGCACATCCTTATTGCATTGATTTTTTTTCTCCTATTAATGCCTGTCAATGGACAGCATGAATCAGACACTATTGTAATTGTATTCCCCCGCTATTCCCCGGCCTCTACCCTCTGTCAATCCCTTCACTGGCTTCCCATTACCCAAAGACTCCAGTTCAAATCCCTAACCATGACATACAAAGCCATCCACAACCTGTCTCCTCCATACATCTGTGATCTCGTCTCCCGGTACTTACCGGCACGCAACCTCCGATCCTCACAAGATCTCATTCTCTACTCCCCTATTATCTCCTCTTCCGACAATCGCATACAAGATTTATCTCGCGCATCCCCCTACTCTGGAATGCTCTACCACAACACATCAGACTCTCACCTACCATCTAAACCTTCAAAAAGAACCTGAAGACCCACCTCTTCCGACAAGCCTACAACCTGCAGTAACCACCGATCGACCAAACCGCTGCATGACCATCTCTACCCTCACCTAATGTAACCTCTCCCATCCCTTGTAGATTGTGAGCCCTCGCGGGCAGGGTCCTCTCTCCTCCTGTACCAGTTGTGACTTGTATTGTTCAAGATTATTGTACTTTTTTTTATTATGTATACCCCTCCTCACATGTAAAGCGCCATGAAATAAATGGAGCTATAATAATAAGTAATAATAATGTTTTACTTTGAAATGCATTATAGAAAACATACTTTGAACAGTCTATGTGTCTTGGTTGATTTATCCAAGATCGGACTCTGGCGGCTACTCCCACTCTGATTCCTTTTGACTGACAGATCTCTCTGTGTAAACATAGTGAGAGACCTCTGAGTAATGGGCAAAACTGAATGTGTAAATTGTACAAGAATATTATACTCCTTGGCTGATTGTTAGTCGGCTGCAAGTTCTGCATGATCCTGAAGTTTTCAGTCTTGGAGAATTCCTACATAGAACATAAAGGTTAATCACCTCCATCTTCGGCTGGTTGTCACTTAAAGCCCCATCAGCTTAACTGAGGGGAGAGGCTTAGGGGCAAAATCATTAAGGCTAGCATTCTGTATGTCAGTCTCATTGCAGGGGTAAATGGATGTAGATTGTTTCATCCTAGCGAATCGGGCTGAAATGACGCTCTGATCAGAGTTTGATCAGAGTGTGTTCCGATTCTCTTGGAAGAGAAGATTGAGTAAAAAATGTCTCCATCTTCTACAATTGGGGCAGAGTTGTCCAAATCTATTGTGAAAATTCCAAAATTTGCTATTTTTTTTGTGCAACAATTTTGAAATTTTTAAAAGTGTTTTTTCGCCAGAAAACACTTTGATGAAATGGTCCCTTTGCGATTAGCCAGGGGGAGGAGGCTCCTGCTGCAGCTAGTTGTCTTAAGGCCACACAAAAGACAAGAGAAGTAGAAAGAGGGAGGACATAACTGATCTCCTGAGACATGCGGATTTCTTGACATATTTTACAGTTTTAATTGTATCATGAAATATGTAAAAAAAAAAATGGATGAGATTATTGGAGGAATTGATTGAATATTTTATACTTATTTTCGAACGCATTTTCTGTATGTATGAGATGGAAATGATGGATTAATTTCATGCAGTGCCCTACCAGCTGAATTTGCACTATTTTCTGTCGCCAGTTAGCTCCACGGGCTCGATGGCGCAACTTTACCAGCACAGTTCTCTGGAGTAATTATCTTGCGCTCACGGAGCATTTACATGACAATAAAGTGATTTTCTCGTTCATCATTCCCCCCCGAACAGCTGACAAACCTCCTGAAACTAAGTGATTTAATGCACATCTTTGATCTTGGGAAAGTGCGGTTGTCTGAACGTGCAATTAATTCATTTTAAAGTGTCTTATCAGCATTAGCCCGTCCATTAGCAAAGGTTGCCTTACAAATGCGGAATATTACTGCTCTTCAGGTGAAGCTATTGAAGTGCGGCTCAAGGTTCACAAAGGCGGGGAACAATTTCTGTTGTTATGTAGGTAATTATATGGTATTTTCAGCTGCAGGCTATTCCGAAAAGTCACGTCTTTAATATTAGAATCCTAACATTAAAAAAACAAATCACATTTCCAATTTGCAATGCTCTTAGAAGTCACATCGTTGTTGGGAGATGTAAATCATTTAATGGCAAGGACTTTATTGTTGTTGCTTAAAATGCCGAGACGGTCCAAAAAATTCTCAGATCTGAAAGGTAACTTAAATGAAGGTGGCTGTCACTTCAGTGACTCTGCTCTCGAATTCAGGGGAAATCGCAGCCGGTTGTACGAAGAATAAAGAATCCTGTTAATTGATATACTCTGTTGCCAGGGTCTATTGATTTATCATGCTGTTTGGGATTTGACATTCTTTCTGTTTTTGTTCCCGGTTTGGGCTAAATAGGACACACACAAAAAAACTTCCAAGTGGTTAGAAAAATAAGTTGTAAGTCAAGTAGAAAAAAGGAAACAGGAAAGGAAACTAACACAAGTAATTTTAGAAGTAATTATAGAATGTGGAGTGTTCATTTATAAACAGCATTTTATGTATAAAATTCATCTTCATAAACTGCTAAGTCACTTTGTACACATATAGTTACACTCTATTTTATACTCCAGAGCAGCATTCACAATTCTGCCACTTTCTGAGCTGACATCTCCCAACATTCCATTATACACAGTTGCTGTGGAAATTTACATTTTAGGAAGCATCATTTATACGCCTGGTGCTATATAGGTATATGATGTTGGAAAAATTATTCAATTGTAGGACCTCCTCTGAGCATTCTGGCTAGAGATTGTCATCTGTTTCCTATGACAACCATTTGTGAGTGCAGTTCTGGACAATATTATTAACGGGCATGTCTGTTACTGTATCATTGATGGCCTAATCTTAGGATAGGTCATCCATATCTGATCGATAAGGTTTCGATATCCCCACCGATCAGCTTTTCCCAGTGTAGCGGCCTAAATTGCTAAGTTACGGAGCTGCACAGCTCCGTCGATGGAAATGTGGCAATATCCAGGTACTGCACATCCTCCCCCTATTGATTTGAATATTGGGTGGATGTGAAGTACTCGGCAATGGCCATTATTCCGTCAACAGAGGTATGAAGCTCTATAGCTGAGCAGTTCCAGTCGCTAACACCAGGAACAGCCAACATAGGCAACCGCTGATCAGAGGGGGTGCCGGATGTTGCATGCTCACTGATCAAACATTGATGACCTATTATAAGGCTAGGCCATCGATGTTAAAGTCCTGGAAAACCCCTTTAATATACTGAATATAGGAGAATTTGAATGTACTTTTGCACGTATATTAAAGGGATTGTCAGATGAAAATAAATTATCACCCATCCACATGATAGGCCATAACTTACTGATTGGTGGGGGTCAGTCCAAGTAAACCTGAACCGGGAATAGTTATTCCTGATGGGGCACTTTTATCTCTATTCCAAAGTGGAGTGGTAGGTCATATTTACAACCACTGCTCCATTCATTCTCTATGGGGCTCAAAGAAAAAATATGCAAATAATAGAGCAGAGGTTGAGCATGCGCCCTGTCACTCCATTCTAATGAGGATAAAAGTGCCCTGTTCTGCTGATCGTTGCAGGTCCTAGCGGTCAAATCCCCACCAAACAATTAGTCATCCCGTGGACATGCCCCTCCTTGCTCAGTTTCCCACCTACTCAATGTGTACCTAGTTTGTGGGACTCTGATGGTCAACTCTAATGTTACGAAAAAGACAAATTCTGGAAGTGCTGCTGTCCAGGAGTTTCCAGGAGGCTTGTTGGTGGTCCTGCAGGAATTGCCAACTCCTTTACGAGCCTAGAAGTTCTGCCATTTTTATGGAATCCTCCCTGACATCTTGACAGCGCTTACAAAAATATGTATTTCACTCTACTATTTCAGAGTAGTCCTATGGCTTTGACTTAAGAAGACTTAGCCCATTGGGGTTTAATATGATAGTACTATGCGAACCGATTTCCATCTTGTCGTTTTCCATTAGTGGAAAGACTGAGCCAAGAGGATAATGAACAATATCAATGCTTGTTAGTCTTGCGCCTTTTCACACGACTCACTTCTTATAGCATTATAGACATTTCTCCAGCTCCTATGACCACAATGTCATGCTGTTGGGTTTTGTACCTCTATAAATGCTGGTAAACCAAGGGAGAAATCACTTCAATTACAATTCTAGGAAAACAAAATTTGAAAGGAAAAACAAAGAATATCTAGAGCTCTGTTGTCATACTCCACCTACCTCGATAAATTGGATGGCTAATCTAAGAGATACACTTCACTGCTGACTGTATGGATGTCTCTGGCAAACTGACAAAAATAGGTAAAGCGCTGGAGCAGGTAAATTACTGTCGTTTATTCTTTCATCTTTTTGTTAATGCAACTTGGTAAAGATTTTCTACAATATTGTACATGTGAGACTATGTTCATATCAGCTTCCGAGACTCTGAAATACTTCATATTTACCCGGAAAGATAGAAGACCTTGTTTTAAAGAAGTTTTCCCATTTCAAAGTTTTTGTTTACTAAATTCTCAAGGTCATCTTCAAAATAAAAAAAAGGCAGCTGATGCTCACACATTTTTTGTGTCCAGCTATGTGGCTGCTTCTCCGGGTGCTGTACTCACACCAAATGGAGAGAAGGCAAAACAAGTAAAGGAGTGAGGAGTGTGGTGGTTCATGGGCAAGTGTCGGAGTAGACCCTACTCTTTCCTCAAGCATGCTTGAGGAAGGAGAAAGTTCTACTCCGAGATGTATTAAAAAAAAAATTGGAACTTTTAATACTCACCTGCTGAATTAATCTTTGTAAGCAGAAGTGCCTGGGATCCACCACACTCCTCTCTCCTTTCCTGGGAGGTTTCTTTTGAGAAGGCATCTTGAGGAGGTGAAACCATTTAGAAGCTGGAGATTAAGGGTGTAGTGGGCAGGTTATTGGCATGACCCTTAATAGGATGTGGCCAGTGCCAAAACTTTCCTTCTTTTCTGGATGCCACTTTCAGAAAGTTGGCAAGTATAGCTACATGAGAACAGAGTTTGGCTGCTACATACACAGATCTACTTCTCTATTGCCCAAACATGTAGCCATTCGTCACCTCCAAGCAGTTTCCAGATCAAGCTACCAATGTCATGGCTTGATGAATCCACAAAACCAGATCCTGATGAAATTGTAATGACCAAGCTTATAATGAGTGCATGATTTACATTTGGCATTGGATCTAGAACTTCATCTTTTCTTTAGCTCATGGTGAGAATTATTTTTCAGTGGGAAATCTAAAGGACATCAACTATTAGGGTCATCCACATTATCCACAACGCTATTAGGGTCATCCACATTATCATAATCCACATTTGATGGTGATTGACCATGAATGTCACAGATAGACGTGAGTGAGTCTATTAAAATAAAACAAAAAATTAAGTACTTTATAAGTTTCTCCGAAATTCAAATTTTCTAGAATCTAAATTTTAGGAATTTGATTTGCATGAATGAAGCAAAATATTTTGCTGGATTCTTTTAAGGGTTGGGAATTAATTTGAAAATAAAAAAGATTATTCTCACTTGTCCTAGGTATATCCGTTACCTGTTCTTCCACCACGAGTTGCTCCACATGATTTGGATCGGTCATCTGATCAGTCTTCTGTTCGATTTTCAACCAGGATGATCTGTCGCTGACTAGACATAATGTGATCAAATGGGGCTTGACATGCGTCATTGATTTCAGTAGTAATCTTCATGACCCCGGTTATTGCTGTGTGTCGTGATCACATGAGGCATTGCGCGCACCAATAGATCTTGACCAAAGATCTAAGAGAAAACCGATCTGAAAACTATTTTGCTATGCAAGTAGGATCTTTAGGCGGCGGAAGAAGTGGGCGACTGCCCTAGGACCAATGGGTATAATGTTTTATTATTTTTTTAACCCTTTCCCTCCTCTCTGTTTATTAAGCCTTGAGGTGTGGAAAGACCTTAGAGCATCTTTTAAATCAAATCTGGAATAAATTTTGAAAAATTAATTTACAATTTTGCAAAAAAATAAAAGAATCATCTCTAATAACAATGCTACATGAGATAAGTTTTCTGGCACTCGATTGGTTAAACTTTATTTTAGCAGAATTCATGGAGCTAAGAGGGAAAAAACATATTGGCATTTAGAAGCAGTCAGAGAATAATAAACGTCTTTTCGGGGGCCATTTTGAACGATTCTGCCCGAAACATATTTCAAGAGTTCAATATTCATCTCTAGTCAAACAAGACACATGGATCGAAAACCAGGCAAAAGTTGACATTGTCTTGTATTACGGGGACAGCTTCTACATGACACACGTCCATAGGAACCTTGTTTTTCCTGGAAATGATATTTTGCTAATAAGTCTCTAAGGAAACTGATGATATTTCACAGTGAACCGCCTTCAGACTCTTAGAAATTACTGTGCAAAAGTGCATAGGCTATAATCCTGCTGTTTTGCCAGCAGCACTACAACTCTATACTGTATGTAAAGAGGTCACCGGTATTCTGTAAATATTGCAAGCACCAAAATACATATATATATATATAAAACAAGAAACAAAAATCTGTGTTGTGACCATACTATCAGGCTGCCATTTATTAAGGCTAGCAATTAGTGATGGGCGAACCCCCAATGTTTGGGATCGGTTGGTTTGCCTGAGTTTTTTGTAAAGTTCGATTTCGGTGCCAGAGATGACATGAACTTGCGTCCGAACCCCGAACTCGGACTTCACATATATGGGATGGGGAGGAGCAGCTGTAAAAAAAAGCAGAACATTAAAAATAAACATTAGAATTATACTTACCTGTCCAGCGACACGTCCTCCAGTCCCACTGTCTCCCGGCGGCATCTGCTTACGGGGCCGCTCATTAATTGCCGGCAGTATTCACTGCACTTGGCAGTCTTCGGCTTTTTCCGGCAGTGTTCGTGCGGTGATATCACTGCACAAACATTGTCGGAGAAAGCCAAAAATGGCTTCACCCAACCACTAACAATGAGTGTAGAAAAAGTTTTGGTGTTATCATTCATTTTCTCTGAAAAAAGGCAAAGAAAGCAAATTCTTCTGGGGCATGTAAACTTTTGAGCAGAACTGTAGAGCTAATCTGCCACCAACTTTCAGTCATAGAGGCATGAAGGAGCGTTTACTGTCATCACAGTACACAATGAGTCATGGTTGAAAACACAACCCAACACTTTGACTGCTTGCTATGCACAGATGGGCTGGAGAATGAGCTGTCTATCAAAGTGCTGTGACTTCCATACAGACCTCATCTACGTGTACTCAGTGCTGACTACAGCCATACGGGCATGCCTCTATGACTGAAAGCCCGCTGCTCCGAGAAGAATTCAAGTTAATTTTCTCCCGCTAGTTGGGCGATCAGTAAAGGGTTTGGACAGCATTGTAAAACTATTAACCCCCAGATTAACCCTATACCGCCGCACGATCAGCTCTAACCTCTCCTAGTGTATCCTCACCCATCCTCTGCAGACTGTGAGCCCTTGCGGGCAGGGTCCTCTCTCCTTCTGTACTTGTGTGTGCCTTGTTGTGCTGCTGTTTATTGTACTTGTCTATATTTGCCCCTTTCACATGTAAAGTGCCATGGAATAAATGGCGCTATATAAATGTATAATAATAATAATGATAATAATATCGTCAGGTCTATCGGGGACAAGTTGTTGATGGGGACAAGTTCCCTTTAAATCTCCCACCATTTGTAAGATCTCTGCTTAACTTAAGGAATGGAGATGTTCATGAAGGTTGAAATCCTGCGCACAACAACTACTGAACCTTACAAAGCTCAGAGTTTTCTATAATTGTTATTATTTGAAAGCTCTTTTCGTAACACACAAAAATCATTGATTTAGGTCCTTTTTTTAATTTATTTTTAATTTTTTTAATTTTTCTTTTACCTCTTATTTTGTAACGTAATGCATTGTTTCCGTTTTATTATTGTATTTTAAGCATAAACTTTACATTTTTGAATTTCTTTTTATGATTTGCATTACATTGTTTTTTCTATTTTTTTTCTTTTGTACTTTTTAGATTTGATTTTTCTATTACACACCGCCTTACAATGCTCAGTTTTGTTCTACAAATGAGGTGCGGTACCATCTACCGTACATCTTTATTCCTCAAATTTCATTTTCATTTTTTTTTCCTTTGGATCCCCCCAAAAAATAATGTGACACGCTCAACAGATTTTGCTTTGGCAAGAGAAAATCTCCTTACTCATGGAGCCTGACTGACGGGCAGCACACGGAGGCTTTTTGGCTTCTTGCCTGTGTGGTTTAAACTACATAGCAACATTCAACCTTAGAAAGTGTCATTCCGAAAGGTAAACATTTTCTCAGTAATTTGGTATTAAACGTTTTGCAGAAGTCGTCCTATTTAGACTGTTTTAGGGTCTCATTTGGTCATTTCTCCCCCTCTTCTGTTTTGTGAGCTAGAACAGATGCCTATAAGCAATGTTCTAGAAAACTGCAGGCATTCAATAATATCAACAGATGCACGCTAATGTCAAGGAGCAATGTGTAATACTTTGTTTGCCCTGGTGGGGCGCTATATTATAGAGCAAGCACTTGCACAGCCGTTTTTTTTTTTTTTAGTTAATAGCTGAATATCCAAGGGAATATCTATAAATGGAAAAATCTAAACTCAAAATATTAAATATTGAACAGAAAGAAAATTGTTTATTATAAAGCAGATGATAAAATTGTCTGAATATGCTATAATAATACAAAAAAAAAAAAAAAACTCCAGTTGGAGGTTTCCTTGTGTCTCTTACATATAGGAACGTCAAGTGTTTCGTTTGTTAGTAACTTTCCTCAGGAGTCATATCATACTCTGTCCTGCTAATGAATGTTAGATCTTGCTCATCTTCTACTCATTACTTTGCCGCTGGTGGATATTTACTGGCACAGTTGTCCCATAACTGACTATTTGCTATCATTAGATAGAAAATTGAATGTTAATCTGAGAATCTGCCGCCACTTTCTGCAATTTTGTCTTTATTTTTTGCGTTATGAAATAAGTCGTGACCGATCAGATTAGGTCCACTGCTTAGCCCCGTGCTGAACTCATTATATATTTGTTTGTTGTGGGTTATTAAAGGGGTTGTCCACTTTATCTTTATTTTACCAGATGTGTCAGGGACATGATTTTGTGGCACTTGCTAATATATAAGTATTACAGGTTCTCAACTTTTCTCAAAAACTGATCTGCTGTTCTCAACATGGCTTCTCTTGGAGGAGGAGCATGAGAACAGACCTGTCCATCAGCCTTGTCCAATCAACAACCAGGTATTCCATGTTGTATTTTTTTTTTTAATTTAGGGGGTGCACAGATCTGGTCAGGTGCCTCTCCCAAAGCAGCAATGATGAGAACAGGAGAGCTGTGAAGTCTGTGAGGAAAGAGGTGAAGCTGTAAGGCTAGGTTCACATTGCGTTAGTGCAATCCGTTTAGCGCATACGCTAATGGAATGCGCTAACGCAATGTCCAAAAAAGGGACCAATCTGCGCTAGCGAAGAACGGACCCTGAACGCTGCAAGCAGCGTTCGAGGTCCATCAGAAAATAACGGGACATCGCTGACGCATGCCAAAAATGGCATACGTTAGCGATGCGTTAGCACCATTGCGGTCAATGGGTGCATTAACGGATCCGTTACATAGTGTTAATTGCGCCAATTGTGCCATGTAATGGATTCTGTTAGCGGACACCCACTAACGCAATGTGAACCCAGCCTAAGTGCCACAAAATCATATCCTCAACTCATTTGTTAAAATGAAGCTAAATTGGACAACTCCTTTAAGTGCTTACATAGTCAAATAGTAAATATTTCAGTGTGTCTATTGGATCGGAATGGGCTTGGGCTCATAAATTACTGCTGGTAATTTCTCCGAATAATATCACAAGAGTACGCGTATATAGCATGCCTTAGTTGTCAACTCAACTGTCCAGGAATGTCCAGGACACTCCTTTGAAAAGGACATGCCTTAAAACAAATCACATTTGAATTTTGCTAACAAATTCAGATTTACCAGAATACAATTTTCTTACTGCTATTCTTGTGCAAATCCAACACAATGGAAATGGGACGGCCCCAATGTGCTGGATCTGGGCTATGTTCTGCTGTACTGAACATGTGCTGGTTTTCAATACTCACACATGCTCAGGTCACGTCTGGGTTACTTTCATTACACATTGACAGTGCACTCGCTCCCCTGGCAGCTATAGAGAGAAAGAACCAGAAGCTCTTCACTTCTCTTTAGAGGAGCACACTGTTAGTGGCGAGCAAGCGAGAGCTCTCCTGCTGGCTTGTTCACTTTTCTTTAGAGTTAGCGAGAGAGCGCACTGTCAGTGTGCACTGGAAGCAATAAAGCGGAGAGAAGGGACAGTATACTGCACATGCATAGTTATTGAAAACTGGGGTACGCTCAGTAAATCAGAGAACAGCCCATACCCTGAAAGGGTTTTCCCAGATGATGGTCTGTTTCAGAGTGCGGACCACAGCTGCTCCAGGCCCCTGATGACATATTGGTTGAGAATCCCCAGCATATGCTAGGAGGCTCGAATGAAACATCATTGGATTTTAAGGAAGAAAAAAAACATAAATATATTATTAAAGTGCTTAGTATTTTTACATTCAATAGTTAGAGATTAATATTAAATTAAGTTAGGTTTCGGACAACTTTAAAATTTTCCTTCGCGGGAACTAGGTGGCTTAGGCCGTCCTCTGAAAAACAACCTGGTATCATTAATTTTCCTCCACCAAACTGTACAGCGGGAACAATCACTATCAGGATGCAGTGGGCCCATGTGATTAAGATGGCGGCAACACAGGTGCAGAAATACCGATGAGGCAGCCACTCACAGCCTACCAAATTAATGGAGGGGGTGGCTGCTTGGCATATGACTGCACATTAGAGACTTGTATGTGGCGCCGTTCACACAATGGGAATGCACAGCATCCAGGTTCACAGCCTAGTAGTGACACCCTTCTATTAGCTCAGGCGGGCTGCCCAGCGCCATTAAGATGAATCCCATGTGAACAGACGCCACAGTTTACAAGACAGAATGGGCCCAACTGCACCCTGAAAAAGTGCAAAAAACATATATAAAAAATATGTGAGGTTTTAGTTTATATTTTGGCCAAAATACGCAAGCTCGTAACCCACGTCACGGGTCCCCACGCTTACGAGTCCTACTCTAACCAATACAATGCTAGAGGAGGTCTGGACTCTGCAGTTATGGCGTCAGCAGAACGTTGGTGGCTTTTCTGTCTTCAGCACTAGGTTCCTCACTCTGTCATGTTACGGGGCCTATACTTCTTGGTGAGTTGCTGTGGTTCCTTCTACTTCTCAATAATATCCCTTACAGGTGATGGGGGAAGAATTAGGAGGGAAGAAATATCATGGACAGACTTATTACCCTGGTGGTTCCTATTACAGAACTGTGGTAGGATCAGTGAGCTCCAAACCACCGGCCGTTCTGTCACATGTTAGTAATGGCAGATGGCATGGTGGGGGGCTGAAGATTATACAAATGGGGTGAAGTCTAGATGTTTTATTTCAGGGGTAACAGGACTGAATGAAAAACCTGAATTCAATAATTAATGTGACATACTTTTCTTCCCTATAGTGTAAGTAGATCCATCAAAATCTGCCTGTGATCCTCAGGGGTGGGGACAATGGTGGAGGTGATAAAACAAAATGATAAACTATATTATGCATAGTCTGGTCTTCAGTAGTCAGCATGTGATACAGGAATATTCTCTCTCTTGGTCTTCCCTTCCCTAGATCATTCACCTTCCTCTTCAGATCCAGCAATGGTTCTCCCAAGTTGTTCCTTTAAATTCCTCTAAATTCGAGACGAGAGATTTTCCATGCTGCAATCTATTTATGCTGTGGTGTAAATCTGTTCCTCTCTTCGGCCAAAGTGATTAGAAGTGTTTTTATTTTCTCCTGACCGCATTTGGCAGCTGCCGATTGAACAGGGAACAAGTACGGTTCACCGAGCAGCTCCTGTCTGCATTTCTCATTTCTGATCCATTTTTTTTGCAGTGTGCATAATCTATGCGTATATGACCTGTATCAGCAGTTTTTAATATTCTCAATTCCTCCTCAGCAGAAAATACATTTCTCATTTAGGACAATAATATTAGGACACATCCTGCGCTACTTTAGATCTAGGTTCGGATGTTGCCGGGATTCGCTGTAGCCTGACGCGAGGACAGATACATTTCGATGATTCCATCTTGAGTTGCGCCAGTGAGTGTGAACGAAACGTTACGAACAACAAGTAAATCAGGCTTTGTCATATCACTTGCTAAGGTGGAAATTATTTATTCACACGTTTTAAAGGAATTGTGCAGGAATGGATAATAAGTAACCCATGGAGCTCCTGACATCTTCCCACCTTATTATCAGGTGGAGAAAGCAGAAAAGGACTGAGGTTATTTGGGTCCACCAGAAGAAGGTTTTCCGCCTTCCATCTATACAGAACATGTGCACATCTATTTTGATTTGTTGTATTTTATTTGTGAATCATCCTTTAAGAAGATCCTAGTAACAAATCATTGTCTCTAAATAGGGTTGTCTTCTTGGGCGTCCATTACTTGGTCAAACTCTTGGTCCAATGTTGGAGCCTGTTGATCTTACCTTATAATGAAAGAGAAAATCGAACTGCACTACTAGGGTATTTATTCCACACCTGTTGATGAATGACAACATACAGAACAACGGGTCTCGTGGAAGCGCTATCGTAGGCGCGAAACGGCCGTCGTCACATCCTGCTCACCTCCTTCTCTGTTTTGTTGCCCCGAGCCGTGAAGATGACGGTGTCGTTTTATATTTTCTAATAAAGGATTCACACCACACTTGGACCGGTGAGTGTTGCCGCTTTGTTCTGCACATTGCCATTGGTTGTAAACCTTTTTTCATGCGGGCACCTCTACTTGGATATCGGGCTCCTGTGTAACATGCCTTGGATGGACCGCGGTTGATCCCGGACCCTTTGACAGCTGTGCGGCTTTATTGTTTTCTTATATGGACTTGTTGATGAATGATCCTTTTGATTTCTGAAGTCCAACAGCAGGTTAGGGAGGCATGCAGGGAGAGAAGAAGTAGACTATGGCCGTTTCATGTGGGATCTCTTCAACGGGTCCAGGTTGAAGCGACTGTTGAAGCGATCACACACACGAAACGGCCGTAGCCCAACAAACAAGGCTCTCCATGCATGTGCTGTGACTGTCACACAGCCGTGACACATGCAGCCACGGTGCCGATCAGCTGATCGGCGGGCGCGATCCAGGAACTCAGGTTCCATCTGCAGCTTATTCAGCAAACCCTATAGCTTGCCGATTAAAAGGGAACCCAAGCAAACTCGCTCTTCTCTAGTGTAGATAAAGAGAATTGGCATGCACACAGTAGACGTTGCGAGTTGCTGGTGGAAAAGGATGTGGAACCTGTGGTTTATGTAGAGAGAAATTTACCTGACACTCTTATTTCAATGATACAAAGTTTTTATTCCATGTGCAGGCATGCAGCCAGATATTAAAGGTGCAGGGACATATGCAACAAATATCAAAATCTGGATAACGTTTCAACTCTTCCCAGTTCTTTATCATAAAGTCGATAGTAATAATGTTAAGCCATGTTAGGTGTGTAACCTTGCGCCCCAACGCACGTTTCACCCAGCTTTGTCAGGGGGCATGTCTCCTGATAAAGACCCAGGAAATGTCAAAACGTTATCCAGATTTCGATTTATGTTTCATGTATCCCTGCAGCCAATTGTCTAAATACATGTCTGCTACGTACCGGCATGTAGTATAAAATCCTTGCGTGATTGAAATAAGAGTGCGTGGTGAATTTCTATCTACATGTGTTCTGTAGACACATAAAACCTCAAGCCGAGTAATTGAGACTGGCAAGGACCCAGCAAGCACTGGCATAAAAGTGGCAGTAGATTTGAAAATTAACATTTATTTTATTTTTTTATAGCATTTCAAGCTTCTTTCTTTTTTTTTTAGTTCATGTGGTTGGTTGACCCTTTAAACGTTTTCTTGACTTACTGACTGGGGAGTTTCAACATATATACTATATATACAACTCTGGCAAAAATTAAGAGGCCACTGCAAAATGTTCAGTTTGTCTGATTTTTCTCTTTATAGGTATATTTTTGAGTCAAATGTAAATTGTTCATTTATTCTATAAACTTTTGACAACATGTCTCCGAAGTTCTAAGCAATAAATTTTGCATTTTTTTTTCTGGCAAAGAAAAATGGTCAAAATTAAAAGAAAAAAGCTTTGCTTTCAGACCTGAAATAATGCAAAGAAAACAAGTTAATAATCATTTAGAAACAAAAGGAAGAGTTCATAAATCAATATTTTGTGGAATAACCATGATTTTTAATCTCAGCTTTCATGAGTCTTGGCATGCTTTCCACCAGTCTTTCACACTGCTCCTGGCACAAAAATGTAAGTTCTTTGTTTGATAGCTTGTGACTATCCATCATCCTCTTGATTACATTCCAGAGGTTTTCAATGGGGTTCAGGTCTGGAGATTGGGCTGCCCATGACAGGGTTTAATGTGGTGGTCTCTTAATTTTTGCCAGAGCTGTATATACATACCATCTTGGCCACACGGAGATATGTTTGGATTGCTCACATGTCTGAGCGTTCCAAGATGGAAGCAGTGACCTGATTCTTTACTTACGTTGTTTTTACTTCTCATTTGCGTTAGTTTCTTGAAAGTTTTCAAAGTTTGTTACCAGTCACCCGGAGTTATTGCAGTCACACCATGCGGTGCATCCTCACTTTGTTGACTTTCTATGATTACTCTTTTTTTCTTAACAATTAGAGCTGTTGTGGTGGCAGTTGTACGACAAGAGACTAAACATGATGCCACTTAAAGAGCTGCGGATGAGTGAAGTCGCTTCTGTGCAGCCCTGAAAAACCATCTGTGCGTGTTATTGCCCAACCAGCAGTGAAAACATTGGGCTGAATGCATCGGATCATCTATGGAGAGAACAAAGCATCTGTGCCACAGATTGGATTTTTTATTTATTTTTTTGTACATTAATATTAGACTTTTCTTTTTCGGTTAAGTCCCATCGAGACTCCGTGTCCCATTTGTACTAAATGCTCATAGCAAATCAGCTGAATAACTGCGCGAATCTGACAATGTTAGGATTTTCTAGATTCCGTCCTACAGTATGTTCCCACAGGGAGCCATCATGTGAACATACACATATATTTATATTTTTGAAGAATTTGTTTGATTTTATGTAAGCGCAAACTTTTGCATCCCATTTTTTATTGTTTCATAATTTCTTTATATAAAACAACCCATCACTTTGAGTATTCAGCTCTCATGCAAACAATGTGTTTCCATTGTGAAAGCTATAAAAAAAAAAATGTGACTATGTGTAACTGAGTTCTGATGTGCGGCTACGTTTCAATTGCTCATATGTCTTGTACGGTTTCCTTCGGCGCTGTACAGACAATAGAAAGAATATTGCTTGCAGAGTTGCTCGATGCATTGAGGAAAAAAATGAAATAGTTGTAAAGATAAATATTGACCGTGCTTCATTAAGATGGGCATTTCATATTTAAAGGTTCATTCCTATCTCCAAGATTCTATCCCAATATGTAGTAGGTGTAATAAAAATAATATTAGCAAATTCCTCCAATTAGAAATGTAGTATAGTTCTTCTGATTTGCAGTGTCTCTTACCCCATATGCAGGCATTGTAGCTGCTTAGGTATCCATGGTTGTGACCACTCATATAGTGACAGTTAATTAGTTGCTAGTGATCGTTGCCATGGATACCTAAGCTACTGCAATGCCCTGCACATGGAATAAGTGTCATAGCGGATCATGAAAACTATACTAGGGTACATCTTCTAATTGGAGGTATTTGCAAATATTATTAGTACTTTGCATATTGGGATAGGAGCTTAGAGATGGGAATTCCCCTTTAAGTGTTAATCAGGGGTGTACATGATTATGTACATTATATAAATTAGCACTGGTTAGCGGTATTATGTACATTATATAAATTCACACTGGATAGCGGTATTATGTACATTATATAAATTCGCACCGGATAGCGGTATTATGTACATTATATAAATTCGCACCGGATAGCGTATTATGTACATTATATAAATTAGCACTGGTTAGCGGTATTATTTACATTATATAAATTCACACTGGATAGCGGTATTATGTACATTACATAAATTCGCACCGGATAGCGGTATTATGTACATTATATAAATTCGCACCGGATAGCGTATTATGTACATTATATAAATTCGCACTGGATGGTGGTATTATGTACATTATATAAATTCACACTAGATAGCGGTATTATGTACATTATATAAATTAGCACTGGATAGCGATATATGTACATTATTTAAGTCAGCACTGGATAGCGGTATTATGTACATTATATAAATTCGCACCGGATAGCGGTATTATGTACATTATATAAATTCGTACTGGATAGCGGTATTATGTATATTATATAAGTCAGCACTGGATAGCGGTATTATGAACATTATATAAATTCGCACCGGATAGCGGTATTATGTACATTTTATAAATTCGCACCGGATAGCGGTATTATGTACATTATATAAATTTGCACCGGATAGCGGTATTATGTGCACTATATAAATTCGCACCGGATAGCGGTATTATGTACATTATATAAATTCACACTGGATAGAGATATATGTACATTATATAAATTCGCACCGGATAGCGGTGTTATGTACATTATATAAGTCAGCACTGGACAGCGGTCTTATGTACATTATATAAATTAGCACTGGATAGCGATATATGTACATTATATAAGTCAGCACTGGATAGCGGTATTATGTACATTATATAAATTTGCACCGGATAGCGGTATTATGTACATTATATAAATTCGCACCGGATAGCAGTATTATGTACATTATATAAATTAGCACTGGATAGCGGTATTATGTACATTATATAAATTTGCACCGGATAGCGGTATTATGTACATTATATAAATTAGCACTGGATAGCGGTATTATGTACATTATATAAATTCACACCGGATAGCGGTATTGTGTACATTATATAAATTTGCACCGGATAGCGGTATTATGTACATTATATAAATTCGCACCGGATAGCGGTATTATGTACATTATATAAATTTGCACCAGATAGCGGTATTATGTGCACTATATAAATTCGCACCGGATAGCGGTATGATGTACATTATATATATTCACACTGGATAGAGATATATGTACATTATATAAATTCACACTGGATAGCGGTATTGTGTACATTATATAAATTTGCACCGGATAGCGGTATTATGTGCATTATATAAATTCGCACCGGATAGCGGTATTATGTGCACTATATAAATTCGCACCAGATAGCGGTATTATGTACATTATATAAATTCGCACCAGATAGCGGTATGATGTACATTATATATATTCGCACTGGATAGTGATATATGTACATTATATAAATTCACACTGGATAGCGGTATTATGTACATTATATAAATTCGCACCGGATAGCGGTATTATGTACATTATATAAATTCGCACCGGATAGCGTATTATGTACATTATATAAATTAGCACTGGTTAGCGGTATTATTTACATTATATAAATTCACACTGGATAGCGGTATTATGTACATTATATAAGTTCGCACCGGATAGCGGTATTATGTACATTATATAAATTCGCACCGGATAGCGTATTATGTACATTATATAAATTCGCACTGGATGGTGGTATTATGTACATTATATAAATTCACACTAGATAGCGGTATTATGTACATTATATAAATTAGCACTGGATAGCGATATATGTACATTATTTAAGTCAGCACTGGATAGCGGTATTATGTACATTATATAAATTCGCACCGGATAGCGGTATTATGTACATTATATAAATTCGTACTGGATAGCGGTATTATGTATATTATATAAGTCAGCACTGGATAGCGGTATTATGAACATTATATAAATTCGCACCGGATAGCGGTATTATGTACATTTTATAAATTCGCACCGGATAGCGGTATTATGTACATTATATAAATTTGCACCGGATAGCGGTATTATGTGCACTATATAAATTCGCACCGGATAGCGGTATTATGTACATTATATAAATTCGCACTGGATAGAGATATATGTACATTATATAAATTCGCACCGGATAGCGGTGTTATGTACATTATATAAGTCAGCACTGGACAGCGGTCTTATGTACATTATATAAATTAGCACTGGATAGCGATATATGTACATTATATAAGTCAGCACTGGATAGTGGTATTATGTACATTATATAAATTTGCACCGGATAGCGGTATTATGTACATTATATAAATTCGCACCGGATAGCAGTATTATGTACATTATATAAATTCACACCGGATAGCGGTATTGTGTACATTATATAAATTTGCACCGGATAGCAGTATTATGTACATTATATAAATTCGCACCGGATAGCGGTATTATGTACATTATATAAATTTGCACCAGATAGCGGTATTATGTGCACTATATAAATTCGCACCGGATAGCGGTATTATGTACATTATATAAATTCACACTGGATAGAGATATATGTACATTATATAAATTCGCACCGGATAGCGGTGTTATGTACATTATATAAGTCAGCACTGGACAGCGGTCTTATGTACATTATATAAATTAGCACTGGATAGCGATATGTGTACATTATATAAGTCAGCACTGGATAGCGGTATTATGTACATTATATAAATTTGCACCGGATAGCGGTATTATGTACATTATATAAATTCGCACCGGATAGCAGTATTATGTACATTATATAAATTCACACCGGATAGCGGTATTATGTACATTATGTAAATTTGCACCGGATAGCGGTATTATGTGCATTATATAAATTCGCACCGGATAGCGGTATTATGTGCACTATATAAATTCGCACCAGATAGCGGTATTATGTACATTATATAAATTCGCACCAGATAGCGGTATGATGTACATTATATATATTCGCACTGGATAGTGATATATGTACATTATATAAATTCGCACTGGATAGCGGTATTATGTACATTATATGAGTCAGCACTGGATAGCGGTGTTATGAACATTATATAAATTAGCACTGGATAGCGATATATGTACATTATATAAATTTACACCAGATAGCAGTATTATGTACATTATATAAATTTGCACCGGATAGCGGTATTATGTACATTATATAAATTAGCACTGGATAGCGGTATTATGTACATTATATAAATTTACACCGGATAGCGGTATTATGTACATTATATAAATTTGCACCGGATAGCGGTATTATGTACATTATATAAATTAGCACTGGATAGCAGTATTATGTACATTATATAAATTTGCACCGGATAGCGGTATTATGTACATTATGTAAATTCGCACTGGATAGCGGTATTATGTACATTATATAAGTCAGCACTGGATAGCGGTATTATGTACATTATATAAGTCAGCACTGGATAGCGGTGTTATGTACATAGTATAAATTAGAACTGGATGTAACAGAGTGTCACCCCAGCCTGCATACTGTAATCAGGCTTAAGGTACCGTTACACTAAACGATTTACCAACGATCATGACTAGCGATACGACCTGGCCATGATCGTTGGTAAGTCATTGTGTGTTCGCTGGAGAGCTGTCACACAGACAGCTCTCCAGCGACCAACGATGCCGAAGTCCCTGGGTAACCAGGGTAAACATTGGGTTACTAAGCACAGGGCCGCGCTTAGTAACCATATGTTTACCCTGGTTACCATTGTAAATGTAAAAAAAAAGAAACACTACATACTCACATTCCGTGTGAGTATGTCGCGTCCCCCGGCTTCCGCTTCCCGCACTGACTGTGTCAGTGCCGGCCGGCCGTAAAGCAGAGCACAGTGTTGACATCACCGCTGTGCTTTACGGCCGGCGCTCAGAGTCAGTGCGGGAAGCTGAAGGCGGGGGACGTGACAAACACCGGAATGTGAGTATGTAGTGTTTTTTTTTTTTTACTTTTACAATGGTAACCAGGGTAAATATCGGGTTACTAAGTGCGGCCCTGCACTTAGTAACCCGATGTTTACCCTGGTTACAAGTGAACACATCGCTGGATTGGCGTCACACACGCCGATCCAGCGATGACAGCGGGTGATCAGCGACCAAAACAAAGGTCCTGATCATTCCCAGCGGCCAAAGATCTCCCAGCAGGGGCCTGATCGTTGGTCGCTGTCACACATAACGATTTCGTTAACAATATCATTGCTACGTCACAAAAAGCAACGATATCGTTAAAGAAATCGTTATGTGTGATGGTACCTTTACATTAGCATTCCTTGCCCTGTATCTGGTGGGGGCATTCTTGTCTTTGTTCCCTTCTGCAGGGGGCATCTCCAATACACAAACCTGTAGAGAGACTGCAGACAGGGTTTCTGGAATGTTTTTAGTCCTTGGAGCTATGTTTAAGGTGGTGAGTGTTGGGATCAGCCCCTTTGTTGGGCAGAGTTACCAAGAGTGGTAGGTCAACAAGCCACATGCTCTGTTAGTCCATGCTGTGTGCTTTGAAGGACAAGGATCTGCAGCTGCAGCTGGATCATGTATGGAGATAGGAGATCATTTTGCCACATGGAATTGTGATGTCTTACCACCCTACTGGATTTAAGGACTGAATCTGAAGACTATTATTGTGTGGTGACTTGCGAAGGGCTGGGATCTTAGGTTGAGGCGAGATCCCTGTTACCATGTGTAATGTTGGAAGCTGCCACGTGGAACTGTGTTGTGCCCTCATCTGCTGGATCTATTGAATTCACTCAATGACTATTGCTATTTCCCTGGCATCGGATTGCCGGGTGGCACCTCCGGATTTACTCCCTTTGTGTGGACTCATTGTGGACTCATTACGGACGCTGCAAAATTACTTTCATTTGTGTTGTCCCAGATCCCTGTTCCAATAAATCTTGTTGGATTGATTATCAGCCTGGTGTCTCTTTCTGCTCTGTATATATAATTTGGCCTGCACTCTAAATTTAAATCGGGGTGCTGGTGAGACAGACCATAGGTCTAGTATCAGTATTATTGCCAGCGTATCAGCCTTAAATTGCTGGTAAGTTGTATGTGGTTTAATGGATTTGCATCCTTCCCACAGGACGCAGGAGCGCTATCCCCCATCCACTAAGGGTATTAAGCCTACATGTCCACCAGCAAGACGCAGATGCGCCGCTGTTACCCCTCTACAAGGCTTTATCCAGAACTGGCAAATCCATTAAACCACATACAACTTACCAGCAATTTAAGGCTGATACGCTGGCACCTGCAAAAAAAAGGTTGTCTCCAGTGACATACCAACTCTCTATATAAATCGCATATGCAAACAGCAGCAAGACGCTGATGCACCACTGCTATTCCTCAACAAGGTCACACTAAGAGAAAAATCAACTATTAGGCCATACTTGGTATCAAAGGGACTGTACCTGCCCCCTGACACTACAGGGACAACATCCTCTTTACCATAAGAGCCACTCATAAATCCTGGATTAAGTGCGACTTTAGAGTAAGACCCGGGAGGGTCGAAACGTCACATCAGATTGAGTCACTTGTACCTACTATTTGATCTGTCACATTTGATTGATTTCTGTTTTTCACTTGAATAAATTAGCAAGTTTCAAAAAATCCTTTTGTTTCTAAGATCTTTCTGCTCTGTCACATACCCCGTCACACTGGATAGCGGTATTATGTACATAATATAAATTAGCACTGGATAGTGGTACTATGTACATTATATAAATAAGCACTGGATAGCGGTATTATGTACATTATATAAATTAGCACTGGATAGCGGTATTATGTACATAATATAAATTAGCACTGGATAGTGGTATTATGTACATTATATAAATAAGCACTGGATAGCGGTATTATGTACATAATATAAATTAGCACTGGATAGTGGTACTATGTACATTATATAAATTAGCACTGGATAGCGGTATTATGTACATTATATAAATTAGCACTGTATAGCAGTATTATGTACATTATATAAATTAGCACTGGATAGCAGTATTATGTACATTATGTAAATTAGCACTGGATAGCAGTATTATGTACATTATATAAATTAGCACTGGATAGCGGTATTATGTACATTATATAAATTAGCACTGGATAGCAGTATTATGTACATTATATAAATAAGCACTGGATAGCGGTATTATGTACATTATATAAATTAGCACTGGATAGCGGTATTATGTACATAATATAAATTAGCACTGGATAGTGGTATTATGTACATTATATAAATAAGCACTGGATAGCGGTATTATGTACATAATATAAATTAGCACTGGATAGTGGTACTATGTACATTATATAAATTAGCACTGGATAGCGGTATTATGTACATTATATAAATTAGCACTGTATAGCAGTATTATGTACATTATATAAATTAGCACTGGATAGCGGTATTATGTACATAATATAAATTAGCACTGGATAGTGGTATTATGTACATTATATAAATAAGCACTGGATAGCGGTATTATGTACATAATATAAATTAGCACTGGATAGTGGTACTATGTACATTATATAAATTAGCACTGGATAGCGGTATTATGTACATTATATAAATTAGCACTGTATAGCAGTATTATGTACATTATATAAATTAGCACTGGATAGCAGTATTATGTACATTATGTAAATTAGCACTGGATAGCAGTATTATGTACATTATATAAATTAGCACTGGATGGTGGTATTATGTACATTATATAAGTCAGCACTGGATAGTGGTATTATGTACATTATATAAATTAGCACTGTATAGCAGTATTATGTACATTATATAAATTAGCACTGGATAGCGGTATTATGTACATTATATAAATTAGCACTGGATAGCAGTATTATGTACATTATATAAATTAGCACTGGATAGTGGTACTATGTACATTATATAAATAAGCACTGGATTGCGGTATTATGTACATTATATAAATTAGCACTGGATAGCAGTATTATGTACATTATATAAATTAGCACTGGATAGCGGTATTATGTACATTATATAAATTAGCACTGTATAGCAGTATTATGTACATTATATAAATGAGCACTGGATAGCAGTATTATGTACATTATATAAATTAGCACTGGATAGCAGTATTATGTACATTATATAAATTAGCACTGGATAGCAGTATTATGTACATTATATAAATTAGCACTGGATAGTGGTACTATGTACATTATATAAATAAGCACTGGATTGCGGTATTATGTACATTATATAAATTAGCACTGGATAGCAGTATTATGTACATTATATAAATTAGCACTGGATAGCGGTATTATGTACATTATATAAATTAGCACTGTATAGCAGTATTATGTACATTATATAAATTAGCACTGGATAGCAGTATTATGTACATTATATAAATTAGCACTGGATAGCAGTATTATGTACATTATATAAATTAGCACTGGATAGTGGCATTATGTACATTATATAAATTAGCACTGGATGGTGGTATTATGTACATTATATAAGTCAGCACTGGATAGTGGTATTATGTACATTATATAAATTAGCACTGGATAGCAGTATTATGTACATTATATAAATTAGCACTGGATAGCGGTATTATGTACATTATATAAATTAGCACTGGATAGCGGTATTATGTACATTATATAAATTAGCACTGGATAGCAGTATTATGTACATTATATAAATTAGCACTGGATAGTGGCATTATGTACATTATATAAATTAGCACTGGATGGTGGTATTATGTACATTATATAAATTAGCACTGGATGGTGGTATTATGTACATTATATAAGTCAGCACTGGATAGTGGCATTATGTACATTATATAAATTAGCACTGATAGCAGTATTATGTACATTATATAAATTAGCACTGGATAGTGGCATTATGTACATTATATAAATTAGCACTGGATGGTGGTATTATGTACATTATATAAGTCAGCACTGGATAGTGGTATTATGTACATTATATAAATTAGCACTGGATAGCAGTATTATGTACATTATATAAATTAGCACTGGATGGTGGTATTATGTACATTATATAAGTCAGCACTGGATAGTGGCATTATGTACATTATATAAATTAGCACTGGATAGCAGTATTATGTACATTATATAAATTAGCACTGGATAGTGGCATTATGTACATTATATAAATTAGCACTGGATAGCAGTATTATGTACATTATATAAATTAGCACTGGATAGTGGCATTATGTACATTATATAAATTAGCACTGGATAGCAGTATTATGTACATTATATAAATTAGCACTGGATAGTGGCATTATGTACATTATATAAATTAGCACTGGATGGTGGTATTATGTACATTATATAAATTAGCACTGGATGGTGGTATTATGTACATTATATAAATTAGCACTGGATAGCGGTATTATGTGTATTGCATTTGTTTTATTGATACTCTTTTGAGATGTATACAAACATCGATCTCTTGTCACCTGTGACTATGCACCACCGACAGGCGCCCCGATAGTGACAGTGACACGTGTGTCCAGGATTCATGTTTTTGCTTAGTTGCCATAGAGATTAGTGATTAATTGAGCATCATGTAGGAAATACATTCAGTGAGACTGAAGGAGGCTCACAGTTCAGCTGTAGTCGTCTTACGCCTTTTTTGGGGGAGGATATGGAATATTCATCCATGTGGATGATGTTTATTAGTATTCTTTAAGGGACAGACTCCCTAAAATAATAAAATATACTGCAAAATATAATACCTTAAAATTGCCTCAATAATCTGTGCACAGACCCCACCAACTTCCATCTGGCTTAATAAATGGAGCTTCTGTGGTACTACATCCGATGGCATTGCACCATGTATGGGTGATGTATTGGGTAGGGCTACATTGTGACCCAATCTTTGAATAAAAAATCAGGAGGTTTAGGTTTTAGGCGTCAGACACAGTATGGCTGTGTTATGTAAAAGAAATCATTAGGTATTGTGTTGTATACATACGCTCTAAAGCCTCATATACATTATTGACAGGAATCTGCGGTGTTGGTGGCCAGAGCGGGTGTCATGTGGACACAAGTATGTGATTTGCATATATGCAGTCACCTGCCGACTAGACATGATTGACCTTGCTCAATTCATTTGTATTGAGCTAGGATGCGCACGTCTAGTCGCTATGTGGCTGGAAGTCTGTATTTAGCATACTTGCAGTGCTGTGACCACCGTCTCTTGCCACCGACACCAGAAAGTCTTCAGAGCTTGCAGTGCACAGAAGTATGTAGACACAGAATGACTTCAGCAAAAAAAAAACGCGTGACTGATTTGATCTATAGAAAACAATTTTACAGTTTTAGATTTTCATTAATGGTGGAAGGTCCCACTGGGCCCTGGCAATTTGATTATGTAGAACCCAAAAATGGCTCAGGCAGCCCTGCCCAGGGAAAATATTCTATGTAAGTACTCTGGGCAATGTAAAGCATTGCTGCTCCTCAGGGCATCCAGTCATTCCAGCTATTCTTTTGCTGTGACTAATAGATGTATCCCAAGTTGATAAGTCAAGGGGTTCATATTTTTGTTTTTATCGGCCTTTGTTTCCATCTCGAACCATGGTGACTTGATGGATGAACGATCTGTAGGAAGGATGATCTTGTACAAGCCTACATAAGTCCATCAGCGTCTTCTCTGCTGTTGCCTTGATAGTGTCAAGCCATCGGGCTGCTGGTCTTCCTCTTTGCCTTGTACCTTCTGTTCTTCTGGCCATGATGTTCTTCTCCCGTGATTGCTGTCTTTGTACGATATGTCCATAGTAGACAAGTTGTAGCTTGATGATCCTTGCTTCTAGTGACTTGTCTGGCTTGATTTATTCCAAAACTGATTTGTTTATTCCTTTTGCCATCCATGGTATTGATGTAGAAGGGTTAATGTTTTTCCTTAAACTGCTAGAATTTGCTAGAATTTGTTCTTATAATATAACAGTCTTGAAGTCTCCGATTCAAGGATTTTATGCTTCTTATCTTATATGTTTCTAATAGTCAGCAACAACATGTTCTGGGTATATGGTAAATAAAGCATGACCTTGGGTAAAGGGGAGCTACATCACTTACATTGAGTTACATTTGCTGTTAATGGTATAAAATACTGCCTCTTGTGTTGGTAAACCAGGAAAGTGATTTGCTCACATCCTTTGTACGTGCTTTTCTCCGTGCTCATTATCTGGGTATAACCTCTTAATTTGGCCTCACTGGTGATCTGGCATATCTGACTTTGGGTCAGAACGCTAACAGCTACAACAGTTTTGGCGCCCAAGGTGGGTCCGTGGTAACCAGCCTATTCGGAATCCGTATGTGGGAGTTACCTGGGAGATTGGACATGCAAAACCCAGCTGCAGCAAGGTAAGAAATTTTATTCTTACATTTTGTTTTGCACTTGCAATCTCTCTTCTGGATCTCTCCATATCTCTGGGTAAAGAGATATTTGTTTGTTTATGTCTGTATAATAGAGTAATTATTATTATTATTATTATTATTAATTTATATAGCACCATTAATTCCATGGTGCTGTACATGGGAAAGGGGGTTACATACAGGGTTATAGATATTGTTAACAGTGAACAAATTTACAATGATAGACTGGTACAGAGGGGAGAGGACTCTGTCCTTGTGGACTTACATTATTTGGTATAATGGGGAGGCCGGGGTGCTGCAGCACTGGTGGTGGTGAGGCTGCAGCTCGGGTGGTTGGTGAGGCGGCAGCTTGGGTGGTTGGTGAGGTGGCCGCAGCTCGGGTGGTTGGTGAGGTGGCAGCAGCTTGGGTGGTTGGTGAGGTGGCAGCAGCTTGGGTGGTTGGTGAGGAGGCAGCAGCTCAGGTGGTTGGTGAGGTGGCAGAATGGTTATTGCAGGCTGTAGGCTTTCCTAAAGAGATGGATTTTCAGGTTCTGTCTGAAGGATCCGAGGGTGGTAGATAATCAGATGTGTTGAGGCATGGAATTCCAGAGGATGGGGGATATTTGGGAGAAATCTTGGAGGTGGTTGTGGGAGGAACTAATAAGTGTGGAGGAGAGTAGGAGGTCTTGGGAGGATCGAAGATTACATGAGGGAAGAAAGTGGGAGATTAGTTCAGAGATATAGGGAGGGGACAGGTTGTGGAGTAATAAGATAATATGCGTTATCCGTATTATCTGTCAATATACTATCTGGTTGTATAGGGTCCAGCTGGGACACACTCTGTGCAGTTTTGTTGTTTTGGTCCTTTGGTCATCTTGGATTGTCAGTGCAGTGTATAGGGTTGTGTTTCTGGGGTTTATGTTTATGTAATTGGCTTCGGTATTCTCAGAGTGTCAGTGAGCACTGCTGCAGTTTTCATAAGTTGTGCTAGTTCCAAGTTACAGTAGGCAGGCTGTGTGAATCCTTGTATTGTATGTATATGAGAACCTCTGAGTGATAACATCCTTCTTCAGCTCCACATGCAGAAGGCGTTGAATGTACAATAAATATTAGGTGCTTTATACTTGACAATTGTACATTATATGAAGGGCCTTACTGACTCTTCCGAAATTTCTCCAACAAATCTAATCAGTTTAGAACAACTAGAAAAGGAGGTCAATACTGGAACATCATTACTGTGCATACGTGTCAGGCTTTAACGTACTTCTAGCATCCACTAGGATCACTGAACACGGTGGCTCCGTGGTTAGCACTGTTACTTCGCAGTTTTGGGGTTCCGGGTTTAAATCCCACCAAGAACCTCATCTGAAACCAGTTTGTATCTTCTCTGTGTGTTTGCATGGGTTTCCTCTTGTTCTCCGCCGCTTTCCTCTCACACTCCATTGGCATACTGATAGGTAATGTAGCTTGTGAACAATGACAATAATTTTGTGGAATTAATGGCGCTACATAATTGATTAAAATAAACACATAAACCAAACTTAATGTTTGCTCATACTTGTGTATAAAAAAATCAGTCCTATTCTCATCCAGCAATGGGACAATTTTTTTCTCACGTGCTGTCCGTATATAATCCGTTTTTATACTCAGCAACTCGGCTATTAATCTTTTGCAGGATCATTTACAGCTTCCTATGCTACAGATTGTAATGTAGCCATAAAAATCAGATGCTGTACTGATGGTCCGTATGTCATGTGATTTTTTTTTTCTCGCGCTCTACCAAGTTGGGAGTGAAATCGCAGCATAATTGATACAGCTGAGAAAATAGACGCAGACCAGCACAGCCTCATTGAATAACATTGGTCCGAGTGCAATATAACATTTTATCTGCTTGCACTTTCCAGTGTATCTGCCAGTGTGAGCGAACACTCAAGGTCCTGCCCAGATGGGTGCTATTATTATTATGCATGTTATAATTAATTATTATTTCTAGACAACATAATTGCCATCAGTAAGCATTGTTGCCTTTGTATCTGCAGTCTCCGATGGCCTCACCTTTACAATTCGGAGAGCGCGTCTTGTAATTTCTGACGTCCTGCACGTTGACTTTCCTCACCGTCTATTTAAAAAACGCTTCCTGTGCAAATTGATTTGTTTTAAACTTTTCATGGAAGGAATATTCAGTAAAAAAAAAGACCCGATCCCTCGCTCGCCGGCGCGCTCATCTTCAGAAATTCAAATCAGTGAACGGAGCATGAAATCCTGTTTAACATTTTTATTTCCGTAGCCAGGAAAGACGGCTGAGTGTTGAAGACATGGGACTTCCATTACTGCGCAGAGAAGCTGTTCATTTATTAATATCTCCACGGCCGTGTAACAGTGGAAAATTAATCATAAAAGTTTTACGCTAGGGACAGGTTCACCTATTGCTGGCTCAGCGTACAGTATGCTTGCTTATTTTCTAGCCGTAGATGGCGGATCTATAAGTGAATATATGAGCTTGTTTAATATGAAGGGAACCTCAGGGGTGTAACTGTAGGGGGTGCAGAGCTTTCAGCCCCACCCACAAGGAATTATTTGGGTCTCCTGCTCATCTTCGAGCACCCTGGTATGTCTCTCTATATGGGGGATCTATCGAGCAGACAGTAGTTAGTTGCTTTTAAGCTTGCAATGTGCTTTGTGGGACGCCTGCAGTTTTATTGGCTGCACATATCGTATGTCTGCCCCTGCCTCTAATTAAGGCTATGTTCCTGTATATCCTTAAGATAGCAATTAACTTATTTTTCTTATATTTTCTTCTGTGTTCATTTTTTATTATGCTTTCTTGGCTACCAGGAAAGCCTGTGTGACAAGGAGAGGCAGTATGCTGTATAGCAGATTCAACTTCTTCTCCGGCTGCACTGTCTATTGCTGGCTGCATAATAAGTCAACTAAGACTCCATCAGTGAGTTCACGATAATGACCTGATGGGGAGTTTGTAACTCTTTTATCTGTCTTTTTCTGAGCTCTTCTTAGATTATTTCTGACCACCGACTGCATCAATGTTGTTGAATGTGCAGAAACACAAAGAGCCTGTAAAAGCCAACAGTGCAAACTTGTTAATGAAGCATCATTTTAAAAGTGATATTTATTAGTAATAATAATAATAATAATGCCTTTTATTTTGGTGGAAACATTTTCAGCAGCACTTTACAATTCAGAGCGTAATTGTGCAAACAAGATAAGACATTATAGGGTAACATATGGTCTAATACATAGTAAGAGGAATGAGGGCCCTCCTAGCAATCTATGAGGAAATAGGGGGACAGTTACATGCACCCACTCATGTGCACATCAATAGGTACAATGTATACACAGAATAATATACACAATATATCAACAGTAATATACAAAATGGTGTACAGACAGCCTTACACATAATCTGCAGTATGCACGCAGCTTTACATAGAATACAATACCCACAATAATACACACTGCTATACACACACACATTCACAATAACGCACACAGCTATATACAGACACACTAATAGTGTAAGCACAGCTATACACAATGCGCACATAATATCACATAAAACATGCACAGAATAATACAGCTATATACACACAATGACATGCATAGATATATATCTGAATAATACACAAAATAGTAACTTGCACCCTGATATATACACATATATATATATATATATATATATATATATATATATACAGTTTTATGAAAAAGTTTGGGCACCCATATTAATCTTAAGCTTAATGTTTTATAAAAAAAAAATTTTTTTTGCAACAGCTATTTCAGTTTTATATATCTAATAACTGTTGGACACAGTAATGTTTCTGCCTTGAAATGAGGTTTATTGCACTAACAGAAAATGTGCAATCTGCATTCAAACAAAATTTGACAGGTGCATAAGTATGGGCACCCCACCAGAAAAGTGACATTAATATTTAGTAGATCCTCCTTTTGCAAAAATAATAACAGCCTCTAGTCGCTCCCTGTAGCTTTTAATGAGTTCCTGGATCCTGGATGAAGGTATTTTTGACCATTCCTCTATACAAAACAATTCCAGTTCAGTTAAGTTTGATGGTCGCCGAGAATGCACAGCCCTCTTCAAATGATCCCACAGATGTGCAATGATATTCAGGTCTGGGCTTAAGATTAGTAGGGGTGCCCAAACTTTTTCATATAACTGTATACATACAATAACACACAGTACACAGCTACACATACAATAACACACAGTACACAGCTACACATACAATAACACACAGAACACAGCTATACATACAATAACACACACAGTACACAGCTATACATATAATAACACACAGTACACAGCTATACATACAATAACACACACAGTACACAGCTATACATACAATAACACACAGAACACAGCTATACATACAATAACACACACAGTACACAGCTATACATATAATAACACACAGTACACAGCTATACATACAATAACACACACAGTACACAGCTATACATACAATAACACACAGAACACAGCTATACATACAATAACACACACAGTACACAGCTATACATACAATAACACACAGTACACAGCTACACATACAATAACACACAGTACACAGCTACACATACAATAACACACAGAACACAGCTATACATACAATAACACACAGAACACAGCTATACATACAATAACACACAGAACACAGCTATACATACAATAACACACAGTACACAGCTACACATACAATAACACACAGAACACAGCTATACATACAATAACACACAGAACACAGCTATACATACAATAACACACAGAACACAGCTATACATACAATAACACACAGTACACAGCTACACATACAATAACACACAGAACACAGCTATACATACAATAACACACAGTACACAGCTACACATACAATAACACACAGAACACAGCTATACATACAATAACACACAGTACACAGCTACACATACAATAACACACAGAACACAGCTATACATACAATAACACACAGTACACAGCTACACATACAATAACACACAGAACACAGCTACACATACAATAACACACAGTACACAGCTACACATACAATAACACACAGAACACAGCTATACATACAATAACACACAGTACACAGCTACACATACAATAACACACAGTGCACAGCTATACATACAATAACTCACACAGTACACAGCTATACATATAATAACACACACAATACACAGCTATACATACAATAACACACACAGTACACAGCTATGCATACAATAACACACAGAACACAGCTATACATACAATAACACACAGTACACAGCTATACATACAATAACACACAGAACACAGCTATACATACAATAACACACAGTACACAGCTACACATACAATAACACACAGAACACAGCTACACATACAATAACACACAGTACACAGCTACACATACAATAACACACAGAACACAGCAATACATACAATAACACACAGTACACAGCTACACATACAATAACACACAGTACACAGCTACACATACAATAACACACAGAACACAGCTATACATACAATAACACACACAGTACACAGCTACACATACAATAACACACAGTACACAGCTATACATACAATAACTCACACAGTACACAGCTATACATACAATAACACACACAATACACAGCTATACATACAATAACACACACAGTACACAGCTATGCATACAATAACACACAGAACACAGCTATGCATACAATAACACACACAATACACAGCTATGCATACAATAACACACAGTACACAGCTATACATACAATAACACACAGTACACAGCTATACATACAATAACACACACAGTACACAGCTATACATACAATAACACACAGAACACAGCTATACATACAATAACACACACAATACACAGCTATACATACAATAACACACACAATACACAGCTATACATACAATAACACACAGAACACAGCTATGCATACAATAACACACAGTACACAGCTATACATACAATAACACACACAGTACACAGCTATACATACAATAACACACAGAACACAGCTATACATACAATAACACACACAATACACAGCTATACATACAATAACACACACAATACACAGCTATACATACAATAACACAGAGTACACAGCTATACATACAATAACACACACAGTACACAGCTATACATACAATAACACACAGAACACAGCTATACATACAATAACACACACAATACACAGCTATACATACAATAACACACACAGTACACAGCTATACATACAATAACACACAGAACACAGCTATGCATACAATAACACACAGTACACAGCTATACATACAATAACACACAGAGTACACAGCTAAACATACAATAACACACACAGTACACAGCTATACATACAATAACACACGCAGTACACAGCTAAACATACAATAACACACAGAACACAGCTATGCATACAATAACACACAGTACACAGCTATACATACAATAACACACACAGTACACAGCTAAACATACAATAACACACACAGTACACAGCTATACATACAATAACTCACACAGTACACAGCTATACATACAATAACTCACACAGTACACAGCTATACATGCAATAACACACACAGTACACAGCTATACATACAATAACACACACAGTACACAGCTATACATACAATAACACACAGAACACAGCTATGCATACAATAACACACAGTACACAGCTATACATACAATAACACACACAGTACACAGCTATACATACAATAACACACAGAACACAGCTATACATACAATAACACACAGAACACAGCTATACATACAATAAAATGCAGTACACAGCTATACATACAATAACACACACAGTACACAGCTAAACATACAATAACACACACAGTACACAGCTAAACATACAATAACACACACAGTACACAGGTATACATATAATAACACACACAGTACACAGCTATACATATAATAACACACAGTACACAGCTATACATATAATAACACACACAATACACAGCTATACATACAATAACACACACAGTACACAGCTATACATACAATAACACACACAGTACACAGCTATACATACAATAACACACACAGTACACAGCTATATATACAATAACACACACAATACACAGCTATACATACAATAACACACACAGTACACAGCTATACATACAATAACACACAGAACACAGCTATGCATACAATAACACACAGTACACAGCTATACATACAATAACACACACAGTACACAGCTAAACATACAATAACACACACAGTACACAGCTAAACATACAATAACACACACAGTACACAGCTATACATACAATAACACACACAGTACACAGCTATACATACAATAACACACAGAACACAGCTATGCATACAATAACACACAGTACACAGCTATACATACAATAACACACACAGTACACAGCTAAACATACAATAACACACACAGTACACAGCTATACATACAATAACACACAGTACACAGCTATACATACAATAACACACACAGTACACAGCTATACATACAATAACTCACACAGTACACAGCTATACATGCAATAACACACACAGTACACAGCTATACATACAATAACACACACAGTACACAGCTATACATACAATAACACACAGAACACAGCTATGCATACAATAAAACACAGTACACAGCTATACATACAATAACACACACAGTACACAGCTATACATACAATAACACACAGAACACAGCTATACATACAATAACACACAGAACACAGCTATACATACAATAAAATGCAGTACACAGCTATACATACAATAACACACACAGTACACAGCTAAACATACAATAACACACACAGTACACAGCTAAACATACAATAACACACACAGTACACAGCTATACATATAATAACACACAGTACACAGCTATACATATAATAACACACACAATACACAGCTATACATACAATAACACACACAGTACACAGCTATACATACAATAACACACAGAACACAGCTATGCATACAATAACACACAGTACACAGCTATACATACAATAACACACACAGTACACAGCTATACATACAATAACACACAGAACACAGCTATACATACAATAACACACAGAACACAGCTATACATACAATAAAATGCAGTACACAGCTATACATACAATAACACACACAGTACACAGCTAAACATACAATAACACACACAGTACACAGCTAAACATACAATAACACACACAGTACACAGCTAAACATACAATAACACACACAATACACAGCTATACATACAATAACACACACAGTACACAGCTATACATACAATAACACACAGAACACAGCTATGCATACAATAACACACAGTACACAGCTATACATACAATAACACACAGAGTACACAGCTAAACATACAATAACACACACAGTACACAGCTATACATACAATAACACACGCAGTACACAGCTAAACATACAATAACACACAGAACACAGCTATGCATACAATAACACACAGTACACAGCTATACATACAATAACACACACAGTACACAGCTAAACATACAATAACACACACAGTACACAGCTATACATACAATAACTCACACAGTACACAGCTATACATACAATAACTCACACAGTACACAGCTATACATGCAATAACACACACAGTACACAGCTATACATACAATAACACACACAGTACACAGCTATACATAGAATAACACACAGTACACAGCTACACATACAATAACACACACAGTACACAGCTATACATACAATAACACACAGTACACAGCTACACATACAATAACACACAGTACACAGCTATACATACAATAACACACAGAACACAGCTATACATACAATAAAATGCAGTACACAGCTATACATACAATAACACACACAGTACACAGCTAAACATACAATAACACACACAGTACACAGCTAAACATACAATAACACACACAGTACACAGGTATACATATAATAACACACACAGTACACAGCTATACATATAATAACACACAGTACACAGCTATACATATAATAACACACACAATACACAGCTATACATACAATAACACACACAGTACACAGCTATACATACAATAACACACACAGTACACAGCTATACATACAATAACACACACAGTACACAGCTATATATACAATAACACACACAATACACAGCTATACATACAATAACACACACAGTACACAGCTATACATACAATAACACACAGAACACAGCTATGCATACAATAACACACAGTACACAGCTATACATACAATAACACACACAGTACACAGCTAAACATACAATAACACACACAGTACACAGCTAAACATACAATAACACACACAGTACACAGCTATACATACAATAACACACACAGTACACAGCTATACATACAATAACACACAGAACACAGCTATGCATACAATAACACACAGTACACAGCTATACATACAATAACACACACAGTACACAGCTAAACATACAATAACACACACAGTACACAGCTATACATACAATAACACACAGTACACAGCTATACATACAATAACACACACAGTACACAGCTATACATACAATAACTCACACAGTACACAGCTATACATGCAATAACACACACAGTACACAGCTATACATACAATAACACACACAGTACACAGCTATACATACAATAACACACAGAACACAGCTATGCATACAATAAAACACAGTACACAGCTATACATACAATAACACACACAGTACACAGCTATACATACAATAACACACAGAACACAGCTATACATACAATAACACACAGAACACAGCTATACATACAATAAAATGCAGTACACAGCTATACATACAATAACACACACAGTACACAGCTAAACATACAATAACACACACAGTACACAGCTAAACATACAATAACACACACAGTACACAGCTATACATATAATAACACACAGTACACAGCTATACATATAATAACACACACAATACACAGCTATACATACAATAACACACACAGTACACAGCTATACATACAATAACACACAGAACACAGCTATGCATACAATAACACACAGTACACAGCTATACATACAATAACACACACAGTACACAGCTATACATACAATAACACACAGAACACAGCTATACATACAATAACACACAGAACACAGCTATACATACAATAAAATGCAGTACACAGCTATACATACAATAACACACACAGTACACAGCTAAACATACAATAACACACACAGTACACAGCTAAACATACAATAACACACACAGTACACAGCTATACATATATTAACACACACAGTACACAGCTATACATATAATAACACACAGTACACAGCTATACATATAATAACACACACAATACACAGCTATACATACAATAACACACACAGTACACAGCTATACATACAATAACACACACAGTACACAGCTATACATACAATAACACACAGAACACAGCTATACATACAATAACACACAGAACACAGCTATACATACAATAAAATGCAGTACACAGCTATACATACAATAACACACACAGTACACAGCTAAACATACAATAACACACACAGTACACAGCTAAACATACAATAACACACACAGTACACAGCTATACATATAATAACACACAGTACACAGCTATACATATAATAACACACACAATACACAGCTATACATACAATAACACACACAGTACACAGCTATACATACAATAACACACAGAACACAGCTATGCATACAATAACACACAGTACACAGCTATACATACAATAACACACACAGTACACAGCTATACATACAATAACACACAGAACACAGCTATACATACAATAACACACAGAACACAGCTATACATACAATAAAATGCAGTACACAGCTATACATACAATAACACACACAGTACACAGCTAAACATACAATAACACACACAGTACACAGCTAAACATACAATAACACACACAGTACACAGCTATACATATAATAACACACACAGTACACAGCTATACATATAATAACACACAGTACACAGCTATACATATAATAACACACACAATACACAGCTATACATACAATAACACACACAGTACACAGCTATACATACAATAACACACACAGTACACAGCTATACATACAATAACACACACAGTACACAGCTATACATACAATAACACACACAATACACAGCTATACATACAATAACACACACAGTACACAGCTATACATACAATAACACACAGAACACAGCTATGCATACAATAACACACAGTACACAGCTATACATACAATAACACACACAGTACACAGCTAAACATACAATAACACACACAGTACACAGCTATACATACAATAACTCACACAGTACACAGCTATACATACAATAACTCACACAGTACACAGCTATACATGCAATAACACACACAGTACACAGCTATACATACAATAACACACACAGTACACAGCTATACATACAATAACACACAGAACACAGCTATGCATACAATAACACACAGTAGACAGCTATACATACAATAACACACACAGTACACAGCTATACATACAATAACACACAGAACACAGCTATACATACAATAACACACAGAACACAGCTATACATACAATAAAATGCAGTACACAGCTATACATACAATAACACACACAGTACACAGCTAAACATACAATAACACACACAGTACACAGCTAAACATACAATAACACACACAGTACACAGCTATACATATAATAACACACACAGTACACAGCTATACATATAATAACACACAGTACACAGCTATACATATAATAACACACACAATACACAGCTATACATACAATAACACACACAGTACACAGCTATACATACAATAACACACAGAACGCAGCTATGCATACAATAAAATGCAGTACACAGCTATACATACAATAACACACACAGTACACAGCTAAACATACAATAACACACACAGTACACAGCTAAACATACAATAACACACACAGTACACAGCTATACATATAATAACACACACAGTACACAGCTATACATATAATAACACACAGTACACAGCTATACATATAATAACACACACAATACACAGCTATACATACAATAACACACACAGTACACAGCTATACATACAATAACACACACAGTACACAGCTATACATACAATAACACACACAGTACACAGCTATACATACAATAACACACAGTACACAGCTACACATACAATAACACACACAGTACACAGCTATACATACAATAACACACAGTACACAGCTACACATACAATAACACACACAGTACACACCTATACATACAATAACACACACAGTACACAGCTATACATACAATAACACACAGTACACAGCTATACATACAATAACACACACAGTACACAGCTATACATATAATAACACACAGTACAAAGCTACACATACAATAACACACAATACACAGCTATACATATAATAACACACAATACACAGCTATACATATAATAACACACAATACACAGCTACACATACAATAACACACAATACACAGCTATACATACAATAACACACAGTACACAGCTATACATACAATAACACACACAGTACACAGCTATACATATAATAACACACAGTACAAAGCTACACATACAATAACACACAATACACAGCTATACATACAATAACACACAATACACAGCTATACATATAATAACACACAGTACACAGCTACACATACAATAACACACAATACACAGCTATACATACAATAACACACAATACACAGCTACACATACAATAACACACAATACACAGCTATACATACAATAACACAATACACAGCTATACATACAATAACACACAATACACAGCTATACATACAATAACACACAGTACACAGCTACACATATAATAACACACAATACACAGCTATGCATACAATAACACACAATACACAGCTATACATACAATAACACACATTACACAGCTATACATACAATAACATACACAATACACAGCTAAACATACAATAACACACAGAACACAGCTATACATACAATAACACACACAGTACACAGCTACACATACAATAACACACAATACACAGCTATACATACAATAACACACAATACACAGCTGTACATACAATAACACACATTACACAGCTATACATACAATAACATACACAATACACAGCTATACATACAATAACACACACAGTACACAGCTATACATACAATAACACACACAGTACACAGCTACACATACAATAACACACAATACACAGCTATACATACAATAACACACAATACACAGCTATACATACAATAACACACAATACACAGCTATACATACAATAACACACACAGTACACAGCTATACATACAATAACACACACAGTACACAGCTACACATACAATAACACACAATACACAGCTATACATACAATAACACACAATACACAGCTATACATACAATAACATACACAATACACAGCTACACATACAATAACACACAATACACAGCTATACATACAATAACATACACAATACACAGCTATACATACAATAACACACAATACACAGCTATACATACAATAACACACAGTACACAGCTATACATACAATAACATACACAATACACAGCTATACATACAATAACACACAATACACAGCTATACATACAATAACACACATTACACAGCTATACATACAATAACATACACAATACACAGCTATACATACAATAACACACATTACACAGCTATACATACAATAACATACACAATACACAGCTATACATACAATAACACACAATGAGCCAATCAGCAGCACTGAACATCGGGGGCTTATTAGTAGACCATCTCACCCTGACACATTAAATGTGAATTTTCAATAAAAAAATTGAGATTTTGCCGTAGGGAGAAGCACTGCTGGTTCTCAGTAAATTGGCTGCAGGGGTAAAACTGAAAATGAAAAATGTAAATGGAACAAGGTTGAGGGTCAATGGAAGGAGTCAGGGAGGACAGAAATAGATTGAATTCTGTGTGGTCGTCCTGCGCTGAGAATCGTTATATATCATTATGTAATTATAACAATATGGCAAGTTAGAATAGGAAGAAATAAACCCCCCAGGAAATATCTATTTCTAATCATTTGGCCCTACTGAGTCGCTGGATTTTCCAAAAAAGTATATCTTTATAGCCCCCGCTTATACATAAATTGTGCATTTTGTATCAAGTATATTATTTTCACTAAATAAATATATATTACTTTCCTCTGTTATTTTTTTATAACTTTTTTTACTGACTGTAGTTTTTTTTTATTCTGTTTTCTGAGCAAAATTATGGAGATCCGCCATCTTGCCTGAGCCATTAACACCTTTGGACCAGAGATGCTGGAGGACCATAGACAGCAATAGACCAACTCTAATTCAATGACTTGTGTAGGAAAGTGGTGTGTGCATGCGTTGTGATCAAAGCAGAGGTCTAGCGGTCACTTCAGTGAAGAGGAGGAGGTGAGCTGTGACATGACATCACCTATTGTGAATGGTGGATTCTGTGTTATCTACTGTATATAGAGGTATTATTATTCATTAATCAACAGGAGGAGGAGGTGAGCTGTGACATCATCTATTGTGAATGGTGGATTCTGTTATCTGCTGTATATAGAGGTGTTATCAGTCATTGTACTGGAGGAGGAGGTGAGCTGTGACATCACCTATTGTGAATGGTGGATTCTGTTATCTGCTGTATATAGAGGTGTTATCAGTCATTGTACAGGAGGAGGAGGTGAGCTGTGATATCATCTATTGTGAATGGTGGATCCTGTGTTATCTACTGTATATAGAGGTGTTATCAGTCATTGTACAGGAGAAGGAGGTGAGCTGTGACATCACCTATTGTGAATGGTGGATCCTGTGTTATCTACTGTATATAGAGGTATTATTATTCATTAATCAACAGGAGGAGGAGGTGAGCTGTGACATCACCTATTGTGAATGGTGGATCCTGTTATCTGCTGTATATATAGAGGTGTTATCAGTAGTGTTGAGCGATACCTTCCGATATCGGAAAGTATCGGTATCGGTTTGGATCGGCCGATATTCAAAAAATATCGGATATCGCCGATACCGATACCCGATCCCAATGCAAGTCAATGGGACCAAAATATCGGAATTAAAATAAACCCTTTCTTTCCTTGTAGGTTCATTCTACATGAAGGAAAACAACTAAGAATAATGCCGGATGTATTTGGGGAGGTGGCGGAGACATTAAAGTCATAGAGGTTTATCCCAATCAAATAGAATAGCATGTTTTTTGTTTTTTTTTAAGACGTTCGGAGTGACAAAGATATTGACTATGTAAATTTTTTTTTTATTTTGTCAGATATTGATGTTTCACTATTCCACGCCCTTCCCCTTCTTTTTTTTCTTTTTTTTTTTCTTTTCCCACACTTTCATCTTCATCATCATCAGCATCTTTGACATCAACTTCTTCACCTTATTCATCTTCTTCTTCATCTTCTACCTATTTTTTTTTTTTTATTACATTCTTCATATTCATTTTATTCAACTATTATTATTCTTCTTATTCTACATATTCTTTTTATTCCACTGTTATTATTCTTCCTATTCTACTTCTTCATCATATTCTCATTTGTGACAGGCATTCCCGTAGTTGTTATCTATAAAAGTTTGAAGATTACACCTTCCGTTCTGCCAGTCACAAAAGTTACATTTGTCCGCGTTCAGTTTGGCCTGCAGCATCAGGCTTTATCCAGGGGCACCACGAGGAGGAACGGACTCACCCCCATACACTGCTTAGTCTTCTTCTGCATATAATTTAGATAATATCTTTTGCTCTGATATTAAGTCTTATGCTTAATGTTCTTCTGCTCTTTGTTCTGCAGCCTCTTGTTCTTCTGCTTCTCGGTCTTCCATGTTGTCGTCTCCAGGGTCGTCGTCTCCAGTGTCGTCATCTCCGCCGTCGTCGTCGTCGTCATCGGGGTGGTCTTCCGTGTCGTCGTCATCGTGGTGGTCTTCCGGGTCGTCGACGTTAGGGTCTTCAACTTGGAAATGTAGCAGAAGGTACAAGAAGGCTGAGAAAATGCCAAGAACCAGCTGATGGAACTGGAACTCGGATGGCTACCCGAAGGTTCAAGAGCCTATGGAACTACCGAGGACCAGCTGACGTTACTGGAACCCGGTTACTAAGCAGGAGGTACCCGTGCTAAAAAGCACTACCAAGGACCGCCTGACGTTGACGGAACTCGGATACCCAGAAGGAGGCACCTAAGCCAAAGGCTCTGCCCGGAACCAGCTGACGTTACTGGAACCAGGATGGGGAGCAGAAGGTACAAGAGCAAAAGACACTGCCGAGAACCAGCTGACGGTACTGGAACCCGGATGGGTAGCCGAAGGTCCAAGAGCCAATGGAACTACCGAGGACCAGCTGACGTTACTGGAACCCGGTTACTAAGCAGGAGGTACCCGTGCCTGAAAGCACTACCAAGGACCACCTGACGTTGGTGGAACTTGGATACCCAGAAGGAGGCACCTAAGCCAAAGGCTCTGCCCGGAACCAGCTGACGGTACTGGAACCAGGATGGGGAGCAGAAGGTACAAGAGCAAAAGACACTGCCGAGAACCAGCTGACGGTGCTGGAACCAGGTGGTGGACCCGAAGGCCCACAGGAGAGGAGAGAACAGCTAGGCCGCGAGGCAGCCGCAGTTACCGAACCCCAACAGTCCTACAGGGGGAGCTGGGCCTACTGGCACTACATAACCAGCCTTGACTACCAGTTCACGCAGCCCACATAGGAAGCTCCTAAACTGGAGGCACCCTGGAGTTGGCTAACTCGACCGCACCACGACGGGGCAAGCATAGGCGTCTCAGTGAAGTTGACACAACCCGGAAACAGCTGACGGTGCTGAAACCAGGCTTGGCACGAGGGAGTACCTGTGACAAGAACACTGCTGAGAACCAGCTGGCGGTGCTGGAACCCGGATGCGTTGCCCCAGTGTGCAAGAGCCAATGGCACGACCGAGGACCAGCTGACGGTGCTGGAACCCGGTTACTAAGCTGTAGGTGCCCGCGCTTAAAAGCACTACCAAGGACCGCCTGGCGTTGGCGGAACTCGGATACCCAGGAGGAGGCACCTAAGCCAAAGGCTCGGCCCGGAACCAGCTGACGGTGCTGGAACCAGGTGGTGGACCCCAAGGCCCACAGGAGAGGAGAGAACAGCTAGGCCGCGAGGCAGCCGCAGTTACCGAACCCCAACAGTCCTACAGGGGGAGCTGGGCCTACTGGCACTACAGAACCAGCCTTGACTACCAGTTCACGCAGCCCACATAGGAAGCTCCTAAACTGGAGGCACCCTGGAGTTGGCTAACCCGACCGCACCACGACGAGGCAAGCATAGGTGTCTCAGTGAGCTTGACACAACCCGGAAACAGCTGACGGTGCTGAAACCAGGCTTGGCACGAGGGAGTACCTGTGACAAAAACACTGCCGAGAACCAGCTGGCGGTGCTGGAACCCGGATGCGTTGCCCCAGTGTGCAAGAGCCAATGGCACGACCGAGGACCAGCTGACGGTGCTGGAACCCGGTTACTAAGCTGTAGGTGCCCGCGCTTAAAAGCACTACCAAGGACCGCCTGGCGTTGGCGGAACTCGGATACCCAGGAGGAGGCACCTAAGCCAAAGGCTCGGCCCGGAACCAGCTGACGGTGCTGGAACCAGGTGGTGGACCCGAAGGTCCACAGGAGAGGAGAGAACAGCTAGGCCGCGAGGCAGCCGCAGTTACCGAACCCCAACAGTCCTACAGGGGGAGCTGGGCCTACTGGCACTACAGAACCAGCCTTGACTACCAGTTCACGCAGCCCACATAGGAAGCTCCTAAACTGGAGGCACCCTGGAGTTGGCTAACCCGACCGCACCACGACGAGGCAAGCATAGGTGTCTCAGTGAGCTTGACACAACCCGGAAACAGCTGACGGTGCTGAAACCAGGCTTGGCACGAGGGAGTACCTGTGACAAAAACACTGCCGAGAACCAGCTGGCGGTGCTGGAACCCGGATGCGTTGCCCCAGTGTGCAAGAGCCAATGGCACGACCGAGGACCAGCTGACGGTGCTGGAACCCGGTTACTAAGCTGTAGGTGCCCGCGCTTAAAAGCACTACCAAGGACCGCCTGGCGTTGGCGGAACTCGGATACCCAGGAGGAGGCACCTAAGCCAAAGGCTCGGCCCGGAACCAGCTGACGGTGCTGGAACCAGGTGGTGGACCCCAAGGCCCACAGGAGAGGAGAGAACAGCTAGGCCGCGAGGCAGCCGCAGTTACCGAACCCCAACAGTCCTACAGGGGGAGCTGGGCCTACTGGCACTACATAACCAGCCTTGACTACCAGTTCACGCAGCCCACATAGGAAGCTCCTAAACTGGAGGCACCCTGGAGTTGGCTAACCCGACCGCACCACGACGAGGCAAGCATAGGTGTCTCAGTGAGCTTGACACAACCCGGAAACAGCTGACGGTGCTGAAACCAGGCTTGGCACGAGGGAGTACCTGTGACAAAAACACTGCCGAGAACCAGCTGGCGGTGCTGGAACCCGGATGCGTTGCCCCAGTGTGCAAGAGCCAATGGCACGACCGAGGACCAGCTGACGGTGCTGGAACCCGGTTACTAAGCTGTAGGTGCCCGCGCTTAAAAGCACTACCAAGGACCGCCTGGCGTTGGCGGAACTCGGATACCCAGGAGGAGGCACCTAAGCCAAAGGCTCGGCCCGGAACCAGCTGACGGTGCTGGAACCAGGTGGTGGACCCCAAGGCCCACAGGAGAGGAGAGAACAGCTAGGCCGCGAGGCAGCCGCAGTTACCGAACCCCAACAGTCCTACAGGGGGAGCTGGGCCTACTGGCACTACAGAACCAGCCTTGACTACCAGTTCACGCAGCCCACATAGGAAGCTCCTAAACTGGAGGCACCCTGGAGTTGGCTAACCCGACCGCACCACGACGAGGCAAGCATAGGTGTCTCAGTGAGCTTGACACAACCCGGAAACAGCTGACGGTGCTGAAACCAGGCTTGGCACGAGGGAGTACCTGTGACAAAAACACTGCCGAGAACCAGCTGGCGGTGCTGGAACCCGGATGCGTTGCCCCAGTGTGCAAGAGCCAATGGCACGACCGAGGACCAGCTGACGGTGCTGGAACCCGGTTACTAAGCTGTAGGTGCCCGCGCTTAAAAGCACTACCAAGGACCGCCTGGCGTTGGCGGAACTCGGATACCCAGGAGGAGGCACCTAAGCCAAAGGCTCGGCCCGGAACCAGCTGACGGTGCTGGAACCAGGTGGTGGACCCGAAGGTCCACAGGAGAGGAGAGAACAGCTAGGCCGCGAGGCAGCCGCAGTTACCGAACCCCAACAGTCCTACAGGGGGAGCTGGGCCTACTGGCACTACAGAACCAGCCTTGACTACCAGTTCACGCAGCCCACATAGGAAGCTCCTAAACTGGAGGCACCCTGGAGTTGGCTAACCCGACCGCACCACGACGAGGCAAGCATAGGTGTCTCAGTGAGCTTGACACAACCCGGAAACAGCTGACGGTGCTGAAACCAGGCTTGGCACGAGGGAGTACCTGTGACAAAAACACTGCCGAGAACCAGCTGGCGGTGCTGGAACCCGGATGCGTTGCCCCAGTGTGCAAGAGCCAATGGCACGACCGAGGACCAGCTGACGGTGCTGGAACCCGGTTACTAAGCTGTAGGTGCCCGCGCTTAAAAGCACTACCAAGGACCGCCTGGCGTTGGCGGAACTCGGATACCCAGGAGGAGGCACCTAAGCCAAAGGCTCGGCCCGGAACCAGCTGACGGTGCTGGAACCAGGTGGTGGACCCCAAGGCCCACAGGAGAGGAGAGAACAGCTAGGCCGCGAGGCAGCCGCAGTTACCGAACCCCAACAGTCCTACAGGGGGAGCTGGGCCTACTGGCACTACAGAACCAGCCTTGACTACCAGTTCACGCAGCCCACATAGGAAGCTCCTAAACTGGAGGCACCCTGGAGTTGGCTAACCCGACCGCACCACGACGAGGCAAGCATAGGTGTCTCAGTGAGCTTGACACAACCCGGAAACAGCTGACGGTGCTGAAACCAGGCTTGGCACGAGGGAGTACCTGTGACAAAAACACTGCCGAGAACCAGCTGGCGGTGCTGGAACCCGGATGCGTTGCCCCAGTGTGCAAGAGCCAATGGCACGACCGAGGACCAGCTGACGGTGCTGGAACCCGGTTACTAAGCTGTAGGTGCCCGCGCTTAAAAGCACTACCAAGGACCGCCTGGCGTTGGCGGAACTCGGATACCCAGGAGGAGGCACCTAAGCCAAAGGCTCGGCCCGGAACCAGCTGACGGTGCTGGAACCAGGTGGTGGACCCGAAGGTCCACAGGAGAGGAGAGAACAGCTAGGCCGCGAGGCAGCCGCAGTTACCGAACCCCAACAGTCCTACAGGGGGAGCTGGGCCTACTGGCACTACAGAACCAGCCTTGACTACCAGTTCACGCAGCCCACATAGGAAGCTCCTAAACTGGAGGCACCCTGGAGTTGGCTAACCCGACCGCACCACGACGAGGCAAGCATAGGTGTCTCAGTGAGCTTGACACAACCCGGAAACAGCTGACGGTGCTGAAACCAGGCTTGGCACGAGGGAGTACCTGTGACAAAAACACTGCCGAGAACCAGCTGGCGGTGCTGGAACCCGGATGCGTTGCCCCAGTGTGCAAGAGCCAATGGCATGACCGAGGACCAGCTGACGGTGCTGGAACCCGGTTACTAAGCTGTAGGTGCCCGCGCTTAAAAGCACTACCAAGGACCGCCTGGCGTTGGCGGAACTCGGATACCCAGGAGGAGGCACCTAAGCCAAAGGCTCGGCCCGGAACCAGCTGACGGTGCTGGAACCAGGTGGTGGACCCGAAGGTCCACAGGAGAGGAGAGAACAGCTAGGCCGCGAGGCAGCCGCAGTTACCGAACCCCAACAGTCCTACAGGGGGAGCTGGGCCTACTGGCACTACAGAACCAGCCTTGACTACCAGTTCACGCAGCCCACATAGGAAGCTCCTAAACTGGAGGCACCCTGGAGTTGGCTAACTCGACCGCACCACGACGGGGCAAGCATAGGCGTCTCAGTGAAGTTGACACAACCCGGAAACAGCTGACGGTGCTGAAACCAGGCTTGGCACGAGGGAGTACCTGTGACAAGAACACTGCCGAGAACCAGCTGGCGGTGCTGGAACCCGGATGCGTTGCCTTGCCTATTAAAGATTGTCTTCCTAGAGCCCCAACTAGCGGTGTTGGAGCAAAGGGTAAGCAGGGGGAGATGAGTGTAGGCCGAAGCCTGCACTGGAGGCAGCTTTGTGTCTGCGTTGCGTTTGCAGGACACTTTGCCGGCTACACACTGGGGGAACAGCTGGCGTTGCTGAACCCCACTAACACAATGGCGTGTGTTTTTCTCTGTGCAGCTAGCACTTGCGGGCAAAAACTAGCGATGTTAGAGCCCGTGTTGAAGCAGGAGGAGGAGGAGAGGAGCAGAGTGTAGGCCGAAGCTTAGTTGAACCAATTTCAAAGGAAACCTTTAACCCCCCCCTCAGGTGTTACAAAGTACAAGAGACACACCTTGTGCAGTATTAATGCTGCACAAGTGAAAGGTTGCTCTATTAATTTGTCTACTTGCACAAGCTGAATGAAAGACATACACAATTTACCCCATTCTACAGTCAAACTGTAGTGGATGCGTGACTTGGTTTTTTGATGAGACGCAGCACAGGTGTCCAAAATAACGCCTTGGTGCTTGGAGCAGCTTCCTGAGCGTTGTTATTTGCTGTACAGGAGTCTGCGCTCTTGTGTTATCCCTTGGCAATGCCCTGTTAGCGCTGCCCATCTTATGACATCATTTCATGTTGGCCGGTGCGGTTAACGATGGCCATAAATCCCAGACCCACAGTGTCTTTTCATAAAGCCACACTGCGGTGCTGGGATTCGTGGCCTTGAGCAGTAAATATTTTGGCCGCTCACACACGTCCTTACACCTGCTTCAGACTGGGCGGCCTCTGCTGATCCCTTCTTGCATGCCGCGGCCATGAGGCTGCACAGTCTGAAGAAGGCTGAAGGAGATGAGTTAAGACAGGCGAAGATATGCACTGCTCGTGCCCATCAATCACACCCTCGCAGTCAAAATAATTAAGACAACGAGGAGCATTTTATTCAGGCAGGGCGGACGAACAGGCGCAAGTAGCCAACCAATGATGTCAGAAGACGGGAAGCGCTACCAAGGGGGGTGCTGCGTATCATTAGAAAGGAAAGTCACACCTCAGGGACAGTGGAATGGTCTCAAAGAGACACATTTTGTACGTGTTGAGTTCCACGTGGGCAAGGAGAAAACATCAGCCACCTTGTACAAATGCAGCAGTACTGCTGTACAAGGTGGCTGTTATACATAGAAACACCTGGGGGTGGGGGCCAGGCTCCCTTCAATTTCAGTTCATGTGCCTGCGTGGCGTTTGCAGGTCACGTTGCAAGCTGCACAGCAGGGGAACAGCTGGCGGTGCTGAACCCCACTAACACATTGGCTGGTGTTTTTCTCTGTGCAGCTAGCATTTCCGGGCAAAAACTAGCGGTGTTTGAGCCCAGGGTCAGCAGGAGGAGGAGGAGAGGAGCAAAGTGTAGGCCGAAGCCTGCACTGGTGGCAGCTTTTGGTCGGTTGTGCCAGCGTGGCTTGTGCTGGACACGATGCCGGCTACACAGCGGGGGAACAGCTGGCGTTGCTGAACCCCACTAACACATTGGCTGGTGTTTTTCTCTGTGCAGCTAGCATTTCCGGGCAAAAACTAGCGGTGTTTGAGCCCAGGGTCAGCAGGAGGAGGAGGAGAGGAGCAAAGTGTAGGCCGAAGCCTGCACTGGTGGCAGCTTTTGGTCGGTTGTGCCAGCGTGGCTTGTGCTGGACACGATGCCGGCTACACAGCGGGGGAACAGCTGGCGTTGCTGAACCCCACTAACACATTGGCTGGTGTTTTTCTCTGTGCAGCTAGCATTTCCGGGCAAAAACTAGCGTTGTTACAGCCCAGGGTCAGCAGGAGGAGGAGAGGAGCAGAGTGTAGGCCGAAGCCTAGTTGCACCAATTTCAAAGGTTACCTTTAACCCCCCCTCAGGTGTTACAAAGAACAAGAGCCACTCCTTCTGCAGCATTAATGCTGCACAAGTAAAAGGTTGCTCTATTAATTTGTCTACTTGCACAAGCTGAATGCAACACGTAGACTATTTAGCCCATTATACTGTTTAACAGTAGTGGAGGCGTGACTTGTCTTTTTAAAGAAAAGCAGCACAGGTGTCGAAAACACCTTTTTGCATGGGCGCAGCTTCCTGAGCGTTGTTAGTTGCTGTACAGGAGTCTGCGCTCTTGTGATCCTTTGGCCATGCGCTGTGAGCGCTTCCTGTCTTATGACCTCATTTCATGTTGGCCGTTGCGGTTAGCGATGGACATGAATCCCAGACCCACAGTGTGTTTTTAAAAAATCACACTGCGGTGCTGGGATTCGTGCCCTGGTGCAGTAAATATGTTTGCCGCTCACACATGTCCTTACACCTGCTTCAGACTGGACGGCCTCATCTGATCCCTTATCGCATGCCGCGGCCATGAGGCCGCACAGTCAGAAGAAGGCGGAAGGAGGGGAGTGAAAACAGGGGAACATATGCACTGCTCGTGCCCATCAATCACACCCTCGCAGTCAAAATATATGAGACAACGGGGGGCGTTGTGTCGGGCAGGGGGGACGCACAGGCACAGCCAGCCAACCAATGATGTCAGGAGACGGGCAGCGCTAACAATGGGGGTGCTGCGTGTCATTAAAAAGGAAAGTCACACCTCAGGGACATTGTAATGGTCTGTAATGAGACACATTTTGTACTTGTTGAGTTCCACGTGTGCAAGGAGAAAAAGTCAGCCACCTTGTACAAATGCAGCAGTACTGCTGTACAAGGTGGCTGTTATACATAGAAACACCTGGGGGGGTGGGGGGCAGGCTCCCTTCAATTTCAGTTCATGTGCCTGCGTGGCGTTTGCAGGTCACGTTGCAAGCTACACAGCAGGGGAACAGCTGGCGTTGCTGAACCCCACTGACACATTGACTGGTGTTTTTCTCTGTGCAGATTGCATGTCCGGGCAAAAACTAGCGGTGTTAGAGCCCAGGGTCAGCAGGAGGAGGAGGAGAGGAGCAAAGTGTAGGCCGAAGCCTGCACTGGTGGCAGCTTTTGTTCTGTTGTGCCAGCGTGGCTTGTGCTGGACACGTTGCCGACTACACAGCAGGGGAACAGCTGGCGGTGCTGAACCCCACTAACACATTGGCTGGTGTTTTTCTCTGTGCAGCTAGCATTTCCGGGCAAAAACTAGCGGTGTTTGAGCCCAGGGTCAGCAGGAGGAGTAGAGGAGCAGAGTGTAGGCCGAAGCCTAGTTGAACCAATTTCAAAGGTTACCTTTAACCCCCCCCTCAGGTGTTGCAAGGTACAAGAGCCACACCTTGAACAGCATTAATGATGCACAAGTCAAAGGTTGCTCTATTTAATTTTGCTCCTTGCACACGCTGAATTAAACACGTACACTATTTAGCCCATTATACTGTCAAACAGTTGTGGAGGCGTGACTTGTCTTTTTAACGAGACGCAGCACAGGTGTCAAAATTTGCACCTAGGTACTGGGCGCAGATTCCTGAGCGTTGTTATTTGCTGTACAGGAGTCTGCGCTCTTGTGTTATCCCTTGGCAATACCCTGTTAGTGCAGGCCGTCTCATGACCTCATTTCATGTTGGCCGGTGCGGTTAACGATGGCCATAAATCCCAGACCCACAGTGGCTTTTCCTAAAGTCACACTGCGGTGCTGGGATTCGTGGCCTTGTGCAGTAAATATGTTCGCCGCTCACACATGTCCTTACACCTGCTTCAGACTGGGCGGCCTCAGCTGATCCCTTATCGCATGCCGCGGCCATGAGGCCGCACAGTCAGAAGAAGGCGGAAGGAGGGGAGTGAAAACAGGGGAACATATGCACTGCTCGTGCCCATCAATCACACCCTCGCAGTCAAAATATATGAGACAACGGGGGGCGTTGTGTCGGGCAGGGGGGACGCACAGGCACAGCCAGCCAACCAATGATGTCAGGAGACGGGCAGCGCTAACAATGGGGGTGCTGCGTGTCATTAAAAAGGAAAGTCACACCTCAGGGACATTGTAATGGTCTGTAATGAGACACATTTTGTACTTGTTGAGTTCCACGTGTGCAAGGAGAAAAAGTCAGCCACCTTGTACAAATGCAGCAGTACTGCTGTACAAGGTGGCTGTTATACATAGAAACACCTGGGGGGGTGGGGGGCAGGCTCCCTTCAATTTCAGTTCATGTGCCTGCGTGGCGTTTGCAGGTCACGTTGCAAGCTACACAGCAGGGGAACAGCTGGCGTTGCTGAACCCCACTGACACATTGACTGGTGTTTTTCTCTGTGCAGATTGCATGTCCGGGCAAAAACTAGCGGTGTTAGAGCCCAGGGTCAGCAGGAGGAGGAGGAGAGGAGCAAAGTGTAGGCCGAAGCCTGCACTGGTGGCAGCTTTTGTTCTGTTGTGCCAGCGTGGCTTGTGCTGGACACGTTGCCGACTACACAGCAGGGGAACAGCTGGCGGTGCTGAACCCCACTAACACATTGGCTGGTGTTTTTCTCTGTGCAGCTAGCATTTCCGGGCAAAAACTAGCGGTGTTTGAGCCCAGGGTCAGCAGGAGGAGTAGAGGAGCAGAGTGTAGGCCGAAGCCTAGTTGAACCAATTTCAAAGGTTACCTTAAACCCCCCCCTCAGGTGTTGCAAGGTACAAGAGCCACACCTTGAACAGCATTAATGATGCACAAGTCAAAGGTTGCTCTATTTAATTTTGCTCCTTGCACACGCTGAATTAAACACGTACACTATTTAGCCCATTATACTGTCAAACAGTTGTGGAGGCGTGACTTGTCTTTTTAACGAGACGCAGCACAGGTGTCAAAATTTGCACCTAGGTACTGGGCGCAGATTCCTGAGCGTTGTTATTTGCTGTACAGGAGTCTGCGCTCTTGTGTTATCCCTTGGCAATACCCTGTTAGTGCAGGCCGTCTCATGACCTCATTTCATGTTGGCCGGTGCGGTTAACGATGGCCATAAATCCCAGACCCACAGTGGCTTTTCCTAAAGTCACACTGCGGTGCTGGGATTCGTGGCCTTGTGCAGTAAATATGTTCGCCGCTCACACATGTCCTTACACCTGCTTCAGACTGGGCGGCCTCAGCTGATCCCTTATCGCATGCCGCGGCCATGAGGCCGCACAGTCAGAAGAAGGCGGAAGGAGGGGAGTGAAAACAGGGGAACATATGCACTGCTCGTGCCCATCAATCACACCCTCGCAGTCAAAATATATGAGACAACGGGGGGCGTTGTGTCGGGCAGGGGGGACGCACAGGCACAGCCAGCCAACCAATGATGTCAGGAGACGGGCAGCGCTAACAATGGGGGTGCTGCGTGTCATTACAAAGGAAAGTCACACCTCAGGGACATTGTAATGGTCTCTAATGAGACACATTTTGTACGTGTTGAGTTCCACGTGGGCAAGGAGAAAAAGTCAGCCACCTCGTACAAATGCAGCAGTACTGCTGTACAAGGTGGCTGATATACATAGAAACACCTGTGGGTGGGGGGCAGGCTCCCTTCAATTTCAGTTCATGTGCCTGCGTGGCGTTTGCAGGTCACGTTGCAAGCTACACAGCAGGGGAACAGCTGGCGTTGCTGAACCCCACTAACACATTGGCTGGTGTTTTTCTCTGTGCAGCTAGCATGTCCGGGCAGAAACTGGCGTTGTTTGAGCCCAGGGTCAGCAGGAGGAGGAGAGGAGCAAAGTGTAGGCCGAAGCCTGCACTGGTGGCAGCTTTTGGTCGGTTGTGCCAGCGTGGCTTGTGCTGGACACGATGCCGGCTACACAGCGGGGGAACAGCAGGCGGTGCTGAACCCCACTAACACATTGGCTGGTGTTTTTCTCTGTGCAGCTAGCATGTCCGGGCAGAAACTGGCGTTGTTTGAGCCCAGGGTCAGCAGGAGGAGGAGAGGAGCAAAGTGTAGGCCGAAGCCTGCACTGGTGGCAGCTTTTGGTCGGTTGTGCCAGCGTGGCTTGTGCTGGACACGTTGCCGACTACACAGCAGGGGAACAGCTGGCGGTGCTGAACCCCACTAACACATTGGCTGGTGTTTTTCTCTGTGCAGCTAGCATTTCCGGGCAAAAACTAGCGGTGTTTGAGCCCAGGGTCAGCAGGAGGAGTAGAGGAGCAGAGTGTAGGCCGAAGCCTAGTTGAACCAATTTCAAAGGTTACCTTTAACCCCCCCCTCAGGTGTTGCAAGGTACAAGAGCCACACCTTGTGCAGCATTAATGCTGCACAAGTAAAAGGTTGCTCTATTTGTTTTGCTCCTTGCACACGCTGACTAAAACACGTACACTATTTAGCCCATTATACTGTCAAACAGTTGTGGAGGCGTGACTTGTCTTTTTAACGAGACGCAGCACAGGTGTCAAAATTTGCACCTAGGTACTGGGCGCAGATTCCTGAGCGTTGTTATTTGCTGTACAGGAGTCTGCGCTATTGTGATCCCTTGGCCATGCGCTGTGAGCGCTTCCTGTCTTCTGACCTCATTTCATGTCGGCCGTTGCGGTTAGCGATGGACATGAATCCCAGACCCACAGTGTGTTTTTAAAAAATCACACTGCGGTGCTGGGATTCGTGCCCTGGTGCACTAAATATGTTTGCCGCTCACACATGTCCTTACACCTGCTTCAGACTGGGCGGCCTCATCTGATCCCTTATCGCCTGCCGCGGCCATGAGGACACCCAGTCTGAAGAAGGCGGAAGGAGATGAGTGAACACAGGCAAACATATGCACTGCACATGCCCATCAATCACACCCTCGCTGTCCAAAAAAATAAGACACCGAGGGCCGTTGTTTCGAGCAGGGGAGATGCACAGGCGCAGCCAGCTAACCAATGATGTCAAAAGACGGGCAGCGCTAACAAGGGTGGTGCTGCGTGTCATTACAAAGGAAAGTCACACCTCAGGGACATTGTAATGGTCTCTAATGAGACACATTTTGTACGTGTTGAGTTCCACGTGGGCAAGGAGAAAAAGTCAGCCACCTCGTACAAATGCAGCAGTACTGCTGTACAAGGTGGCTGATATACATAGAAACACCTGTGGGTGGGGGGCAGGCTCCCTTCAATTTCAGTTCATGTGCCTGCGTGGCGTTTGCAGGTCACGTTGCAAGCTACACAGCAGGGGAACAGCTGGCGTTGCTGAACCCCACTGACACATTGACTGGTGTTTTTCTCTGTGCAGATTGCATGTCCGGGCAAAAACTAGCGGTGTTAGAGCCCAGGGTCAGCAGGAGGAGGAGGAGAGGAGCAAAGTGTAGGCCGAAGCCTGCACTGGTGGCAGCTTTTGGTCGGTTGTGCCAGCGTGGCTTGTGCTGGACACGATGCCGGCTACACAGCGGGGGAACAGCAGGCGGTGCTGAACCCCACTAACACATTGGCTGGTGTTTTTCTCTGTGCAGCTAGCATGTCCGGGCAGAAACTGGCGTTGTTTGAGCCCAGGGTCAGCAGGAGGAGGAGAGGAGCAGAGTGTAGGCCGAAGCCTAGTTGAACCAATTTCAAAGGTTACCTTTAACCCCCCCCTCAGGTGTTGCAAGGTACAAGAGCCACACCTTGTGCAGCATTAATGCTGCACAAGTAAAAGGTTGCTCTATTTGTTTTGCTCCTTGCACACGCTGACTAAAACACGTACACTATTTAGCCCATTATACTGTCAAACAGTTGTGGAGGCGTGACTTGTCTTTTTAACGAGACGCAGCACAGGTGTCAAAATTTGCACCTAGGTACTGGGCGCAGATTCCTGAGCGTTGTTATTTGCTGTACAGGAGTCTGCGCTATTGTGATCCCTTGGCCATGCGCTGTGAGCGCTTCCTGTCTTCTGACCTCATTTCATGTCGGCCGTTGCGGTTAGCGATGGACATGAATCCCAGACCCACAGTGTGTTTTCAAACAATCACACTACGTGGCTGGGATTCGTGGCCTTGTGCAGTAAATAGGTTTGCCGCTTACACATGTCCTTACACCGGCTCCAGACTGGGCGGCCTCAGCTGATCCCTTATCGCCTACCACGGCCAGGAGGCCGCACAGTCTGAAGAAGGCGGAAGGAGATGAGTTAAGACAGGCGAACATATGCACTGCTCGTGCCCATAAACCACACCCTCGCTGACAAAATAAATATGACAACGAGGGGCGTTGTTTCTAGCAGGGCGGATGCACAGGCGCAGCCAGCTAACCATGATGACAAAAGACGGGAAACGCTACCAAGGGGGGTGCTGCGTATCATTACAAAGGAAAGTCACACCTCAGGGACAGTGGAATGGTCTCAATGAGACACATTTTGTACGTGTTGAGTTCCACGTGGGCAAGGAGAAAAAGTCAGCCACCTTGTACAAATGCAGCAGTACTGCTGTACTAGGTGGCTGTTATACATAGAAACACCTGGGGGGGTGGGGCCAGGTTCCCTTTTAATTTCAGTTCCTGTGCCTGCATGGCGTTTGCAGGTCACGTTGCCGGCTACACAGCAGGGGAACAGCTGGCGTTGCTGAACCCCACTAACACATTGGCTGGTGTTTTTCTCTGTGCAGCTAGCACTTCCGGGCAAAAACTAGCGGTGTTTGAGCCCAGGGTCAGCAGGAGGAGGAGAGGAGCAGAGTGTAGGCCGAAGCCTGCACTGGTGGCAGCTTTTGTTCTGTTGTGCCAGCGTGGCTTGTGCTGGACACGTTGCCGACTACACAGCAGGGGAACAGCTGGCGGTGCTGAACCCCACTGACACATCACCTAGTGTTTTTTTCTGTGTAGACAACACTTCCAGGTGGCAACTGACAGTGTTGAAACCCAGGGAATCAAAGAGGAGCAGAGTGTAGGCCGAAGCCTGCAGTGGAGCAAGTTGAAAGGGAACCTTTAACCCCCCCCCCCAGGCATTTGTTGCTGAAAGAGCCATCTTGTACAGCAGTAATACTGCACATGGAAAATGGTGGCTCCGAAAATTATGCTCCTTGCAAACGCTGAAGTACACACTCATATAATGTGTCCCCTCACACCGTCAAACCATCCCGGAAGTGGGACTTTCCTTTGTAATGTGACACAGCACAGCCGTCATTCCAACCCCCTTGGTGCCGGGCACCACCTCCTCAACGTTGTTTGGTTCTGTCACGGAGCCCGCACTGTAATGTTATCCCTTGGCCATGCACAGTTAGCGGTGCCCGTCTTCTGACATCATGTAGGTGTCAGGCTGGCAGTGCCTGTGCGTCCAAGCTGCCCGAGATCCAACCTTGCAGTGTCATCTAATGTAGTCCCACTGCGGGCCAGGGATCCATGGGCATGCGCAGTGCATATCATCGCCTCTCACTCACCTCCTTCCTGCTTCTTCAGACTGTGCGGCGTCACGGCCGTGGCATGCTATTAGGGATCAGCTGACGCCGCCTAGTCTGAAGAAGCGTGAAGAAGGGGAGTGAGAGGCTAGTATATGCACTGCGCATGGCCATGGATACCAGGCCCACTGTGGGATCACATTAGACGACACTGCGAGGTGTGATTTCGGGCAGCGTGGACGCACAGGCGCAGCCAGGACGACAACAAATGATGTCAGAGGACGGGCAGCGCAAACTGTGCATGGCCAAGGGATAACATAACAGCGCAGGGTCCATGACGGAATCAAACAACGCTAAGGAGGCAGCGCACGGTGCCAAGGGGGTAGCAATGACGGCTGTGCTGTGTCACATTACAAAGGAAAGTCCCACCTCCGGGACGGTTGGACGGTGTGAGGGGACACATTACATGAGTGTGTAGTTCAGCGTTTGCAAGGAGCATAATTTCAAGAGCGACCTTTCCCTTGTGCAGTATTAGTGCTGCACATGGTGGCTCTTTCAGTAACAAACGCCTAGGGGGGGGGGGGGGACAGGTCCCCTTACATTTTAGTTGTGCCAGCGTGGCGGTCGCATGACACGTTGCCGGATACACAGCTGGGGATCAGCTGACGTTACTGAACCCCAATAACAGAGGAGCGACTGTTGACTGTGCACACAGCACTTCCAGGCACCAACTGGCGGTGTTAGAGCCCAGGGACAGCAGGAGGAGCAGATTGGAGGTATTGCCGCACACACAGCTGGGGATCAGCTGACGTTACTGAACCCCAATAACAGAGGAGCGACTGTTGACTGTGCACACAGCACTTCCAGGCACCAACTGGCGGTGTTAGAGCCCAGGGACAGCAGGAGGAGCAGAGGAACAGAGTGTAGGCCGAAGCCTGATTGGAGCAAGTTGAAAGGAAACCTTTAACCCCCCCCCCCCAAGACGTTTGTAGCTGAAAGAGCCATGTTGTGCAGCACTAAGGATGCAAAAGGAAAAGGTTGCTCTTTTAATTATGCTCCTTGCAAACACCGAAGTAAACACTAAAAATGTGTCCCTTTATACCGTTAAACCGTTCCGGAGGTGCGAATTTCCTTCGTAATGGGACACAGCACAGCTGTCATTCCTATCCCCTTGATGCCGTGCGCTGCCTCCTCAGCGTTGTTTTAAGCTGCCACGGAGCCTGCGCTGTTCTGTTAGCCCTTGGCCATGCCCAATTAGCGCTGCCTGTCTTCTGACATAATTTGGTGTCAGGCTGTCAGTGCCTGTGCGTCCACGCTGCTCCAGATCCCACCTCGCAGTCTCATCTAACGTAATCCCACTGCGGGCCTTGGAACCATGGGCATGCACAGTGCATAACCTCGACTCTCACTCCCCTCCTTCCCTCTTCTTCAGACTGTGCGGTGTCACGGCCGTGGCATGCTAGGGATCAGCTGACGGCGCACAGTCTAAAGAAGGCGGAGGGAAATGAGCGAGAGCCCGAGGGGAAGATATGCACTGCGCATGCCCATGGATCCCAGGCCCGCAGTGTGACTCAATCAGAAGACACTGCGAGGCGGGATCTCGGGCACCGCGGCCGCACAGGCGCAGCCAGCCTGACACCAAATTATGTCAGAAGACAGGCAGCGCAAATAGGGCATGCCCAAGGGATAACAGAACAGCGCAGGCTCCGTGACAGCTTAAAACAACGCTGAGGAGGCAGCGCATGGCACCAAGGGGGTAGGAATGACGGCTGTGCTGCGTCACATTACGAAGGAAAGTCCCAGCTCCGGGACGGTATAACGGTATCAGTGAACACATTTTATAAGTGTTAAGTTCTGCGTGTGCAAAGAGCTAAAAAAAAAGAGCTACCTTTTCCTTGTGCAGCATTACTGCTGCACAAGATGGCTCTTTCAGTAACAAACGACGGGGGGGGGGGGGGGGACAGGTTCCCTTACATTTAGGTTGTTGTGCCAGCGTGGCGGTCGCAGGACACATTGCCGGCTACACAGCTGGGGATCAGCTGACGTTACTGAAACCCAATAACACTGGGTCGTATGTTTTTACTGTGCAGCCTGCACTTCTGAGCCGCAACTGGCGGTGTTGGAGCCCAGGAATAGCAGTTCAGGTGGTAGAAAGATGAACACAGCAGGAGACCTGGATGACACCCAATTACTTAATCAGGCAGAGGAGTGGCAAATTCCTGCGAGATCCAGGCCTGGTTCATTTTCAGGAAAGTAAGCCGGTCAACGTTATCGGAGGATAGTCGCATGCGACGGTCTGTTAGTACACCACCTGCGGCACTAAAGACACGTTCCGATAAGACACTAGCCGCAGGGCAAGCCAGCACCTCCAATGCATACTGGCTTAGCTCTGGCCATGTATCCAGCTTAGAGACCCAAAACTTGAACGGGGAAGAGCCGTCTGGGAGTACAGTAAGAGGGCAAGCCATGTAGTCTGTCACCATCTGACGGAACCGTTGCCTCCTGCTGACTGGAGCCGCCGGTGATGGTGTAGACATTTGGGGCGGGCACACAAAAGTGTGCCAGAGTTGTGCCATACTGGGCTTGCCTTGGGCAGAGGCACTGCTTCTGCTCCCTCTTTGGGCAGAGCCTCCCCCACTGCCTCGACGCACTGAGCTGCTTTGTAAAGCACTAGCAGCACTCCTCTCAGTTGGACAGGAGAAGATGATGGAATTCACCAGTGTGTCGTGGTACTCCCGCAATTTACGCTCCCGGGTCAACGCAGGGATGAGGTTTTGGACGTTGTCCCGGTAGCGAGGATCGAGGAGGGTGAACACCCAATAATCAGGCATGTTGAGAATGTGGTCGATGCGGCGGTCGTTTCTCAGGCACTGCAGCATGAAATCCACCATGTGCTGCAGAGTGCCAACCGGCCCAGAAACGCTGTCCCCTGCTTGAGACATGATCTCTGCCCGCTCGTCATCACCCCACCCTCGCTGTACACACTGACCACTGGACAATTGTGTCGCTCCCTCCTCTGGACGGAGCTCTTCCTCCTCCATTGACTCCTCCTCATCCTCCTCACAAATTGGCCCCTGCGTACCCCTTTGTGAGGAACCACGTGGCGCTGACTCTCCAGAAGCTGATGGAAAAGGTGACTCCTCATCCTCCACCTCTTCCACCACATCATCCCTTAACCCTTGCAAAGTTTGCTGAAGCAGGCAGATAAGGGGGACAGTCATGCTGACTAGTGCATCATCTGCACTTGCCATCCGCGTGGAATAATCAAAAGGACGCAAAACCTGGCAGACGTCCTTCATAGTGGCCCACTCTGTGGTTGTGAAGTCTGATCGGCGCTGACTGCGACTTCTTTGCGCCTGATGCAGCTGGTACTCCATAACTGCTTGCTGCTGCTCACACAACCGCTCCAACATATGTAACGTGGAATTCCACCGGGTAGGTAGGTCACATATGATGCGGTGTTCCGGAAGGCGGAATCGGCGCTGCAGAGCAGCAATGCGGGATCTGGCCAAGCTGGAACGCCGCAAGTGAGCACACTCTAGGCGGACCTTGTGCAGCAGGGCATCAAGATCCGGATAGTCCCTCAGAAAACTCTGCACAACCAAATTGAGCACATGTGCCAGACATGGGATGTGAGTGAGGTTGCCAAGGGCCAAAGCTGCCACCAGATTTCGGCCATTGTCACACACTACCATGCCTGGCTGGAGATTCGCTGGCAGTAACCACACATCGCTCTCCTGCTTTATGGCATTCCAGAGCTCCTGCGCTGTGTGGCTTCGATGCCCCAATGAAACTAGTTTCAAGACGGCCTGCTGACGTTTGGCCACGGCTGTGCTCATGTCGGTCATAGGTAAACGTTCACGGGTCCATGTGGGGGTGGACTGTGACGGATCCTGCAGAGAGGAATCAGAGGAACTGGTGTAAGAGGAGGAGTCGATGCGTACAGACTGGATTCCTGCAATCCTTGGAGTGGGCAGGACACGTCCTGCGCCACTCGCACGATCTGTACCTGGCTCAACAACATTAACCCAATGGGCAGTGAGGGAAACATATCGCCCCTGTCCATGCTGACTGGTCCACGCATCGGTGGTGAGGTGGACCTTGCTACTGACGGCGTTCAGTAGCGCATGTTTTATGTTTGCCTCAACATGCCTGTGCAGGGCAGGGACAGCCTGCCTGCTGAAGTAAAAGCGGCTGGGCACCTTGTACTGTGGGACTGCCAATGCCATCAAGTCACGGAAGCTGTCAGTCTCCACCAGCCTGAACGAGAGCATTTCCAGGGACAACAGTTTGGCAATGCCTGCATTCAGAGCCTGTGCTCGGGGGTGGTTGGCCGAGAATGCCCGCCTTTTCTCCCATGCCTGTACTACCGATGGCTGTAGAGTAGACTGGGAGTGTGAGGATGACTGGGAAGGTGGTGCTGTGGGTGGAATTACACAAGGTCTCTGGGAGGAAGCCAAACCAGCTGTGCGTGAGCTGGAGGAAGAGGCAACACGAGCTGAAGAGGTGGTAGCTGCCGCTGTTGGTTGGCCTACATCTTCAGTGTGTTTCTGTAACTCCACCGCGTGCCTGGTCCGCACATGTTTCCACATATTTGTGGTATTGAGGTTGCTGACATTTTTCCCTCTTTTTACTTTATGATGACACAGCTTGCATTTGACAAAACAAATGTCATCTGCAACTGTGTCAAAAAAGGACCAGGCACTGCAAGTCTTGGGAGCGCCCTTTTTGGCTTTGGAAAGAGACAGGCTCCTAACGGGTGCCAAAGTGGAGGCTACAGGCTCCGCAGTCTTCCCCCTCCCTCTCCCTCTTTGGCCCGTAAGAGGAAGCTCTTCCTCTGAGCTGCTCCCACCACCTTCCTGTTCCTCACGCCACGATGGGTCAAGGACCTCATCATCTCCACTACCCTCTGCCACCAACTGCTCCTCCTGGGTAGTCTCAGCAGCACAGTACGCACGAGAAAGCGGCACCTGAGTTTCATCATCAGATGCGTACTGCGCTGTGGTCACCGGAGGCACTGGCCCACCTGCCTCTTCAGAGTCAGAGAGAAAAAGGTGTTGGGCATCACTGCACACTGCCTCTTCTTCCATTTCTCCAATGCTGCTTGGCTGGCCCCCTGTTTCCAAGCCAAGAGATTCAGAGAACAGAAGTAGAGACGGCTCCTGTCCTGGGCTCTCTGACTGCCTGGCCAATTTGGCAGGTGGTGAAGAGACAGATGGCTGCTCTCCAGTGCTCTGTGCCTGAGAGGATGTGGCACTAACTGAAGTCGATGCCGAGGCGTTAGCTGCCATCCACCCGACAACGGCTTCAATTTGGTCTTCACGCAGCAGCGGTGCACGGCGCTCTCCGACAAAGCTGCGCATGAAGGACTGTTCCCTGCTGAAACTGAGTGACGACGAGTCACCGGCGCCCGCAGCAGGCACAGAATCACCACGTCCTCTCCCTGCTCCTCTCCCTGCTCCGCGCCCACGCCCACGTGCCTTACTCCCTGCCCTCTTCATCTTGGTTGACAGATAAAGATAAGCAGAAAAGTACTAAGGCCTTAGTGTGCTTATTCCTGTAATGCTCCTCCTAACAGGTGTAAGAAACACTAATGTTGTAAATTGTGGACTAAACTTTATTATTTTTCAAATGTGGCCTACACAAGTGTAAGTTGTGTTTGGTGAACTTAACCTTTTTTTTGGTGCAGATCGGGCTACAGAGCTAGTTTAAATCACACGGAGACCGTGCAGACAGCCGTAAACGGCGCTGCAAGGCCAAGAAACCCTCCTCTAGGTTATCCTATATAGTGTTTTTCCACTATTTAGCTGGATACAAGTGGAAAGACACTAATAGGAATTTTTTTTTTCAAATTTTAAACTGGCTGCACTATTTGAAAAAAAGGAAATTGTTTTTCAAGGTATGAGGCAGTAACGCACCCTGAGCTGAATCCAACCGGCTATGGCTGCACACAGACTACAGGGCGAGCTGGGCTCACACGGAGACCGTGCAGACAGCCGTAAACGGCGCTGCAAGGCCAAAAAACCCTCCTCTAGGTTATCCTATATAGTGTTTTTCCACTATTTAGCTGGATACGAGTGGAAAGACACTAATAGGAATTTTTTTTTTCAAATTTTAAACAGGCTGCACTATTTGAAAAAAAGGAAAATTTTTCTCAAGGTATGAGCCAGTAACGAACCCTGAGCTGAATCCAACCGGCTATGGCTGCACACAGACTACAGGGCGAGCTGGGCTCACACGGAGACCGTGCAGACAGCCGTAAACGGCGCTGCAAGGCCAAAAAACCCTCCTCTAGGTTATCCTATATAGTGTTTTTCCACTATTTAGCTGGATACGAGTGGAAAGACACTAATAGGAATTTTTTTTTTCAAATTTTAAACAGGCTGCACTATTTGAAAAAAAGGAAAATTTTTCTCAAGGTATGAGCCAGTAACGAACCCTGAGCTGAATCCAACCGGCTATGGCTGCACACAGACTACAGGGCGAGCTGGGCTCACACGGAGACCGTGCAGACAGCCGTAAACGGCGCTGCAAGGCCAAAAAACCCTCCTCTAGGTTATCCTATATAGTGTTTTTCCACTATTTAGCTGGATACGAGTGGAAAGACACTAATAGGAATTTTTTTTTTCAAATTTTAAACAGGCTGCACTATTTGAAAAAAAGGAAAATTTTTCTCAAGGTATGAGCCAGTAACGAACCCTGAGCTGAATCCAACCGGCTATGGCTGCACACAGACTACAGGGCGAGCTGGGCTCACACGGAGACCGTGCAGACAGCCGTAAACGGCGCTGCAAGGCCCAAAAACCCCCCTCTAGGTTATCCTATGTAGTGTTTTTCCACAATAGAGCTGGAGACTGGTGGAAAAACACTAATAGGAAATTTGAGAAAAAATGTGCAGCAGGCTGCACTAAGAGCAAAAAAGAACAACTGTGTGAGGCAGTGTGAACCCCCCCTGAGCTGAATACAACCGGGTATATGGCTGCACACAGACTACAGAGTGAGCTGCACACACACACACACAGAGACCTTGCAGAACGCTGTTAAAACAGCGCTGCAAGGCAAGAGCAAGGTGAACAGTGAAGAACACACAGCGTTTTGCTAAATTAGCCTTTGGAAAGGAAAATAAAGCAATTAGCTAGCTCAACTGGCCCTCAGTTAGAACACAGCGTCCTGTCCCTAACTGAAATCACAGCAGAGTGAGCGCAAAATGGCGGCAGCGCTTTTTTATAGTGCAGAGTGACATCATTTCAGCAGCCAATCCAAGCCTTGCCAGTACTTACATGCCCACCATGCTAAACAGGATGTGCCCACACTTTCATTCATTCCTCATTGGCTGCTGCGTTCAATTTGAATTCTGGGAACTTCCGATTCCGGTATCCGATACGCGGGAAGTATCGGAATTCAGTATCGGAATTCCGATACCGCAAATATCGGCCGATACCCGATACTTGCGGTATCGGAATGCTCAACACTAGTTATCAGTCATTGTACAGGAGGAGGAGGTGAGCTGTGATATCACCTATTGTGAATGGTGGATCCTGTGTTATCTACTGTATATAGAGATGTTATCAGTCATTGTACAGGAGGAGGTGGTGAGCTGTGACATCACCTATTGTGAATGGTGGATCCTGTGTTATCTACTGTATATAGAAGTGTTATCAGTCATTGTACAGGAGGAGGTGAGCTGCGACATCACCTATTGTGAATGGTGGATCCTGTGCTATCTACTGTATATAGAGATGTTATCAGTCATTGTACAGGAGGAGGAGGTGAGCTGTGACATCACCTATTGCGAATGGTGGATCCTGTGTTATCTACTGTATATAGAGGTGTTATCAGTCATTATACAGGAGGAGGTGAGCTGCGATATCACCTGTTGTGAATGGTGGATCCTGTGCTATCTACTGTATATAGAGATGTTATCAGTCATTGTACAGGAGGAGGAGGTGAGCTGTGACATCACCTATTGTGAATGGTGGATCCTGTGTTATCTACTGTATACAGAGATGTTATCGGTCATTGTACAGGAGGAGGTGAGCTGTGACATTACGTATTGTGAATGGTGGATCCTGTGTTATCTACTGTATATAGAGGTGTTATCAGTCATTGTACAGGAGGAGGAGGTGAGCTGTAACATCATTTATTGTGAATGTTGGATCCTGTGTTATTTACTGTATATAGAGGTGTTATCAGTCATTGTACAGGAGGAGGAGGTGAGCTGTGATATCACCTATTGTGGATGGTGGATCCTGTGTTACCTACTGTTTACAGAGATGTTATCAATCAATGATGAGAAGAAGGAGGTTAGCTGTGACATAATCTATTGTGAATGTTCAATCCTGTGTTATCTACTGTATACACAGGTGATATTGGTTATTGTACAGGAGGAGGAGGTGAGCTGTAAAATAACCTATTGTGAATAGAATGGAATTTTGTAATTTATGTATATATTGGTGCTACCTTTCAATGTAATCCTGAATGTGATGAAATGACTATATAAAAGTGATCTATATAGAATGGAAAGTGATGGTCACATCTCAACTCATCTCCTTCACTGCACAATTACCTCTGCCCAGGTTACAGAACTTCCCTACAGCAGTCTCCCATAGAAGTCAAAGAGCTAGATCCTGTCTTTTCTTTTTATGGTCGACATGTCTACCACAAAATATATGTCATCCATGCTTTGGGCTACAAATGGTATATAAAGGATCAGTCAAACATGTCTTATATCAACCGATACATTATATATATATATATATATATATATATATATACAGTGGGGCAAAAAAGTATTTAGTCAGTCAGCAATAGTGCAAGTTCCACCACTTAAAAAGATGAGAGGCGTCTGTAATTTACATCATAGGTAGACCTCAACTATGGGAGACAAACTGAGAAAAAAAAATCCAGAAAATCACATTGTCTGTTTTTTTAACATTTTATTTGCATATTATGGTGGAAAATAAGTATTTGGTCAGAAACAAACAATCAAGATTTCTGGCTCTCACAGACCTGTAACTTCTTCTTTAAGAGTCTCCTCTTTCCTCCACTCATTACCTGTAGTAATGGCACCTGTTTAAACTTGTTATCAGTATAAAAAGACACCTGTGCACACCCTCAAACAGTCTGACTCCAAACTCCACTATGGTGAAGACCAAAGAGCTGTCAAAGGACACCAGAAACAAAATTGTAGCCCTGCACCAGGCTGGGAAGACTGAATCTGCAAGAGCCAACCAGCTTGGAGTGAAGAAATCAACAGTGGGAGCAATAATTAGAAAATGGAAAACATACAAGACCACTGATAATCTCCCTCGATCTGGGGCTCCACGCAAAATCCCACCCCGTGGGGTCAGAATGATCACAAGAACGGTGAGCAAAAATCCCAGAACCACGTTGGGGGACCTAGTGAATGAACTGCAGAGAGCTGGGACCAATGTAACAAGGCCTACCATAAGTAACACACTACGCCACCATGGACTCAGATCCTGCAGTGCCAGACGTGTCCCACTGCTTAAGCCAGTACATGTCCGGGCCCGTCTGAAGTTTGCTAGAGAGCATTTGGATGATCCAGAGGAGTTTGGGGAGAATGTCCTATGGTCTGATGAAACCAAACTGGAACTGTTTGGTAGAAACACAACTTGTCGTGTTTGGAGGAAAAAGAATACTGAGTTGCATCCATCAAACACCATACCTACTGTAAAGCATGGTGGTGGAAACATCATGCTTTGGGGCTGTTTCTCTGCAAAGGGGCCAGGACGACTGATTCGGGTACATGAAAGAATGAATGGGGCCATGTATCGTGAGATTTTGAGTGCAAACCTCCTTCCATCAGCAAGGGCATTGAAGATGAAACGTGGCTGGGTCTTTCAACATGACAATGATCCAAAGCACACCGCCAGGGCAACGAAGGAGTGGCTTCGTAAGAAGCATTTCAAGGTCCTGGAGTGGCCTAGCCAGTCTCCAGATCTCAACCCTATAGAAAACCTTTGGAGGGAGTTGAAAGTCCGTGTTGCCAAGCGAAAAGCCAAACACATCACTGCTCTAGAGGAGATCTGCATGGAGGAATGGGCCAACATATCAACAACAGTGTGTGGCAGCCTTGTGAAGACTTACAGAAAACGTTTGACCTCTGTCATTGCCAACAAAGGATATATTACAAAGTATTGAGATGAAATTTTGTTTCTGACCAAATACTTATTTTCCACCATAATATGCAAATAAAATGTTAAAAAAACAGACAATGTGATTTTCTGGATTTTTTTTTCTCAGTTTGTCTCCCATAGTTGAGGTCTACCTATGATGTAAATTACAGACGCCTCTCATCTTTTTAAGTGGTGGAACTTGCACTATTGCTGACTGACTAAATACTTTTTTGCCCCACTGTATATATATATATATATATAATATATATATATATACTAGATGGTGGCCCGATTCTAACGCATCGGGTATTCTAGAATATGCATGTCCACGTAGTATATTGCCCAGCCACGTAGTATATTGCACAGCCCACATAGTATATTGCCCAGCTACGTAGTATATTGCCCAGCCATGTAGTATATTGCCCAGTGACGTAGTATATTGCCCAGCCACGTAGTATATTGCACAGTCACGTAGTATATTGCCCAGCCATGTGGTATATTGCCCAGCCACGTAGTATATTGCCCAGCCACGTAGTATATTGCCCAGCCACGTAGTATATTACCCAGCCATGTAGTATATTGCCCAGCCACGTAGTATATTGCCCAGCCACATAGTATATTGCCCAGCCACGTAGTATATTGCACAGTCACGTAGTATATTGCCCAACCACGTAGTATATTGCCCAGCCATGTAGTATATTGCCCAGCCACGTAGTATATTGCCCAGCCACGTAGTATATTGCCCAGCCATGTAGTATATTGCCCAGCCACGTAGTATATTGCCCAGCCACGTAGTATATTGCCCAACCACGTAGTATATTGCCCAGTGATGTAGTATATTGCCCAGCCACGTAGTATATTGCCTAGTGACGTAGTATATTGCGCAGCCACATAGTATATTGCCCAGTTACGTAGTATATTGCCCAGTGATGTAGTATATTGCCTAGTGACGTAGTATATTGCGCAGCCACGTAGTATATTGCCCAGTGACATAGTATATTGCCCAGTGACGTAGTATACAGCACAGAGCCACGTTGTATATTGCCCAGTGACATAGTATACAGCACAGAGCCACGTAGTATATTGCACAGCGACATAGTATACAGCACAGAGCCACGTAGTATATTGGCCAGTTGCGTAGTATATTGGCCAGATATATAGTATATTGCCCAGTGACATAGTATACAGCACAGAGCCACGTAGTATATTGCACAGCGACATAGTATACAGCACAGAGCCACATAGTATATTGGCCAGTTGCGTAGTATATTGCCCACCCTCGTAGTATATTGCACAGCCCACGTAGTATATTGCCCAGCCACGTAGTATATTGCACAGTCACGTAGTATATTGCCCAACCACGTAGTATATTGCCCAGCCACGTAGTATATTGCCCAACCACGTAGTATATTGCCCAGCCACATAGTATATTGCACAGTCACGTTGTATATTGCCTAGCCACGTAGTATATTGCCCAACCTCGTAGTATATTGCCCAGTGACATAGTATATTGCCCAACCACATAGTATATTGCCCAGTCACGTAGTATATTGCCCAGCGACGTAGTATATTGCCCAACCACGTAGTATATTGCCCAGTGACGTAGTATATTGCCCAGCCACGTAGTATATTGCCCAGTGACGTAGTATATTGCCCAGCCACGTAGTATATTGCCCAGTTACATAGTATATTGCCTAGTGACGTAGTATATTGTGCAGCCACATAGTATATTGCCCAGTTACGTAGTATATTGCCCAGTGACGTAGTATATTGCCCAGTGACATAGTATACAGCACAGAGCCATGTAGTATATTGCACAGCGAAGTAGTATACAGCACAGAGCCACGTAGTATATTGCCTAGTGACGTAGTATATTGTGCAGCCACATAGTATATTGCCCAGTTACGTAGTATATTGCCCAGTGACGTAGTATATTGCCCAGTGACATAGTATACAGCACAGAGCCACGTAGTATATTGCACAGCGAAGTAGTATACAGCACAGAGCCACGTAGTATATTGGCCAGTCACGTACTATGTTGCCCAGCTACGTAGTATATTGCCCAGCCAGGTTTGTCACAGGTTAAAAAATTATAAAATAAACATATACTCACCTTTCCGAGGGCCCCATGTAGTCCACGGCAGCTTCTGTTCCCAGGGTTGGTATAAGCGCAGGGCCTGTGATGACGTCGCGGTCACATGACCGTGACATTATGGCAGGTCCTTCTTCCATACCATCTCTGCCACCGGAACCTGCAACGGAAGATGGCGGCCGGCGCAAGTGACTACGGAGGGTGAGTATAGCAGGTTTTTTTTATTATTATTATTTTTAACATTACATTTTTTACTATTGATGCTGCATAGGCAGCGTCAATAGTAAAAAGTTGGGGACACACAGGGTTAATAGCGGTGATAACGAAGTGTGTTACCCGCGGTATAACGCGGTCCGTTTCCACCGGCATTAACCCTGTGTTAGCGGTGACCGGAGGGGAGTATGCGGGCGACAGACACTGACTGTGGGGAGTAAGGAGCAGCCATTTTCTTCCGGACTGTGCCCGTCGCTGATTGGTCGCGGCAGCCATGACAGGCAGCTGGTGAGACCAATCAGCGAATAAATAACCATGACAGACAGAAGGACAGACGGAAGTGAGCCTTAGACAATTATATAGTATATATATATGTGTGTAAATTTCTCTGCATTTGAATTTGTATCACTCTCAGTATATCACTCTCACGATATATTCCCATTTAATAGAATAGTTGCAGAAATTTCTGCAACTGGCTTGCTCACCTAATTGAACCCTGCACAAATCGATGTGTTTGTCACAGAATGACCCTATTTTCATGTTTAGAGCATATATACAAGTTTCAGAAATTTTTGCGACAAATATTCCATGTGTAAATATTCCAAGTGTAAGCATTCCAGGTGTAAATATTTCATGTGTAAATATTCCAAGTGTAAATATTCCAAGTGTAAACATTCCATGTGTAAATATTTAATGTGTAAATATTCCAAGTGTAAATATTCCATGTCTAAACATTCCATGTGTAAATATTCCAAGTGTAAACATTCCAAGTGTAAATATTCCAAGTGTGAATATTCCTTGTATAAACATTCCATATGTAAATATTCCACTTGTAAATATTCCACTTTTAAATATTCCAAGTGGAATATTCCATGTGTAAATATTCCACTTGTAAATATTCCTTGTGTAAACATTCCATGTGTAAATATTCCACTTGTAAATATTCCACTTGTAAATATTCCAAGTGTAAATATTCCATGTGTCAATATTTCAAGTGTAAATATTCCAAGTGTAAATATTCCATGTGTCAATATTTCAAGTGTAAATACTCCATGTGTAAATATTCCAAGTGTAAATATTCCATGTCTAAACATTCCATAAGTAAATATTCCACTTGTAAATATTCCACTTGTAAATATTCCAAGTGTAAATATTCCATGTGTCAATATTTCAAGTGTAAATATTCCAAGTGTAAATATTCCATGTGTCAATATTTCAAGTGTAAATACTCCATGTGTAAATATTCCAAGTGTAAATATTCCATGTCTAAACATTCCATGTGTAAACATTCCATGTGTAAATATTCCATGTGCAAATATTCCACTTGTAAATATTTCATGTGTAAATATTCCAAGTGTGAACATTCCAAGTGTGAACATTCCAAGTGTAAATATTCCAAGTGTAAGTATTCCATGTGTCAAGATTCCAAGTGTAAATATTCCAAGTGTCAACATTCCAAGTCACAGTGTAAACATTCCTTGTGTAAATATTCCAGTTGTAAATATTCCATGTATAAATATTCCACGTGTAAATATTCCACTTGTAAATATTCCACTTGTAAATATTCCACTTGTAAATTTTCCAGGTGTAAATATTTTGTGTGTAAATATACCTTTAAAAACACTAGGCACTAAGTGAGCTGCGCTGACATTACAGTACTTCTGTTCCTGCCCGTGGTGGTGTGACCTTTATTAATATGTAGAAGTACAGAGCGGCTACATTGTCAGTATGAGTCCTGCATTGTTCTGGGGGAGATAATTCCTGAAACTGATATGAAGCTTCGTAGTTGCTAGTTTTTCGATGTTTGCTAGTTGCAGAGTGTCCAGTACTTAGTACTCAGGCACATAATCAGAAGAGGGTAGTCTTATACAGAAACTTTAATGTGGGCCATTTCATGATACCCTTTAAAGGCAAACTATCATCAGAAAATTGGCTATTTTATTTATGACTTTGTTATTAAATATATTTTTTCCCTTTTTCCTTCATCCAGCCTCTGAAGCCGGGTGTACGTGTCTCGCCCTCAGAGAGGTGCACTGACTGTAGGTGCTGAAGACTTCCGATCATATGCAGTGCACCTCTCTGATGCTGGGACGCTCAATGATGGAATGGGAAGAATCCACGCGCATGTGCGAGGTGTGTGCAGTGCTGGCGTCAGTGCTTATAAGACATGTTATCCCTCCCACAGGGGCGTGATAACAAGCTAAGAGGGCCGGCTAGTAGGGGAAACTAACGCCCCCTCGACTAGTCAAAGGGTTCAATTTCTTACAGTGCAGACCAAAAGTTGGACACATCTTCTCATTTAAAGATTTTTCTGTATTTTCATGACTATGAGAATTGTACATTCACACTGAAGGCATCAAAACTATGAATTAACACATGTGGAATTATATACTTAACGAAAAACTGTGAAACAGAAAACATGTCTTATATTCTAGGTTCTTCCAAGTAGCCACCTTTTGCTTTGATGACTGCTTTGCACACTCTTGGCATTGTCTTGATGAGATTCAAGAGGTAGTCACCGGGAATGGTATTCACTTCACAGATGTACCCTGTCAGGTTTAATAAGTGGGATTTCTTGCCTTATAAATGGGGTTGGGACCATGAGTTGTGTTGTGCAGAAGTCTGGGGGATACACAGCTGATAGTCCCACTGAAAGGACTTAGAATTTGTATTATGGCAAGAAAAAAGCAGCTAAGTAAAGAAAAACGAGTGGCCATCATTACTTTAAGAAATGAAGGTCAGTCAGTCCGAAAACATGGGCAAACTTTGAAAGTATCCCCAAGTGCAGTTGCAAAAACCATCAAGCGCTACAAAGAAACTGGCTCACATGAGGACCACCCCAGGAAAGGAAGACCAAGAGTCACCTCTGCTTCTGAGGATAAGTTTATCTGGGTCACCAGCCTCTGAAATTGTGGGTTAACAGCAGCTCAAATTAGAGACCAGGTAAATGCCACACAGAGTTCTAGCAGCAGACACATCTCTACAACAATTGTTAAGAGGAGACTTTGTGCAGCAGGCCTTCATGGTAAAATAGCTGGTAGGAAACCACTGATCAAGCAGGCAACAAGCAGAAGAGACTTGTTTGGTCTAAAGAACACAAGGAATGGACATTAGACCAGTGGAAATCTGTGCTTTGGTCTGATGAGTCCAAATTTGAGATCTTTGGTTCCAACCACCGTGTCTTTGTGCGACGCAGAAAAGGTGAACGGATGGACTCTACATGCCTGGTTCCGACCGTAAAGCATGGAGGAGGAGGTGTGATGGTGTGGGGGGGCTTTGCTGGTGACACTGTTGGGGATTAATTCAAAATTGAAGGCATACTGAACCAGCATGGCTACCACAGCATCTTGCAGTGGCATGCTATTCCATCCGGTTTGCGTTTAGTTGGACCATCATTTATTTTTCATCAGGACAATGACCCCAAACACCTCCAGGCTGTGTAAGGGCTATTTGACCAAGAAGGAGAGTGATGGGATGCTACACCAGATGACCTGGCCTCCACAGTCACCAGACCTGAACCCAATTGAGATGGTTTGGGGTGAGCTGGACCGCAGAGTGAAGGCAAAAGGGCCAACAAGTGCTAAGCATCTCTGGGTACTCCTTCAAGATTGTTGGAAGACCATTGCTGGTGGCTACCTGTTGAAGCTCATCAAGAGAAAGCCAAGAGTGTGCAAAGCAGTCATCAAAGCAAAAGGTGGCTACTTTGAAGAACCTAGAATATAAGACATAATTTCAGTTGTTTCACACTTTTTTGTTAAGTATATAATTCCACATGTGTTAATTCATAGTTTTGATGCCTTCAGTGTGAATTTACAATTTTCATAGTCATGAAAATACAGAAAAATCTGTAAATGAGAAGGTGTGTCCAAACTTTTGGTCTGTACTGGATATCATAAACGAACTTTAGAAATAGTTTTTCTAAAGATCTGCTTATATGTTGCAGGATGTTTAGATAGGCAGACGCAGCTGCTGGAGGTTCTGGGGGCACGGGGCACCTGACTGGTTCCCTTTAGAAGGGTTTACCAGTTTTGGAAAAATCACTGTAGTCTGGCTGCAGTTTGTTTTAAAAAAATGCTTTACTCACCCTACCCAGGGTCACCTATGATGTCTGTTATTGTCTGCATGTCTGCCGTCGCATCAACGATGCTGCAGCCAAAAGTGACTTTGCTCAAGTTGATGGCACAAGCTGCTGAGAGCTGCCGAGCTCACTGATTGACTGCAGCCCTATTGATGTGATATCAACACTGCTAGCAATATCAGACACCCGGGCTGCAGCAGAGAGTAAGGGCCGGACCTGGGGAGGGTGAGTAAGAAAAATATATATATTTTTTGGAAATAAACTGCAGCTGTGGATGAGGGTTTTTCCAAAAGATAAAAAAACTTTATCAAACATGGATATATGTGTATATGACTACAAACATGCCACCAGCTACAAGCAGAATATCTATTAGTTCATGTTCACACGTTGCTTTTTTTGCTGCACTTTTTCTGAAGCCAAAACCTGCTGTCTTGGCAGTAAAAAATGCTGCTTCTAAAAAGGCGGTTTTGCTGCTTTCTTCTGTGCAGGTTACATGTATCATTTTTCTACATTACATGCTTAATAAAGTTAGTTTAATTCACCAAAAATGCAGCAAAAATGTAGAGTTGCATTTTTGCAGTATTTTTGCACTTATTCAATGCTTTCTATGGTGAATAAATGCTGGGAAAACGCTGACAGAATTGGCATGCTGCTGATTTTTTTTTTTTTTTTTAAGTTTTCCAATTCAGTTAGGAAAAAAAATTTGATAGCTTTTGCTGGTGCTGTAAAAAGCAGCTTTTAATTTTCATGAAAAAAAAAAAGCCAATGAAAAACTGCTTCAAAAATGCAATGTGTGAACATATCCTTAGTGTTTCCTTTGCTGAAAATCCTACTACTGGACTCATCTGTATAACCGGACACTTCTAAACTACAGAAATCTCCAATCTTGTGTCCTTCTCTCCATCATTGTGAAATTGCTCAAGGAAATATTGCGCCAGTGTTAAGGGCACCTGGTAGGTCAAACGAGACATTCAACAAAGTTATTCCTTCTGGGCTACATTGATTGAATAGAGTGCGGCCACTGTGCAGATGATAGTCATCCATCATCGTGCAATGATTTCTCAAAGACCGTTTTCCATCTCGCAGGTTTCCCGCCGCCCATTGAGGCTGCCATACATGTCCGCTCAGGAGCCTTCTCATAGAAAGTCACAGAAGTTCGTTTCTTCTAGAAATGCGTTAAGTGCACCATTGCTAGAGCACAGTATTCCCTAAGACTTTCTCAGTACAATTTTCTTTTCTAGGATCCTCGTAAACGTTTCTTCTATTTGTTTAGGGGTCAGCAGAACTCAACCAGCAATATCTTACTGCCGCTCACTGAAGATGACGGCTCGGTCTTTCAAAGTTCACTTAGCATTGTTTTTCGTGGAAAATCCAGTCATGGTAATTTACCATTTTTCTGCTGAATTTGATTTAGACCTTTACGGGGGCTAAAAGTTCAACTTTTTAACCATAGAGGAAAAATACCAAGTCGACTGAGAAAGCAAGAGAGTTTTGCAAAGTTCCAGTGAACACAGCATGGGTCATTTATACTCATATGCAAAACTATTCCAATGTTGCTCTCACATTATGTGTATCTAAATTGGATCTATCAAGAAAGGATTGAAGCTCAAATACGGGTATCTTATAAATCCCCTTGAAAGGTGAAACCAGTAGACACTTATAGCTCCTTGTACGCTTCCGTGGAATCTTCCTCTAGTTTATGAGTCGTAATTTGTGATGTAACCTACATTTATATGGGAAGGTAGGATCCGACTGTAACTAAAAACGCCTGTGGCTGAGGGATGCAATGCTCAGAGAGCCTATGTACTGTATACAGATATCAAAAGACTGAAAGTCACTTCCAAACAGAAATCAGGTGTGCACAGGTGCATACTAAGAATAGCAATCTCCATGCATAACCAACAAATAAAGTACAGAAGGATCCTACCTTCCTATATAAATGTAGACTTTAACTTGAGAGGATTCACATTAGGCAGGTTCCCAGCAACAAGAATCGTCTTATCGTGGCTGCCGGACACACATGAATTGGCCAATTTACGCACTAAGTAGTCTCAATTTTTCCAATTTTCTAGAGCAGTAATGCAATTCCAATTTCCTATATTTCATGTTTGCATGCTATAGTGTTACAGAGTGAAGCTTTATGTGTTGATTATGTATGGAGATGGCTACTCTTAGTAAGCACCTGTACACACCAGTTTTCTGTTTAGGAATTGACGGTCCGTCTTTTGATATTTGTTACTTTCCCAAAACTGATTATGTCTCCTGGCCTTGACTACATGTTCATGAAATAAATGCACATATATTAATTAGACCTCATATGCATTGAATTTTGGACAGCCAGTGCATCTCAAAAATGGGGTAACAAACATCAGTAAGACCAGGCACAGACCATATAAAAGTAAAGCTGTGTATGGAGATTTTATTTATTAATTTTCCTAATTTAAGAGTAATAAGTAGCAATCCTGTACATCATATGCAAAAAAATATTAGTAATCGGCAATAAGGAAAATCTCGACGCTGATCTTGCTCATAATAATTGTGGATCGTTTCTTTGTTGATAATATTAATTTCTATGAAAGTGATAGTTATCTCTCTTTACTTTTATATTAATTAAAAACATAACAACTCTCATCATTAACTGCAAGGGAACAAAAGGCAGGCAGCGCTGTAAAGCAAGAAAACAAAAGAAGCAGATGTGATTGACTGAGTGGGATGTCTAGACGGGCGATGACAAATCTGGAGTCTATTATGTTATGCAATATATTCATCCAGCAGCGGAGTTATGCTGCCATTACCAACTTCAGCATTTATGTCCTCACGAAAAGCTCAGAAGTTTGTTCTGGAGTTTCTCGTGAGAAACCAGAAACTTCAACTTTTTTGGCCATTTTAATTAAAGATCCGGTTCGTTGTCAGTGAACTGCACAACATGGTAAATAACAAAGATCTAAGAAATTGTGTAATTGCTCGAAAAGTCCACTACCCCAGGGTAAGGATAATTAATGAGCGCTCCGGTTATATCTAACTAGCTATGGAACCCATTCTATGCCCAGGTGATGAGTCTCTCTCTGTCTCTTTCTCTTTGTCTCTCTCTGTCTCCCTCTTTCTCTCTCTGTCTCTTTCTCTGTGTCTCTCTATCTCTCTGTCTCTGTCTGTCTTTATCTGTCTCTATCTCTCTGCCTGTCTCTATCTCTCTCTATCTCTCTGTCTGTCTTTGTCTGTCTCTGTCTGTCTCTATCTCTCTGCCTGTCTCTCTCTGTCTGCCTGTCTCTCTGTCTCTCACTCTGTAAGTCGCTGTCTCCCTCTGACTGTCTGTCTCTGTCACTCTCTATTTCTCTCTGTCTGTCTCTCTTTGTCCCTGTCTGTTTCTCTCTCTCTGTCTCTCTCTCCCCGTGAAGCTTCTGCTGCTGCTCCAGCCGACGTCCTGGCACGCGCTGAGTCCTGCGCATGCGTCGGAGGCTTTGGACACAATGACACATCTCCGGTTATACTATAGATACCCAAGAAGTATCATTTCTCCTCGCAGAGAGTGAAATGTTAAGTATGCCGAGATGAGGAGACTTAAAGCCACAATGCTCCTCTGGGAAATATGCAAATTGTCTCTTCAGAGAGGAAGAGGACTAGAACTCTAGTGCCACCTATTGGATTGGAAGTAGCAATGGAGAAATGATACTTGTTGGATCCCGGTCAGATGCCTCTCATACAGCCAAATCAGATCTCACGAGGGGCAGTACCCCGACACACAGTGTCTGCAAATTGAGATTCTGGTTTGGCTTTTATCCTAAGTCATGTGACAAGGCTCGTTAAAGAGTCGACATTGACTATTAGGCTAGGATCAGATTGTGTTAGGGTAATTCGTTTAGCGCTAAGCGCTAGTGGATTGCGCTAACGCAATGTCTTTTTAGGGGTCGCGTTAAACGTCCCCACTAGCGCAGATCCCCGATCTGTGAGAGCGGGGAACGGACCTCAGGCGCGCCGCGCCACAAAAGAACGGCACATCGCTAGCGTGTGCTGAAAATGGCATGCGCTAGCAATGCGCTTTAACATTGCTGGCAATGGGAGCGCTAATGGATGCGTTGCACGGCGTTAATAGCGCTCACACTAAAACGAAATGAGAACCTAGCCTTAGGATTGCTACTTCCATCAGGTGGCACTAGAGTTCTAGTTCTCTTCCTCTCTGAAGAGACAAATTGCATATTTTCTAGAGGCGCATTGCGGCTTTCATCTCAGCATGCTTAACATGTCACTCTCCGCAAGCAGAAACGATGCTTCTTGGATGCCTTATACAATTGAATGGAATGCCATTTTATGATGTTTTTGATGAGACAGAGCTTCCACAAATTAGTGTAATATGCTACATGAGTGATGAGTGATGCCAGTGAGTAGTGACACCATAGTAACATAGTAACATAGTTAGTAAGGCCGAAAAAAGACATTTGTCCATCCAGTTCAGCCTATATTCCATTATAATAAATACCCAGATCTACGTCCTTCTACAGAACCTAATAATTGTATGATACAATATTGTTCTGCTCCAGGAAGACATCCAGGCCTCTCTTGAACCCCTCGACTGAGTTCGCCATCACCACCTCCTCAGGCAAGCAATTCCAGATTCTCACTGCCCTAACAGTAAAGAATCCTCTTCTATGTTGGTGGAAAAACCTTCTCTCCTCCAGACGCAAAGAATGCCCCCTTGTGCCCGTCACCTTCCTTGGTATAAACAGATCCTCAGCGAGATATTTGTATTGTCCCCTTATATACTTATACATGGTTATTAGATCGCCCCTCAGTCGTCTTTTTTCTAGACTAAATAATCCTAATTTCGCTAATCTATCTGGGTATTGTAGTTCTCCCATCCCCTTTATTAATTTTGTTGCCCTCCTTTGTACTCTCTCTAGTTCCATTATATCCTTCCTGAGCACCGGTGCCCAAAACTGGACACAGTACTCCATGTGCGGTCTAACTAGGGATTTGTACAGAGGCAGTATAATGCTCTCATCATGTGTATCCAGACCTCTTTTAATGCACCCCATGATCCTGTTTGCCTTGGCAGCTGCTGCCTGGCACTGGCTGCTCCAGGTAAGTTTATCATTAACTAGGATCCCCAAGTCCTTCTCCCTGTCAGATTTACCCAGTGGTTTCCCGTTCAGTGTGTAATGGTGATATTGATTCCCTCTTCCCATGTGTATAACCTTACATTTATCATTGTTAAACCTCATCTGCCACCTTTCAGCCCAAGTTTCCAACTTATCCAGATCCATCTGTAGCAGAATACTATCTTCTCTTGTATTAACTGCTTTACATAGTTTTGTATCATCTGCAAATATCGATATTTTACTGTGTAAACCTTCTACCAGATCATTAATGAATATGTTGAAGAGAACAGGTCCCAATACTGACCCCTGCGGTACCCCACTGGTCACAGCGACCCAGTTAGAGACTATACCATTTATAACCACCCTCTGCTTTCTATCACTAAGCCAGTTACTAACCCATTTACACACATTTTCCCCCAGACCAAGCATTCTCATTTTGTGTACCAACCTCTTGTGCGGCACGGTATCAAACGCTTTGGAAAAATCGAGATATACCACGTCCAATGACTCACCGTGGTCCAGCCTATAGCTTACCTCTTCATAAAAACTGATTAGATTGGTTTGACAGGAGCGATTTCTCATAAACCCATGCTGATATGGAGTTAAACAGTTATTCTCATTGAGATAATCCAGAATAACATCCCTCAGAAACCCTTCAAATATTTTACCAACAATAGAGGTTAGACTTACTGGCCTATAATTTCCAGGTTCACTTTTAGAGCCCTTTTTGAATATTGGCACCACATTTGCTATGCGCCAGTCCTGCGGAACAGACCCTGTCGCTATAGAGTCACTAAAAATAAGAAATAATGGTTTATCTATTACATTACTTAGTTCTCTTAGTACTCGTGGGTGTATGCCATCCGGACCCGGAGATTTATCTATTTTAATCTTATTTAGCCGGTTTCGCACCTCTTCTTGGGTTAGATTTGTGACCCTTAATATAGGGTTTTCATTGTTTCTTGGGATTTCACCTAGCATTTCATTTTCCACCGTGAATACCGTGGAGAAGAAGGTGTTTAATATGTTAGCTTTTTATGTTATATGTTTTATGTAAACATGTTTTATGTAAACATGTTTTATGTTTTATGTTATATGTTTTATGTTTTATGTAATATGTTAGCTTTTATGTTAGCTTTTAATATGTTAGCTTCACCATGACTGGTGACTATATGGGATATACATATCGGATCGAGAAATGCCTTATTCAGGTGTTGCAGGAAAGTGACTTCAGGTGTCTGATGTACAGATACGTTTTGCATAAACTCTAAAGGGATTGTCCACTACTTGGGCAACCCCTTCTCATTCCCCATGTTTGGCCTCATTAAAATAAAATACTTATACTCGCCTCCCGTATCGGCGCCGTTCCAGTGGTGTCAACAGTCACCCTCCCAAGGCTCACGTGATGATGTCATGTCACATGAGCCCTGCCACCAATCAAAGCTGACGTCACTGTCCCTGCTTTCTGACTAATCTAACATCAAGAGGAAGTCAGAGAGCAGCCACAGCCCTGACTTCCTGTGGATCTTCACTACCTTCAAAGGTGTGGACAGTGATGCCGGCGTTGATTGGGCAAAGGGCTTGTGTTACATAATAACCTTATGTGAGCCCCAGGAACGCGAGTGCTGATACTGCTGAAACGGCGCTGGAGCGGAAGGTGAGTATAGGTGTTTTTATTTTAACAAGGCCAAACATGAGGAATAAGAAGGGGCTGTCATAGTAGGGGACAACACTTTTAAGAAATATGGGAATGCACCTGATGCATTGAAAGCATTTCAGTATACCATATTTTTTGCACTATAAGACGCACCGGACCATAAGATGCAACCCAAATTTTGGGGAGGAAAATAGGAAAAAAAAATATTTTTTTTATAAGATGAGGGTCCATTGTATTGTCCGAATTTAGGTTATCTTACTTGGTGGGTGGCGGTGGTGAAGCAGGGTCACAGGAGGCATGGTTCCTACCTTTGGCAGCCAAGGGCTTCAGAAAAATGGCCACCAGGAAAGCAATGCTCTGCTTCACCACCGGCATCCTACCCACAGCATCGCACCCCTTCTGCTGCTGCCAGCTTCCTGTGGAAGGGATCCTGCCTCCTGTGATCCCTCTCCACCACCTTCGTAACTGCCCAGTAAGCTACATTTGGACTATAAGACGCAACCGCCATTCCCCCTCCCCCAAATGTTTTGGGAAAAATGTGCATCTTATAGTCTGAAAAATATGGTACTCTGATGGGATACTGCACTCCCCAATGCACTTCCAAGCTAATTTGCCTGTTGTTTTATACCTCGATTTCTCAGTAGTGGCACACTGGATTACTACAAGACCGGTAATAATAGGACAACAATAACTTTTATTGTTATAGACTTCTGTCACTTTTTTTGAACGGCTGGCATTTAGTTGTATCCCAATATGTGAAAAGCTTTGTTTTCTTCATTACGGTCTCTTTGTTTTTGTCTTTCGGAATGTACCGTACTACTCCAACCTCTCCAGACGGCATTCTGATCTGACCTTCACTGAGGCTGCTGGATCACTTTATAGGAATTTCATCTTGCGCTTCTATTTGAGAACTAGAAAACTGCTGAAGACTAATTAATATAAGGAGATATGTCAGCGCTGTCACTTTGCAGGAAAGTCTAAAAAAACGGTGCATAATTAACAGATGAAAGGATATTCCACGTACAAGTGGAAGAATACAAACTTCACTGTTTCAAAAATGCTCTTTTCTTTCCGCTCGGGATTGAAGATCTCGCTTGTTTAAAAATGCATTGACAATTAGGCTTCCTACATTGTGATATTAATGAATTGCAATAATCCCTGTGCGAGAGCATGGGAACACTCTCCCGCTATAATATTACAAACATTAAATGGGTCTGAAATGAAATTGCTGGAAAAGATTTGATATCAAATACTCAAGGGCTCACCTGTCATATAGGATGAGAGAAGTATTCAGGGGTGTATATAAAGCTACATAAACCCCAGAACTAAAATAGTCCTGTCTTTTGATGCAATAAGCCATCATCTTCCCATATCTTCGGACAAGAGGGACTAAGCGGAATCCCAGTCCATATGTTCTCATAGGTTATCTGGACAATTTATGTTTAGCACCACCCTCGATGAGTCAGAATAAAAAGCCAAACTGTACAAGCAGCTATTGATCCGATTATAGGGACTTGAGTCATCCATGTATTTCATGGACCGCCATTCATCTGAAAAACTGCCATTTAATACCACATCTCACCAGCAGTGGCCGCTGTTTGCTGGGTTGCTTACTGGTAAAATCAGCTAAATGCTTTGGGGGGTTCGCATTTTTAAAAGAGTTGTCTATGACGACACAACTCCTATAATCCCAGTTTTTCTATGTCTTAAGGGAGATACTAAATGGCAGAAGTTCGTATGCACATACCCCAAAAAAGAAAAAAAAACTGTGACATAAAACAGCTTCACAAACTTGCTGAAATTCCTGGAAAGTTGATAAGTATGACCAAAACTACCATATTTGTCAATTAGGATTAACCCTTAATCCAGTGTTCCCAAAATTCGGTCCTCGAGAGCCACCAACAGGTCATGTTTTCAGTATTTCCTTAGTATTGCACAGGTGATAATTGCATCACCGGCACAGGCAATAATTCCATCACCTGTGCAATACTAAGGAAATCCTGAAAACATGACCTGTTGGTGGCTCTTGAGGACCGGACTTGGGGAACACTGCCTTAATCTATCAAATATCTGTAAGAACCCCATGTAAAATATCTGGCCCTTCGAACTCTTTAGGACACCAAATTTATATTTGAATTTCACGAAAAATTCATACTCACCTGAATCTGATATTTTTCATTTTTCGATTTGTACGAATCCAGCAATATGCAGAAAAGCCTGACACAATTTTGCTAAACTCAAAAGACCCTGGAAAATATTTTAAAAATGTAATGCTCGTCTGGCTTTAACCTGCTTTCTTAGTCCAATTACCATTGTGGGCTTCCTAGGGCCGGGACCAGTTTCGGTATCTTCCTGCACTCGGCATCTTTAGCATCTCTGCGCTATGATATCATGACGGCATATGATGTCATCACGTGGATCATACAATGTTATGGTCTCGTCAGTACAGGAAAGATACCAAAGATCCTGGTCACCAGAAGACACCAAAGATGTCCCCGTGAAGGCTACACTAGTTATGGGACTTTAGAAGATAATTTCCATTAAATAACTAAATACCCTAGAGAGTCTTGATCTCAATATCATCAAGTCTGTCTGGGATGAAATGAAGAGACAATAGGATTTGCACAAGCGACAGTCACAGATGATCTGTGGTTGGTTCTCCAAGATGTTTGGAACAACCTCCCGACTGAGTTCCTTCAAAAATTAAGTACAAGTACCTAGAATAATTGATGCTTCGATGATGTTTTGAAGGCAATGGTCCATCACAGCAAATACTGATATGATTTAGATTTCTCTTTTGTTTAGTCACTTTACATTTTGATAATTGTTAAAAATGATGATGAAAAATGATCAACACTTCTATTTTTGAAAGCCTCTTACTTTTTTGAACACGTGCCTAAAATTTTTGCACAGTACTGTACATTTTATTTACAGCGAAAAGTTCAAAGTTAATCAAATTTCTTGACTAAGTTGAAGTAAAATGCCAAAATTGTATATTGGAACCTTGTCAAAAAAGGGAAATTGTGAGGTTGGATCCTGGTGTTTCCAGAAAGGGTGAAGGTGGTTTTGGAAGGGCCAGGGTATGGTTGTGGGTTGGAAATATTGACATCTATATTTTTATTACATACTTTTGCACAAATATACTGAAAATTAAATGATATAATATGCAGGAAATTTTAGCCGATTATTATTTGCAGCCATATATATATATTTTTTATATGTACTTTGTATTTGCATTTTCTAAATATTATTATCATCTTCATCATCATAGAATATAATATTCATCAGCAACAGTTAAAAAAGAATCGTCCGTGAGGATAAAAATGTTGCACCCTCCAGCAAAAATTATATCTATGTCTCGTCTTCCTTATATATTAATAACACTACTTAGCCCTGTGGAGTCTCGGCTTTCTTCGAATTCAGTGACATCCCCTGAGGAGCAAATAAAATGATGTGATGTATTGTATAGAAAGGAGAATTTTTTTTTTTTTTAAGAAAGGGCACGGCCTTTACAATAACATCCACCAAGATGTTCCCTTCCATTATTTATTAGTCTGAAATATTAATAAGACTTGAAGATGTTCAGCCCCAAGGACATAAACAAGAGTAACAGATTATCATATAGTATAAACATGCAAAGAAATTGTCCCTTAATGTAAATGTCTGGCTATAATACCCATGGGAAAAAAAGACCCTCAACCGGCAGCAGATCTCAATAATGATCATTGAAGTATCCGGAATGGTTGAGCTATGTATGTGTCTATAGGGACTTGTCTATTAAGAAATTTCATATACAGCAATATGATCCTATTACAAAAGTCACTGCCCTAAAGGGCATTTCTGAGACAATAAGATAGATGGTTTAATCTTAGGATAAGGCATCAAAATCAGTGGGACTGATCTGCAAAGAGCTGCAGCGCCAGGAACAGTCAGATGTCAGTGCCCAAGGGAGTTGTTAGAAACTTAAAACCCCAATGGATATGTCACCCCAAATGTGCCACCCTGTAAAATTATATATATACGGTACATGTTGAATGGAGTCTATCATCATCAAAATGATGTAATGGCATAAAAATGAATGCAGGCGACGTAGCGCCTATAAAAATCATACCAGGCATATATACAGATAAAAACTAAAATATGGTGAAAAATCTACTTATATTTAAAGAAGACAAACCAAAGAAAGCATGCCGCAAAAAAAATATTAGGTTAAAGGGACAATAGAAAATATATACATAGCATATAAAATAAATAAAAACTGCATATATGAACCATACGGTGTATACATTTTAGTAAAACTTAAAAAGTGCAAAGAGCTAGCAGCAAAGAGAATCAATTAAACAGAATATGCAGACATATATTTGAACTATATCCAAGAATTCTCTACAAAGTTCTGGTCCGAAACGCGCGTCGGGGTTTGGTGCCACAGCAACAGCTCATGATCATAACTTACATTGGTATGTCTTTCAGTATCATGTAAGTTACCTGTATACAATCAGTGTTTAACAGGTGGCATTGATTTTCTTATTATACATCCTTTTCACAGATGCAGAGTTTACTTTGTTCAGTGTTATATTCTACCTGCTTAGATAACTTGCACCATCGGCATTTATGAATCGTCATCGATTCTCTGATAAATATTCAGGACCTACTTTGGCTAAGTGTTTACTTATGTTCCTACATACATCTTTTTGATAAACATAGGGTCCCTTCTTGTTAATGTTATATTTTATCTGGAGAGATAACTTGTACCATGTGCGTTCTATTGGGCATCATGGATTCTCTGTTTGACAGATGCAGAGTTCATTCTGTATAATGTTATATTTGCTTGGATAGAAAACTCGCATCATCCTAACTAATGAGGCACTGCGAATTCTAGGATATATTTCAAATATAGGTCTGCATGTTCTGCTTCATTGATTTTCTTTGCTAGCTGTTGTGAATTCCGCTCTTGGGCTCTCTCCGGCGGTTGTAAGTGGCACTTTTGTGAGTTCTGCTCTTGGGCTCCCTCTTGTGGTTTCAAGTGGTATGGCTGCTCCTTGGAGTTAGCTGTCATCAGCTGCCTCCACTTATCGTCTCTTCTGCTTGGCTATTTAGGCCTGGCTCTTTCTTCAGCCAGTGCCACTTGTAAATGGTTCCTGGTTGGATTCACATCTCTTTGGATTTCCCTGTTATCCTGACCAGTTCAGCAAAGCTAAGTTTTTGCTTGCGCTTTTCTGTTCACAGATTGTGGACTTATCCGTTCAGTGCTTTCTGTTTGTCCAGCGTTATCAGTATGAAGTAATTCTGTCTTGCTGGAAGCTCTGGGAAGCAGATTTACCCTCCACACCTTTAGTCAGGTGTGGAGATTTTTGTAAACTCTGTGTGGATTATTGTAGTTTTTAATACTGACCGCACAGTATTCTATCCTTTCCTATCTATCTAGCTAGACTGGCCTCCTGTGCTACATCCTGGTTTCATTCTGTGTATGTCTTTTCCCTCTCCACTCACAGTCATTACTTGTGGGGGGCTATCTATCCTTTGGGGATTTTCTCTGAGGCAAGATAGTTTTCCTGTTTCTATCTTTAGGGGTAGTTAATTCTCAGGCTGTGACGAGGTGCCTAGGGAGTGACAGGAGCATCCCACGGCTACTTCTAGTGTTGTGTTGAGCTTAGGGACTGTGGTCAGTACAGGTACCACCTCCTTCAGAGCTCGTCCCATGTTGCTCCTAAACCACCAGTTCATAACAGTACAAGTGGCCAAAAATGAATTAAATGCATCTCAAAAGAAGGAGAAAAAATTCTGAGCCATTTTTTTTCTGTGCTCTGTTTTGTCTTTTTTTTCCTCTTGATCTCTGGGTGGTTCAGGATTTATGCTCTGGCATGGATGTTCAGGGTTTGTTTTCTTGTGTGGATCAACTTGCTGCAAGAGTACAGAGTATCCAAGATTATGTTATCCAGACTCCGGTTTTGGAGCCTAAAATTCCTACTCCTGATTTGTTTTTTGGGGACAGATCCAAGTTTTTGAACTTTAAAAATAATTGCAAATTGTTTTTTGCTTTGAAACCCCGTTATTCTGGTGATCCCATTCAGCAAGTTAAAATCATCATATCCTGTGGAGATTTTTTTGTAAACTCAGCGTGGATTTTTGTAGTGTTTTATACTGACCGCACAGTATTCCATCCTGTCCTGTCTATCAAGCTAGACTGGCCTCCTGTGCTCATCCTGGTTTCATTCTGTGTATGTCTTTTCCCTCTCCACTCACAGTCATTATATGTGGGGGGCTAATCTATCCTTTGGGGATTTTCTCTGAGGCAAGGTAGTTTTCCTGCTTCTGTCTTTAGGGGTATTTAGCTCTTAGGCTGTGACGAGATGCCTAGGGAGAGTTAGGAGCATTCCACGGCTACTTCTAGTGTTGTGTTGAGCTTAGGGACTGCGGTCAGTACAGTTACCACTTCCTTCCGAGCTCGTTCCATGTTGCTCCTAGACCACCGCATCATAACAGCTAGCACTTTGCACTTTTTAAGTAATACTAAAATGTATACACCGTATAGTTCATATATGCTGCCTTTATTTATTTTATATTCTATGTATATATTATCTGTATCTTTTAGGAGCGCCTCCTGTGCCACCACATGCCCTATGCTTTGCAATAAAGGCAACTTTTATTTAATCTATTCTCCCTTTGTCCAAATATTTTTTTACCTCGTCTCGGCATGCTTCCTTTGTATTTTGTCTAGATTAATCCAAGTGGTTTCCACTATTGTCCGTAGGCACATCCAGATATAGAACATACAAATTTACATATCACACAATTATGTATATGTAATTTTTTATATCTGCGTGTGTTATTCTTGTCTTTCTACAATTTCGCTCTTTATATTTAAAGCAGCACTACCATCAAAGATTTATCCTTTTAATATATTGCCTTCATCATATTACATAACACTGTGTACTTACAATTGCTCATTTTGCTTTTCTACCCAGCTAATTCTTCTCTTTTCCATTAGGTCTTTGACATTACCTGATTTAAAGGAGACTAGCTGAATCCTTCTAAGCTCTGTGTAGAAAGAAAAAGTTTATTTTCCTTGCATGAGTCATCATTAGAACTACAATTCTACCTCACTGCAAATTCCTTGTTTATAATCACGCGATGTCATAGATCTAATTGAAAAGAGAATAATTAACTGGGTAGAAAGGCAAAATGAGCAATTGTAAGTACACAGTGCTATATAATATGATTGCAATATATGAAGAAAATAAAAAATTTAATGGGAGTGTGTCTGTAATATGGAAATGAGGGCAGGTTTGGTGCCCCCTTGGCTTGGCCTTTGCCTTGGTGCAGTGTTGCGCCCTCCTATTTGCATATAAAAGCGAGTCCATTGTGTTGATAGACAGAGCTTCATTGGTAAGAGAATGAAAAATGTCTAAAATTAGTTTGACACTCGAGAAGTCCTGGAAGCGGTGTGACGCATGGCTCCTCCCTGCCTGTAGCCACCCAGAAGTGTGGTGGTCCTACTCAGTGATTGACAGTATTCCCTGTATCTTTGTGCTTGCAGAGTTAGCTGCCAATCCCTGAGTATGACGGCCCACTGGACTCTTATGTATACAGGGTTGGCCATTTATATGGCTACACCTGGGTGGGCCATTTATATGGATAAACCTGTATAAAATGGGAATGGTTGGTGATATCAACTTCCTGTTTGTGGCACATTAGTATATGGGAGGGGGAAACTTTTCAAGATGGGTGATGACCATGGCGGCCATTTTGAAGTCGGCCATTTTGGATCCAACTTTATAAATGGCCCACCCAGGTGTATCCATATAAATGGCCCACCCTGTACAAACATCATGGATTTTTATGAAAAAAATGCAAGTTATACTGATTTTTTTTCCAACAAAACTATATATCTGCTCAGCTTGTCCTTCTCTAGACCCTCCTATCCACAGCTCGGACGGCCTATAGAACAAGGCAGGTTTCCATTAACACCTTGCCCTGATTCATCATTGTGTTTTTGTAGTTTTCCTTTTCCAGATATTTTAGCTTAATTCGTTTGTGACTTTTTTGAAATGTCAGAAAATTTTGGTGCAATTGTCCTCCAGTAACCTAGCGGAGTATAAAATCTGTCTAATTTCATTTTTGGCTCAAGTCCAACACGCACCATTTTTAAAGGTTCTAACAAGACACAAAAGAAGGTCAGACAAAAAAAAGAGCATTTTTTGATTTTGCACAAAATTCAACAACTTGCATTTGCTACTTTGCAGAATTGGGTGCAAAAACTGGAAATGATTATTAAAAAGAGAAATGAGAAAAGTCACTTAAAAAAAAAAGAAGCTAAATGATGGATCAGGGCCATTATGTGGATATGCCAATAAATAATAGAACAACCTCATCCATCCTGATAAATTTAGTCTATTTCTTACATGTACCAACATTTTGCATTCACTTACTTCTAATGTGGTTGCTATGCTACAAGTACCCATCATTAGGGGTTGCCATGGTAATACTAATATAAACCCTCCACTTGGTTATAAGCTATGTTTTCCTTTCCACTGCTTCTGGAACTTGCTTTCACTGTTTTCCAGCAGAACATGCATATTTGATATCTTACATCAAAGAGCCCTATATTTCTAAGTGGCCACACAGCAACCTCTCAAAATAGTGTAATATTTTCAGTATTATTATTTTCAATATTATTATTTTTTATTTACTTTATTATTTTTTTTGCTCTTTTTCTCACCTACAGTGACATGAGATAGTATTCACTCCCTTGTCATTTTTTTGTGTGTTTTGCTACCTCTTAAATTGGAATTTCGCAGTTTTTCTGTGGGTTTGCATCAGTTTATGTAAAGCACATGCCTACAACTGTGAACATTTGGTTTTCTTTTTCTTGTGAAGCAAACCACAAATAGAAGAAAATAACTTAAAACTTCAGTATGCATAACTATTCACCCCCCTAAAGTCAGTACTTTGTAGAGCCTCCTTTTGCAGCAATTACAGTTGCAAATCGCTTTGGATAAGTTTTTATAAGCTTTCCACATCTGGCTACTGGGAGTTTTGCCCATTCCTCAAGGCAAAACTGCTCCAGCTTTTTAAAGTTAGATGGTTTCCTCTAGTGAACAACAATCTTCAAGTCTGACCACAGATTCTCCATTGATTAAGGTCTGGGCTTTGACTAGGCCACTCCAAAACATTTAAAAATGTCCCCTTACTTTAGAAGTATGCTTTGGGTCATTGCCTTTTTGGAAGGTTAACTTTCTTCCTAGTCTCAAATCACTGACAGTCTGACACAGGTTTTGCTCAAGAATATCCTTGTATTTTGTACTATCCGTCTTCCCCTCAACTCGGACCATTTTCCCTATCCTTGTTAGTGAAAAACATTCCCACAGCGTAATGCTGCCATCACCATGTTTCACTGTGGGGATGGTGTTCTTGGGGTGATGAGCTGTGTTCATTTGGTACCAGACACAGCTTTTATCTTGGTGGACAAAAAGTTACATTTTGATCTCATCTGACAACAGCACCTTCCTCCATACATTTGGAGAGTCTCCCACATGTCTTTTGGCAAACTCAAACTGAGCCTTACAATTTTTGTGTGTAAAGTAAAGGCTTTTTTTCTGCCCAGTCTTCCATAAAGGTAACCTCTACGGAGTGAATGGCTTATTGTGGTTGTATGGACTCTGTAGCTTCTTCAGGATTACCTTTGGTCTCTGTGCTGCCTCTCTGATTAATGCCCTCCTTGCTCGGGATGACAGCTTTGGTGGGCGGCCCTCTCCTTGCAGGTTTGTTGTGGTGCCATGTTAATTCCATTTTATGATGATGGATTTGATGGTGCTCTGGGGGGATCATCACAGATTGGGACATTTTTATAGCCCAATCCTGACTTGGACTTCTCAACAACTTTGTCCTTGACTTATTTGGAGATCTCCTTGGTCTTCATGGTGTTTGGAGATCTGTTTGGTCTTCATGGTGTTTGTTTAGTGGTGACTCTTGTTAATGGTGTCGCAGCCTCTGTGGCCTTACAGAAAAGGTAAAGCGTATATACTGACAGACATGTGATACCTAGATTGCACACAGGTGGACATCCTTTCACTAAGCATGGGACTTATGAAGGTAATTGCTTGCACCAGAAATTTTTAGCGGCTTCATCACAAAAGGGGCGAATACATATGCAC